>NW_006774564.1:1825588-1846768 GCF_000442215.2 Lipotes vexillifer | reverse complement strand
TCTCCTTTAAGTCCCCCCCCCCAGCCTCTACTTGGGCCAGGCGCTCATGTAAGTGGAGTCACACCTGCTGATCTCCTTTTGCCTCAGACTGCAAAGGTACTGCTTCCTGTAGACCTGGCCTCGTCGTCATCATCGTCAGCAGCAGCAGGCAATTCTGTGAGCCTAGTGTAAGGGAAAACCTGTTACTTTGGTTCAGGGGGCATAAAAGAGAGGCTGAACTCCAGTCCCCAGCCGTCTTGCAGTCTGAATGCTAACATGCACGGCAGAGCTGGGGGGCTGGCACACAAAGCTCTCAGACAACGGGAGTTTTAAAAATCAAACCCAAAGGACAAAAACGCTTTTTTTTTTTTTTTTTTTTCAAATAAGCTAACCTAAGTCACATGTTTTCCTATTCAAGGGATGTGGAGATTTCACCTCTGTTCCAGCTGCCCCTGCCTCTGTTCTCTAAGCAGGCAGCTCTGATCCCTGGACTCTGACAACAGTTTGGGCAAACCCACAGGATGAAAGCTATTTCTGGCCATATATCCAAAGAGTCCTGGGCGAGCAGGCATAGCTCCTGGCCCCAGCTGGGGAATAAGAAGAAAAGTGCCAGTCTGGCACCCTTATGGATCAATCTCGTATTCTGCTCCCCCATCTCTTTGTCCCTTCTGCTACAGGAATACTTCTGAGAGGGAAGCCAAGGGGCTTGAAAGAATGGGCAGAAGAGAGAATCCTAACAGTGAAAGATGAAGATCTGCAGAAGTGCATCCTTCCAGGCACTTCCACAGCCTACTTCAAACAGACAGCCTCATGGGGCTGGGTGGTTGGAACATGGGATTCTCTAAGAGTTCTGGGACCCCCAGAAGCAAGTATTTCACACTCTTCCTAACCTTGAATGTAAACCAGTGGGGAAAATGTTTCTTCAAATCACAACTTCTTTCTTGAAAGAGCTGACCCTGCCAGAGACCTGCTGGGTTTCTGGATATAAGAAGGTGGGATGGGAGGAATTTAAGAAAAGGGCCCTGGGAAGACTGGAACACTCAGCAGAGTAGAGAGGAATCTGGCTTCCCAAAGTCAATCAAGGAGGGGAAGGTGAGGTGGAGGGATGGGAAGGGAGGAACAGGAGGAAGGGAGATGAAACGACCATGGGCCAGGGAGCTTTGTGGGGTGGTGTGGCTAATGAGAAGTCCCGGGTGACGAGATAGCCAAAATAACTTTTCAGAACATTTCAGAAATGTGACTTCAAGTTGTTTGTGGTGTGATGTAACCTCTCCCCTGTGGCCCAACTTCATTAGAAGTTCTGCTACATGTTATGGCATTATTTTTGTGGTTGTTTTGGAATAGGGGTGCGGGTTGAAAGGAGAAGGGACTATTTTCCATATTTGAATTGACAGCAGGAACTAAAGAAACAGCCACAAGACCAGAAGAGTGACTAAAACTTCAGATGAGGCAGAAAACTAGAGCCAGAGGTAACCTTGAAAGATCTAAGTCTCCCCAGTAATTCACAGAAATCAGGGGAGGGGGGGGAGCATTGGACTTCCCACAGGACGTGGGAATTTCAGCCAATGTCATTTGAATGTCAAAGGACAAGCAACCTTAGCTGACATTGCCTTGCCAGCTGGACTAAGGTTTAACGAAACATAAAATGTATTACACACATCTGTACTATCCAGGGCCTTAGCACAGGGGTAGCACATAGTAGAGCCCAGTAATAGCACGTGAATAGTCCCTGAATGCCCTGGTGCGGCCCTGGAAGCTGTCAGAGTATAATGCTTGATCCGGAGCGGGTCGGGGGCACACAACGACTTCTCTTCCCCTCCCCCACCCCTCCTTCTCCATCCTCTGACCCATCATTAGCCCTATCCCATCAGTTCTGCCGCACAAAGGTCCTGTAAACAAGCAAGGCCCAGCGGAGACGGTGGTGGAGGAGGTCACAAAGAGTTGTGCAGAAACCACACTGCTCTGGGTCTGTTCTACCCACCCTTATGGTGTCAAAGAGGCAAACGCTGCCTCTTGGGAAGGGGCTTCTGTTTCAAAGGGTCTGGGGAGGGGGCAGTGAGTGAGTGGGCTATCTTGGGCCCCGGAAGCTTCCTAGGACTGGGTGTAGGCTGTGTCGTGTGGAGCTCCGGTCTGCTCACAAGCATCCCTATGCCCTTCTGAGACCATTCCTGGAACCCCGCAGTCCGAAGGCCCTCCAGTTCCGCGGCAACCTTGCAGGAACCACGCGCCGCTCACAAGGCTAATGGCGCCACCTGGCGGTACAAAGGGCCCGGCTCACCCCTGGAGCTTCTTCCCGAGCGAGCTAGGAAAAGGGGTGGCTTCGGCGGCCCAGACCAGAGTGGTGACGTCATGACAGAGCGCCGTTTCTCCCCGCCTCTCCCCTGCCCGCCGGGAGCTGCCAGTACTCGACGTGGCGTCACCGCCCTCTACCCTTACTTTGCGTGCGTGTTTGCGTGCGGCGGAGGTGGTGGCGCGGGCCGGTCGGAGCTCCGTGTTGCTTGCTTCTGGTGCTCCTGTCGCTGCCGTCGCTGTCCGGCTGTCCTGGACGGCCGAGCGGACGAGGCGCCGGCCCCAGCACCTCAGCACCGGACGCGGCTCGGCGCGGGGCCCCGCCTGGAGGGTGGGCGAGCGCGTGTCGGAGGGTGCCGCGCGGGTAGGCGGGCGGGTGCCCGTAAGGGAAGGAGGCGGGGGCGGCGGGTCAGCCGCGGCCCGGGCCGGCCGGGGGATGTCGATGCCTGACGCGATGCCGCTGCCCGGTGTCGGGGAGGAGCTGAAGCAGGCCAAGGAGATTGAGGACGCCGAGAAGTACTCCTTCATGGCCACCGTCACCAAGGCGCCCAAGAAGGTGCGGGGGGCTCTGGGTGGCGGCAGGGGTCCGGGCCGGGGCCTCGCCGAAGGGGCGCGAGCGAGCTCCGGGCCCGGGTCCAGCTAGTTCGGGACTTAAGGGGCAAGGTTTGAGGGACCCGGGACGACGGAGGTGGTGTGAGGGGTGGAGGGTGAGCGGCCCCAGGCCTATCCCGAGCTGGAAAGGCAGACCCTGACCTCACTTTCCTTTGTCCCTCGGCCCAAGTCCTCCGGGATCTTTTCGAAACCCGACAGGGCCGGGCCTTAAATTTGCGGCTGACTTTTCCTGGATGAAGGGCCTCGAAGACGGGAGTGGGAGGGGGTGAACGAAGTGACCCCAGTGACCAGTCTCGGGATGAGGGTGTACGGGAAGTCTCCTCTCAGGTGAGTGTGAAAATCTGATAGTGCTTCTTTGGGAGCAGTGGCCGGCTTATCCAACAACTGCGTGCGATCTTGGAGGCAAGATGAAAAAAATGCGTGGAGCTAGCTCTTTTGTGCAGGTGAAAACGATGAGGGCAGCATGAAATTGAAAAGAAAACTGATTTTCATCGTCTGTGGTCGTCTAGTTTAGACATATTTAAGAAATTAATCTTTGGAGGTTGGTGACAGCAGATACTGTCATGGATACAGGTTGATTGTAGAGTCATGTGAATAGATCACTTAGGCATCCCTTGAGAAAGGAGCTTGGGTGGGTTGGAGGGGTGGGTGGGAAGGAACGATTGCTCATTCTTTACTGCACTTAGTGAGGCGGAACAAGTTTAGTCTGTTGTGCTGTGGGTTGAACTCTAAAGGACATCCTTCTAATTCTCTTATTGTGAAAGATTAAATGACAGACTTTGGAGGTTTTAATCTAACCAGCTCTCTGAGTGGTGGAATTGGGATCCCTAGTGCTTTCTGAGCATTTTCTGCCAAACACATCTTGATTTTCCACATAACTGGTACCCAGTTAACAGTAGACCAGAGAACCTTTGCAGAGAGGTGACCTTTCTGAAACCAGTTAAGAACCTGGATAAATATTTCCCTCCTATATAAAGACAGAGAGTCTCAAGGCTATCTCTTCCTGCAGTGTTTGATGGGATGCACTGCTTGTATAAGCTGCACAAAGCAAGGTTTGCAGGAATAGTTACAGTCGTTCAGGCTGAACTAGGTAAGCTGTCATAAGTGGGAGATGATTTTTTCTTTCTTTTAAGGAAATTAACCTACCAGTCCAGAAATCAAATGCAGGGTTGAAAAGACAGGTCACCATTGTGTGCTTTAGCTCTGTCTTCCCACAAAATTTAGATCTTACCAATAGAATGCCTAAAAAAAGTTTGTAGAAGATCCCTTGATTCTAAGAAGTCTGACTGACCTTATTTTTAGTGCTCTCAGTTCAGCTGACTGCTTTGTTGGAGCAGTAAACCTTTGTAATCTGCACTATGTGGAGACAAAGTTACAGTCTTTATAAGCTAATGGAATATGGGTGGTACCTGTGATGAGTTAGGGGAAAAAATGGGAAATCCCTGGTAACCTAATTCCCTGAACTCTTCCTCTCCCCATTAGCCTATTGTTTGTCTAGTTCTTCAGGGATTAGGCATCTTTTTTTTTACTTGCCTTTCTTTTAGTAAGGCTTTGTTTCTGAAGGTGCCACTATTAATAAGACAAAGTTTGTATTGTAGATTGTAGACTCCATAAAGGCAGAGACTTGTGTTCACCATTGTATCTGTTGTGCCTAGCTCTGTACCTAGCATATAGTAGGTACTCAAATAGTAATTGTCCATCTGGCTAACTAGTAATTGAGATGTCTTTATGGCTGCCTACCAGGAATAAATTTTCTTCTTTTCTTACAAGGAGAAATGTTGCTAATGTGAACTATTGTCAGGCCAAGTGCTAATGATTTTAGAGACTCATTCCATTAGCTGAAAGGAGTGGTCTCTGCCAGGAATGTGGGAAGACCCTGTTGTAAGTTCCATTTGCTGGTAAATGTACCCCTGTGTTTCTTATTAATCTTGCTCTTTCTGAGCTTTGTTGTTTAGTATTTACACAGCACTTTGTATTAAAGTGCTTTATGATGACTAATTTCCCTTCCCCTAGTGATGATGAACGGCATTTATCTAGTTAATGAGTTGATCGAGGACTAGTCAAGGTCACATTGCAAGTCCTAAGTAATCTGTTTTTTCATAACTTCAGCAGAATCAGACATAATGACTTAAGTCACTTTTGTACCTCTGCCATGTGTTGATAATGTGAGAAAGCATGAGCAAAGTAAGAGGAAAAAATTTTATCTTGGCATGTATTGAATGGTGTGAGAAAAGGCCTCTTCAAATAGTGCTGTCCTTTGCCTGTGAGGATTCCAGCGTGGCTCTAGACCAAGTAATCCTTGGATCATTCCAAGCCCTGAGGCCCCTCAGGAAATGAGGACATTTCTGGTGCCAGTCAAGGCTATAGGTTACTTCAGGGTGACCTTGATGGTCTTCAGTCAGAACAGATTCCATTGTAACTAGTGAAGTTTTATTCACTTTAGGATAGACTAGATGTCGTTTAACTAAAAGCATAGATAGCAAGATTCTTCAACTATAATCACAACTTACTCATTTTTGTATGCGCCGGGATCTACCACAGTAGTGTGTAGATAATAGGACTTGTTTTGGTTTGATTCAGAGCTTGATCTGAGTGTCAAAAAGCCAGCTTAATGGGTACCACCTTGAGCAAGTGAGCTTCTGTGCCTCAGTTTCCTCATCTGCCAAATAAGTGCTTTTTGTTTGGAACAAGTGCAGATAGGTGTGTGTTGGGAGCTAAGATAGCAAAAGTGGTTTTTAAAAAGAAGTCCTTTAGCATACTTACACTCCCTGCCTTTAATGAGCATTTGAGGTGGCTTATAACACAGGACACACACAATATAGATGGGAAGTCCAAACTATAGAAAAAACGAAAAAAACATTGTCAACCCTGAGGGCTAAGACAGTGGACGAGGCTGATCATCACATGCAACTCTAAGCTTCCTAGGAGCCAGAGGATAAAAGGAATCACAATTATAGTCTCATTAGCAGACATGGGAAATGATACACACCACTTCCTCAGGGAGACAACTTCTGCTGGTAGTAAGTTCTAAAGGAAATTTTCATAGGACAGTATTAATAGCTATAGTATTGATTCCCATGTTAAGGCTCGTTCATGAATGTCACTGGTGCTTTCAGATGGAACTGCCAGGAAAATCTGGGAGAGAAAAGGAGTCCTTGAGTTGTAAGGGCGGTGTACATTGTACCACAGCTGAAGAGAATCCTTGTTTAATGTTGGCAGTTATCAGTCAAACCAAACAAGTCAGCTAGTTCCCCATCATAACTGGGTATTTATCCCTCTTTTTCTGCTACTTCGTGTTACAGCTGTGATATTTGTCCTTGGGCCTTTGGAAATTGACATTGTGTCAAGTTGTTGTTTTTTTTCATAGAATAAACCCAAGCTTGTTGATGAAAACCTTGTAAGATAGACATGTTTCTCTGGAAGGTCTATCAGAGCATCTGTACGAACATTTGGGGTGACTTTCTAGAGTGATACCTTAGGCATTTGACCTAGGATCTATACAGTCAGACCTTTACCACCAGCACAATAGGGGAAAGGAGAAAAAGAACACAACAGAACAATTTTGCTTGTAGGATATTCTTTGTAGGATATATTTGAATAAAGCATATATAGCACTAATTCATCAGAAGGGTCAGCTGAGACTTAGGAAGCATACCAGGTAGAGACCCAGTGGTAATGCTTAGATGTTTAGGATGATCCACTTCTTATCAGGATTATGTTATGGCTAATTCTTGGTGCAGTTTTTTGTTTTTGTTTGGTTTTGGTTTTGTTTTTTTGTGGTACGCGGGCCTCTCACTGCTGTGGCCTCTCCCGTTGCGGAGTACAGGCTCCGGACGTGCAAGTTCAGTGGCCATGGCTCACGGACTCAGCCGCTCCGTGGCATGTGGGATCTTCCCGGACCGGGGCACGAACCCGTGTCCCCCACATCAGCAGGCGGACTCTCAACCACTGCGCCACCAGGGAAGCCCTTGGTGCAGTTTTATAGAATTTACACCTGTACTTCTTAGATTCACTGAGAAGTGATTTGATAGGTTGACATTTCCTATCTTCTCCACATCATTAGTATCTCTTACTTCTCTTTAGAATGACTGCTGTTTTAGTGCCAGTCTTTGAACAGGAGTCAGAGGTGTAAGAAGATCCTATCAGAGGTGTAAGAAGATCCTATCTCTTTTAGATTTCTCCCCCAGATATTGATTACCTCTCTTTTTCTTATTTGATTCTGTTTAGTTCGTTAGGCACAGTTTCCATATTACTTTGTTGTAAGTTCCTTTAGATTTTTAACTTGTAGCAGAAATCTGTTCATTGTCTAGATACTTTGCTGGCAAGATTATAAATGTGTACCTTTTGTTTCATCAGGAAGGTATCATTTGGATCCAGTGTGTGTTACCCAATATAATATTCTTGTAAAGTTGTTTATAAAAGATATTTTGATACATAGAATCATGTAGATCTTTAGTTGCCTGTGCCTCCTAAAAGTTTACTCTGTCACCTCAAGTAGTTATAATCTGTAAATAAGCACCTTAATGCTCTCTTGGGGCTGTTATTTAAAGGAACTGGCCAATAAAGGAGAATCATTTATACCTATCTGTTTCTCAAGTTTGGAAATTTGAATATTAAATTTTATAAAGAAGGGCCAACCTTATACTGGGTATAATAATTCAGAATACATCACATTGAGGTGGCTCAGAGGCACCCCCCCTCATGTATGAAGAACAGTACATTTGCACAGACCTTAGTTTTTTCCTAAAATCCGAGAATCCAAGGTTAAAGACAGATTCTTACCACAAATTTTCCTTCCAACTCTTGTCAGCACTATCAGTGCCTTGCATATGGTAAGTAGTTAAAAATTCACATTGAATTGTGAATCCTGTTCTGATTCCGTATTTCCCTTTGACTCATTCAGGTAGTTCTCTTGCTATCCCACTGTTGTTTGGCTGTTACCTGAGACCTCTTTAACTTCCCCCTTTTTATTCTTAAAACTGTGAGGAGGAGGAGGAGTATGATGTAAGTTAAGCACTTGATTTTTGGAGTGAGGTTTACCTTCAGCCTCTACCATCTCAAAGTTGTGTGACCTTTGGACAAGCTGGGTGACTTAACCTGTTTGAGCCTCCATTTTTTTACCTGTGGAATGAGGAATAATGATAGTCCTACAAGATTGTTGAAGAGACTAGCATTTAGTAAATACTAATTAGTGTACTTATTCCTTTATAACTAGAGTGACCATATGTCCTGGTTTACCTGGTACAATTCAGGTTTATGCCTGTTATCCCAGCATGCTAGTCAATGAGTGCCTTCTTACACTCTGAAAAGTACCCTGCTTTATATGGAATTTCAAAATATTCTCAAAGAGCCAAAACAAAGATGTTTCTATTGGAATATCTTTTCAACAGGAAATTTCCCTGACAAAAATGTTATTTTATGTAGAGCTTACTCCAGTTGAACACTAGACTATTTGTTGAATTCCGGGAAGTACATAGACAGTGGGAGAGTTCAGAGCTTGTGCTGGAAATGAGGTATGTTCTACCTGACCACTCCCCCACCTCATTCCCCATAATGACAGTGTACCCATAGAATGTGGGCGTTTGTCAGACATTGGCCTGAGTCCAGGAGTTTATTTCCTCAACCTGTAATAGTTTGGGAGTCTTTCCAAACTAGAATCTTTGAATCACATGAAACAATTCCAAAGGCTCATCTGAGCTGTGACCTTATGTTTGTATATGGTCACCTTCAGATCCCAGGCCTGTGTACTCCAACTCCCTCACACCCACTCAGGTACTGTTTCTCTCTGCTCTAAACAGCCTGCTCTTAATTATGTGTAACTGATTTTCTCTTGCAGAAATATGTGGCCTTTGCTCCATAGCAGTTACAGATCTAGGGTGGAGCACCCTTTGCCTTTGTTAACACTCATACTGGTTTCATTTTTGTTCCTATCTCTGTTCAGTTTTTCTAAAGGATTCAGTCAGGTGCCTTAATCTCAGAATGTATATAATGATTGGTACTGCTTAGCAATATACAGTGGGGCTTAATCATTTACTACCCAAACAGGACACAGAATAAAACAGTGTAATGAACTACTGATGAAAGGTATTATATGGAATGCTGGGGAGAGATTGGGAAAGCACTTTGACAGAACCGACAGTCTAGGACGGCAAAGCATGTTCCTGCTTTCTTGGCTTGAAAGCCCCAATGCCTCAGCTAATGTGCCTCTGTACTTAACTTCTAGGGCTTAATGGGCTTAAAGTGTTTTCCTTTACCAGCCCAAACCAGTTCAGTTCTTTTAAAATGGACACCCTGTACTTAGTTGTGTGCTAGCGGTGAGGCTTTAACGAGACGGGTTTGGGACTGCTCACTGTTCCATGCTGTTCATCTTGGACCTGCCTCAGGTTTAGTTCTTTACAATCTGAAGAACTGCCCAGCTAGAGCAAGCCCTGTTGTTTATGTATTTTACTCTCCTTTCCTGAGCCTGTGTGTGTACAGTGGCATCAGTGGAATCCCACTGCGCCTATGTGCTCAAGGTGCCAAGGAAAATGCTAATGTGCTGATCTGCAGTGTGCGCAGCTCTCTGAGCTGGATGGTGAACTGGTGAGTAGCAGAATGAAGGGGCTGAAGGCCTGGAGCAGATGAGTATAACCATGTGCCATTCATTTTGGCCTCCTGAATGAAGCTGTTCATACCACTGTGTTTTGAGCAGTGTCAGGAGTTTGGAAGTTCTGTTTTTAATAAATGGCTCCTACTCTTCTAGTACTTATTAATTGTATTAAGGTGAACCTTTGAAGGACAGATTTCCATGGGTATTATAATGGGAATTACTTTTTCCCTTTACCCCAGGACTGGCTTGACTGCGAGTCAAAGTTTCGGGGCTATGACCTATTCCAATTATGGTTTTAGGATCCTGAAATCAAAAAGGAGACCTGTCAGGAAAGTCAGTAGGACAGATTCTGCTCTGCCCTCTTTGACCACCCCCACATTGTATCCTTACTCAAAGGCTTTAAGGAAAACCTTTTTGGGCTCTCATGACAGTTAGCTTTATTTTGGAGATGTAGAAAAGAGCTACTCGCTTCGAATTCTCAAACTGCACACCCTCCCCCCCCACCCCCGTCTCTGTTGTTAACTTCAGAAGGGAGGTCAATAAGTAGACAAATATGTGTGAAAGGTAGATAAATAGGTTTCTCTTTGGCCAGTGTGAGGGAATGCTCCTGAGATATTCACTGGATTAGAGACTCCAGAACAGTGGTTCCTAATCTTTTGAGTCACAGATCCCTTTTTAAAAATCTTATAAAAATCACTGTTCTTTCCTCGGCAAAATTCAGGAGCACAGAAACTTATACTTTCAGAGGATTTATGGGACTCCCTGAAACTCATCTCTGGATCCTGGCTTTAAAAGCCCTGATTTAGAAGGCCAGGCCTCTAAGCCATAGTATCTCTCTCCCTTACAGATCAAGAAACAGCTGAGATTAACTTTCCAGCTTGCAGCTTGTCCTTGGAACAAAGCTGAGGTTGTTGGTGTTCTTTTCACCCCCCTCTTTGGGATGCTCCTCAGCTTCCCAAGAGACTCATTATCAATGCCTTGAGGGTTCAACTGAGGAACTTAACGTTCACTGAGACCAGCGTTTCAGCAACTTTTGGGAGTTTTTGTACTATCTCAGCCCCATTGCTCTCATAGGAACTGTTGGTACCCCTAAATCTCCAGAGTTGATTCCATAGCAGTGTTTAGAATAGGGGACTCACTAGACTGAGTATCAAAACTAAACAAAATAATTTGCTCCTCTGTGTCTCTCAAAAATAGGTTTGATTTCAATGTAGTACTTCTCAGACTGTTTTCAGGACAGACGGTGATATCTGAATCTTACTTTTCATTTGATTTCTCTAGACCAACAGTATTAAGGACAAGGACCATATCCCATACATATGTATAATATGTAGGGCCTGGTACATAATACTGACAATAATTGTTTACTGAGTAAAGTATTTTGAGATGCTTGTCCCTAGGAGGAAGTGAGTTGGACTCACATGGTGGCGTTGCCTCACTTTCCCCTTCAGCTGGCCAGTGTTGTTTTTCTAACTTAGACCCCCTCCCACGTGAGTGATAATGGAGTACCAAGAACTGCAGGTGAGAAATTGATGAGAATTTCTAACAGCTTAGTAGATCCCTTTATAATGCCAGAAATAGGTAAGAGATTCTTTGGGCTAAGATTTGAGAATCTTAGTCCAGTAGCATGAGAACCACAAGGCAGTAGGCCGGAAGCTTAGAGGTGTCCTTATGACATAATGGGAAAGGTAATTTGAATTTCCCACCAAGTTTGAAACCCTTAGCATTAGGGACACTGCCCACAGTTGAAACTGGTATTCTGGTTTACTCTTGATTTAAGCTTACTCTTAGGGTGTTTGAGATTTGGGGGCCAGTGATGAGTTGAACAGTTTCATTTTGGAATCTGTGTTGGAATCATAAAAGTAATAAACAGCAGCTCTGCCTGGCAGTGCTGAGCAAACTTCTGATTCTTCTCATTCTGCAACCCTGGCTGCCTCTTCTGCACCAAAGGCTGAGCTCAGCGCTCAAAAGCTATATGTGCCATTGTCTTTGAAACACACCTTCAGAATCACAGTCTTCAGGGAACTGGGCCAGTGCTTGCCCTAATCAGGAGCTTGGGCTCTGGTTGGCACTGAGAATTCTGTGTAGGTTGTTTCCCCACAGTATGTAACCTAGGCAGGATTCAGGGGAATGGGGGACCTCCAGAATTTTGCTGCTTTGGAAGTAGAAGTCTGTGCTTTGTAGAAATGGCAAGTGTGTTCAGTTTTTCCGGTAACTAATTCAGTTTCCTGTGGGTGGCCAGGTGGCATCCAGCCTCTAATTCAGTACTTGAGTTTTTAGTGTCCAGAGCACCAGACTTCTTTGCAAGCAAGACATGAAGATTCCCAGTGTTCAGCTCTTATAGAGAATAGCCCAGCTGGCTTGTCATGCTGGACTAGATGAATTGTGAATGTTAATTATACTGATCAATACAGTGGCCTTGGTAACAGGCTTGTAGCTGCTGTAGAATCTGTTTACTTCTGGTTTGTAACAGAGAAGAGACCAAGCTGGTTGGGAACATGGTGTTCTAAGTGTAAGTCCAAGGAAGATGCATACTGGATAGACTGACCCTGCGGCACCCCTTCCCCGGGACTTCCCAGAGGGAAACATTACTCTGCTGGTGGTTTCTGTTCTTATTTGCCAGTTGAGAATTAATTGAGGTTGGAAAAGGCTTGGTTTTTAATTTGGTGGAGTGAAGAATGTTTACAAATCAGAAAGGTTAAGAAGGAGAGCACGGGGCTGGGGGGTGGTGGTAGGGGGGATGAATTGGGAGATTAGGATTGACATATATACACTAATATGTATAAAATAGATAATAAGAACCCTGTATAAAAAATAAAATTCAAAAATAAAAATAAATTTAAAAAGAGCACCTATGTTGAGAAGGCACCTCATTTCTCTAGTTTGTAATTAGGAGTGGAGAGTTGATGGGATTAGTTTCAACCCTTGCATTCAGGAGAAGGAAGCTCTCCTATTTGGGGAGTAGAGGGTTCAGAATTCTGCACATTCTTTTCTGACTTCACGGGGAGGGGATTAGCTGAGCACTGGGCATGTTTGGAATGAGAAGACCTTGCCAATTTTTACTGAATTTGGACCAACGCATTGTAAAAATACAGTCTCTCTTCCTCAGACGGGCTCTTTGTCATGCTCTCCTAAACCCTTGTGGATCCATCTGAATGACTGTCTGTAGCTGACAGATGGAGTTGGTATTAAAAGCAGATTTTCTACTTCCTTGGCCTTATTTGTTTTATTTCTGTACAAGACTAACTCATTTGTTCCCTGTGTTCCTTGAGTCACTTTATCAAGAGCCTGGTAAACTCCATGTGCTTGTGTTTGCTTTTTCAGATCCTGCTTAGATTGTCTCAGATCAGTCCTCCTCATGGAGTGGGAAGGAGTAAAAGCTAGGGAGCTAGCTAGGGAGTCACCTAGGGAGCTTTTTCAAAATATTCGTAACCGGGTCCCTAACCTAGACCTACTTAATCAGAATGGGGAGGGGTTGAGAGTAAGGGGCAGGTGGAAAATGGGATGGTATGTACATTTTGGAGCAGCTTTCTCAGCTAAACTTGAGAGATCCCAGATTTAGAACCACTCTTTTAGATTATCTAGCAAGGCTAGCCAAAATTGTTGTGAAATCTGCTATTTGGATGGTAATGCAGCCACCACCTATCTCGGATGACTTTGGCCATGAGGGAAATCTTGTGCCCCATAAAAGAGGTCCTGAAAATAGCCTATACTTACTCTTCTTTTCCAAGGTGTACAGAGTAAGCCATAACCAGAAATCACGCATCCCTGTCAACTCAAGGTTGAGCATCTACTGTGTCCCTGGACCTGTGCTGGCTGCTTGGGATACATCAGTGAACAAGACAAAGGTCCATATCTATCCTGTGGCATTTACATTCTTAGGAGGTTATTATTTGAGTCATGTGAGTCTGGTGTAGTGGTCCCAACTGTTTGGAGTTTAGAGCCCTATCAGAGCTGTGCTTATCTTCCAGAAAAATTACATATATGTAACAATTTGCATATAAGAGGGAGTTGGCAGCCTGAAACCCAT
This sequence comes from Lipotes vexillifer, assembly GCF_000442215.2. Taxonomy (NCBI): domain Eukaryota; kingdom Metazoa; phylum Chordata; class Mammalia; order Artiodactyla; family Lipotidae; genus Lipotes; species Lipotes vexillifer. Next base: position 1,833,269 of record NW_006774564.1, on the reverse strand, counting down.
CCATGGATCCCAGGCTAAAAACCTAGACAGCTTGCTTGCCTAGAATTGCTTAATGTCGTGATTGGGATAAAGCAAGGTCATGAGTTTAGGTGTATGGGCATTTTATCTCCTAGCAGGACTGGATTGTGGTTTCTTCATCTGTATAGCCAAGGCAATTTGCCAAGAACTCAAGGGTGTCTCTAGAAAAAGTACAAGGAATGGCTAGACCTCCACTAAACCAATAGCATTTCTTTAGTCTGTGTTCTCTTTGAAATGTCAAGAATGACTTTGACTCTCTGTCCTCATCTCTATTTTCTGGTTAGCTGAGCTTCTTGGACTCAATAGATTACAAATCAGGTCAGAATATGAGAATTTCCTTAACATGATAATTTATATTGTGAATTCCTGGATTAAGATAGTAAAATTATAAAGATCGTGAGAGTACTTTTTAGTGAAATTCTGGCTTCAAAACATAGAAAATCACAGAAGGAGTTGATTGAGGGACTGAGGAAATAGCCAAAGAGTAAAAGATCAGAGAAAGATGATAGGAAAAAACGGGCAGAGCTCAGAAAGACAATTAACTAAGCTGGTAAGCCAAGTAGCCAGGAGAGCACTTTCCTCCTGAGGCCGAAGTGAAGAGATTTGAGACCCAGACAAAAGATTCCTTTTTAGTCCTGAAGGGGTCTGTCACTATTGCTTTATTATCAAATAGACGTTAGGGTAAAAAGGGGAGGGTAGATAAGGCTTTGCTTTATTTATACCAATATTAGTATGTCTCTATCCCTAGAAAAGTTGGTGTTTGACTCGAATGAATGGCAGAACCATTCCTCAGAGTTAGTACAGTGTGTAACATGTACTACAGAAATATGAATGAAATTTCATTTGGGGCAACAGGAGAAAGAATTATGTAGAAAAGACACAGCCAGATTCAGAGATTGGAGCACAACGAGCTTGCAGAGTTCTATGCCAGTTCTACCTTTACCTCCCTGAAATCTGGCCTTTAGTATAACCACAGGCCAAGACCTCTTAAGGTGGTCTTTACAGGGATATTCTTGTTTCTCTGCCTAAGTCTAAGGAGAACTTTCCAGACCCACATTGAGGGGTTGCTGAATAAGTGCTGTATTCAAGGCCTTCCAGGCCAAACTTCTATAAATTCAGAGCCCGTTAGAGAACAGTACTCACAGTCCTCCCCAGAGGAGCCGGGAGGCTCTAGATGGTTCCAGTTGTAACTGCTCTCCAGCATATGGAAAAACTATTTTGCTGTGAAACCTTAACAACCTGCTATTTAATATAAAAGACATCTCATTGTTTGCTCAATGATGCATTAAAGTCAAAGCTACCTAATCTAGTAGAATATAATCATACCACCAATTATCTTTATTTTCTATTTTTAAAGAAGCCCTTTAAAATGATCAAAGGAATTTCAGACCTCACTTCCTGGGTCTGTTTAGATTTATTTTGAGGTTCTGTTCAGCTTATGAAGCTATATAGTTAAAACCTACTATTGAGTTTTTGGGAAAATTCTACTGTTCTTAAAAACCATATAGCCAGGATTTTTTTCTTTTTTCATTAAATGAGTACTTTATATAATGTCTACCATGGATATGAAACCAAGATTCAGTAATCACATATTATGTCAGTTAAGTCCAGAATACTTCAATAAAATTAATAACCTTACAAGAACTTTTTTTTTTTAGTTGTAGCAGAGTCAGAGAAGTACCAGAAAGTGGGAAAGCATCAGTGACAAAATGTGTCTTTATCTAAAAATTTTACTGGGAGGTTCCCAAATTTACTTATAGCTCATTTTGAATTGGGAAAATCCAACCTCACTAGATCTTTCAGACATGTTATAAAATGCAAGTGACTTGAAGTGGGTAGTGTTTGAGTGGTACACCACAGTTGAGAAAGGACTAGTAGAATGTTCTCAATTTAAGGGCATGTTCTCTAATTATACTGTTAGTGTGTGAAAGAAAAGTTCCCCCATCACTATTCTGCACAGGATAAATAAACGCTGATAAAAAGCACATTTAAAATATATTCTTTGCTGCATGTTTTAAAGCATCGTCATATCTTATGAAAATAGCCAGCAGGTTTCCAAGATAACCAGAAAAAAAAATCATTGGTCAGTTTTAACCATACCAAATTGAAAACCTCTGTGTATAAGTAAATACAGGTGGAGTTTTTTTTTTTTTTAAGGAAACATTTTTAATCTTACAGTACAGTACCTTGAAAAGTACAGTAGTACAGTACAGCAGCTGGCATACAGGGGCTGGCATTGAGTGAACAGGCAAGAAGAGTTACTGACTGGAGGAGGTGGGAGATGGGAGAGCTGAAGGATTTTCAGCAACAGGAGACAGAGGGCAAGGTGCAATTTCACTCAAATGCCTGACGTTGATGGCACAGGTTCTGGTTCCTTGCTGGATACAATTCTGTGTACCCTCTTGAAAAAACAATCCAGTGATGTCTGGGTAGTAGCTCTTTTTTTTCTCATCATAGTTAACACGGTAGCACTGGATTGCATTCTGAACATTCTGAAGGCTGCTGCAACCTTTGTGTACCATTCTATGTTCGGGTCCTGTGCCTCAAAAACTAACAGTGCCTCGTCAAATAAAGAAAGTTCCCTTGCCATTTCCTGGGTTGTGAATCTCTTTGGTTCTTCAGTTACTTCTTCCTCTTGTCGCTCCACTCTCTCAATTATTTTCACTTTTGTTTCCATCGTTATTGCTTGGCGCTTCTTAGCAGTACCAGCTACATCACTGCTGCTTTTACACTTGCTTCTGGACATCCAGGGCTTGAAATAAAGATACTGTACTACTGACTTCATACAGTGCTATACAGTAAAGTACACAAAAACACAGCCACTGGTAGGGGATGCACAACGTACGCCAGACACGTGAACTAACTTGCGTGATTGGACAAGCAAACACGTTCACATCTTTGAAAGTTGGCGACTTGAAGGTTTGTATGTAGGGGACTTACTATATTTTTTTAAGAGGCTCTGAAAGACTAGAGACACTAAGGATTGGAAGGTTTAAGAGTATCTAAAATTTAAATATTAAATCTTTCACACGAACTTCTCCTTACATGAAAGGTACTAAATAAATTACATTTAAATGTCCTACTTATATATTTTTTAAAAGTTCAGATATTTCTCATTTAAAAGAAAGCAGAAATTATTTAAAATACGAGCAGTAGGGATTTCTCTGGTGGTCCAGCGTTTAAGACTCGGAGGTTCCACTGCAGGGGTTGCGGGTTCGATCCCTGGTTGGGGAACTAAGATCCCGTATGCCGTGAGGTGCGGCCAAAAAAAAAAAAATGGGGTAGAGGGGTAAAGGATAAACTCTATATCCAATCCAAATTACATTAAAACCCAAATATAAAATACCAACAGAAGGGGCATTTTCCTAAAAGGAAGTAAATACTCACTATTGGGAGAAATCTACGTTGTAAGATATTTTCTTGCTTTGATATGGCTAAAAAATAAAAATAAATTTCATGTCTAAAATTTTAGGCTTATATAGTTATAAATATGTAATTCTACTTTATAGGTAGTTCGACTAGAGGAAATAAATTAGCACAATCATTTGAATTGGTTTATGTATCAGGTGGAGTTTTTAAATTGCTTTTGATTCCAATGGGAAGCTCACGGGTCATTTCTTTCATCAGAAAGTGTCAGGATTAGTTTGCTTGTACATTCTCCTCCTCCCCAATCCATCCCCAAAAGACAGTTGAAGCATATGCCAGAGTGGAGCTTTTTGCTTCCACAATGTTTGGGCTCTCCTATTCTCTCTTCACCCTTTCCAAGTCTAAGGAGCAGTATCTCTCAATGGCAATTCATTGGCAACTTAATACGACTTTTCTTTGCATCATTTCACTTCTCCCAAAACCAGTGTGGATTTTGGAACTGAGAGTTCTTTTCCCTCCCCAAAGCTCACCATGTTCAACTGATATTGTAAGTTCAGAAAGCTTTAGTGCAATAGTAGACTGTTCTGTAAACTAACCCCTTGAAAATAAAGGGGAACGCTGCTGTTTGCCCCAGCCTGTTACAAAAGAAGGATAATAGTACTGTTTTTGTAGGGAGGTTTTTTGTTTTTGTTTTGTTTTTTACTTAACTGGCTTTGTTGTTGTTGTTGTTAATGTTGGTAGCAAATTGCCTTGAGCAAGTCACTTAACTCCCACCCCTGTTCTGTTTAGTCATCTGTGAAGGGTAGATCCAGAAGTCAAAGGATTCCAGAATGTTTTGAAAATACAAATCCTCTACAAGAAAATCTTAGCCACAGCCACTAATGTTGAAGCAGGTGCTTATACTAGAAAGTCATAGAAATCTAGGCATTCAGGACCTTGGTTTTCACCATGCTACCAAGTGTGGATTTCAAACTGCTAATCAGCTTTAAGTAAAAAGTCCTAATTGAGTGCTCTCGGGTGGTTTTACTTGTTCTTTGTATGCCAAGATGTAAACAAAAATGGTTTGAAAAACATTTAGATCAGTGATATTCTAGCAGTGTTACTGGTAAAATTTGCTGAATAACTTTTCCTATACAAGAGTTGATTTTGGCTTTTGGTTTACCATACAGCCAAAAGCAAGAGACCTTTATCCTTGCTCATCTGTCTACTTTACTCATTAGAATATGCCTAATCAGAAAGTCATAGGTCAGGAAAACCCAAACTTTTGTCCTCAGGTCTGGGAGGCAGCGAGAATAGGGGGATTGTACTGTATTCATTCTGGAACAACAGGTAGCTCTTATTTTTCAATAGCTCCAAAGAAGTTTCGGCCTACAATTTCTTTCAACCAGCTTGTTTCTTGTAGGCTATCTAAGGTCATTATTTTATACTGAGACTTATCTAAAATTGAACATAAACACCTCAAGTTAGAACGTCAAGAAGGATGGCAAATACTGCCTCTCTACAATGAAAAATACAATTATGTTTTATTTATTTATTTTGGGCTGTGTTGGGTCTTCGTTGCTGCGCGCGGGCTTTCTCTAGTTGTGGCAAATGGGAGCTACTCTTTGTTGTGCTGTGCGTGCTTCTCATTGTGGTGGCTTCTCTTGTTGCTGAGCATGGGCTCTAGGTACAAGGGCTTTAGTAGTTGTGGCGCACAGGCTTAGTTGCTCCATGGCATGTGGGATCTTCCCGTACCGGGGCACGAACCCATGTCCCCTGCATCGTCAGGCGGACTCTCAACCACTGCGCCACCAGGGAACCCCTACAATCATGTTTTTGATGTGACTGATTATCTTTGATAGATTCTTGTCCATGTATTAGAAGCTTAATATTTTGTGTTTTGTTTTTAAGAGCTGTGGAAACTAAAGCTTGCTGCAGCTGATCTTTAAAGTGGTTTCACCTTGTCCTTTGAACTTGAAAATATCCAGTCTAACTACAGAATGGATTCTGAAGAGTCCCATTGACCCACTCACCTTTGGAAGCAATACCTGTTACTACATAGTATTTAACATTAGGTCTTTAAAGTCAGATAATGTTATTTAATATTGAATTTTGGTGGTTTTTTCCTCCCTTGAGCCTGTACTTGATGGGAAGCAGTGGATGGTGACTAAAAAAAAATGTCTCATTAACCTTTGTTGAGTATTAGTCTAGGGTTCTGAATGCTGACCCTCGTGGACTCAGCTGCTACTTATTGGGAGCTACTTGTATTTCTTCTGCCATATCACAGGTGGGATTCACTCACTCAAGTGAATATGTAAAGAAGGTTTAAATTTCTAAGATGTAATTGGCTTTCAAGTTTATTTAAGCTAGACTTCCAGATCAAGGAAGGAAGAATTGTTCTTATAACATCTCCAATCTTGTTCCAATTTGATAGGCTAAGAAATTACACAGATGGCATTTACTCAGTCTATGTGGCCACCTTCCAAAATGCCAGACTCCATCTTCCTTCTAGAGATATCCACTGATTACTTGCTTTCAGTGTTAACTTTTCTTCTCATAGCAATTTGTTTGAAGAATACAGATTTGCCTGATTTGTAAGCAGTTGTGTTTTCATCTTAAAGAATATCCCAGCATACTTTGCAGTAAGGTTTGCAAGTTTAACATCTTGTGAGCTTCACTTAAAATCAGTATTGGCTTTAAAGAGGACTGCGAATTAAGGCTAATGACTTTTTATTACAAACATGTAAGGTTTGTATATATGTGTAACCAGGCTTGGTCTTTCCTGACATTCAAGAATTGTTGATTCTTGTACTCTCTGAACCAATACAAAGTGATTTCCAAGTGAAAAAGAAAACAAGGTGCAGAATATTTTAGCATGCTACCTTTTGAGTAAGAAAGAGAGAGAAAATAAGAATATAAATACATATTTGCTTTTCCTACCTCAAAAAATGAACGTAAGAAGGCTAAACCAGAAATTAATGAAAATTGGGGAGAGTGGAACAGAGTTGGGGGGATAGGAATGGAAATGAGACTTCTCTGAGTATACCTTTAAAATTTTTGAGACGTGTTTTATATGTCAGAAAATAAAATTAAGAAAAAGGAAATCTTAAAATTGCATATAAACAGAAACAAATGAACCTAACTACATATCAGGAAGATTACACAATCACCCAGAAAAAAGTACTTTGACTATGCATACTCTTTGTGAAATATATTCTAAGGAAAAAAAGAACTTCAATGAAATATTGACACTTCACTGCATAGATTATTGTTAATAATAATATTAGCCTTGTAATTTTGAAATTATTTTATGTGTAGTATAGACTAAAGCAAATAAGTAAATATTGTATTGCTGTTAGAGACCAAGATTGTCACCATAAAAAAAAGATACAAATAGGAAAATTAAAAATTGAAAAATTGAAAAAAAGTATCAATATGAACTCATGAGTAAAACAAAAAAGATTAATTTCTCTCTCTACTGAAAGAACTTAGAAGCACTGACACCTCTCATAGCAACAGGCAGATATTATATCCAGATTTTAGTTTCTAAATACCTTTCCCCGCTGAAAGAAATCAGGGCTCCCTGGAGAAATGACTGATTCTAGGTCTGAAGCAGAGAAAGAACAAGATGAGCCTGGTATATCCTCTTATGTCAGAAAGAAAGGAATCATTTAAATGGGATCATGTCAAAAGAACAGAAGAGTCAGCTTAAAGGAGGCTCCCACTGGCCCAGTTTGGGACAATTGGAGCATTCAGTGCACTCATATAATTGAGTGTAACATATTGGATAAATAAAATATGAATGACACGTAAAAAAAAAAAGTGAAAGAGAAAGAAGAAAAGCTTTTCTTTACATGCCAGCCTAATATATGTGGAAAGAATGATAGGAATCATGATTCTATAAACCCCCCCCTCCCCAATATAATTGGCTCAGGCAAGGATTATGAACAGATGGTAAAGTCACTAGAGAACAGGACATTCACAGGCTGACAAGGATCACCCCACAAATTAACCTTTACTTGCAAAGGAGAAAATATTCCTTTCAAAGACTGACGTTCATCACTTTAACCAAGGGTTTCAGGTTAGCGAACCCAGTAGTGGAACAACCTGACTTTATGTGCCTCCTGATATGCTGCGAAGTAAAGTATACAACACCAACTATGAAATATTCTTGCCAAATTTTAACCTCTTTCTAATCAAACCCCAAAACTGAACATCCAGGTCACAGGAAGGAAACAGTCTGAAAAATTCAAAATATGGGAGAGGGCTTCCCTGGTGGTGCAGTGGTTGAGAGTCCCCCTGCCGATGCAGGGGACAC
>NW_006774564.1:1762449-1825426 GCF_000442215.2 Lipotes vexillifer | reverse complement strand
GGGGGGGGGGGCAGGTGGGAAGCAGGAGAACTCTTCTAAATTAGCAGAAACTGAAAAAACCTAACAACCAAATAAATTTAGTGAACCTTGATTCCATTCTGGGTTGGAAGAGTCGGGTTTACAGCTATGAAGGATATACTTGAGAAAAATTAAGTAAATTTGAATACAGACTGGATATTTGATGATATAGAGTTGTTGTTAATGTTCTTAAGTATTATAATGTTATAGGGGCTCTGTAGAAGAATATCTTTGTTAGAAGATGCATTCTGAAGAATTTATTATGAATTTTTATATTTGGAAATTTTTTTTTTGCAGGACCGTTTGAAAGTATGCATGTGTGTATATATAGAGAGATAGAGAAAGAAACCTAATATGGAAAATGAAAAGCTTCAATCTAGATGGAGGGTATACAAATGTTCATTATATTATGTTAATTTTTTTATGTTGAAAATGATCATAATAAAGTTGGAAAAATAAATAGAAAGTGCCAACTGGTGCTGGGGGGTGTGGTGGGGGGAACTTTGGTGTATCAGTAAAGTCATGGGTATGTTCCCAGAACCTAGATTTCCTCAGTCACCTGTACAAAAAACAGCAACGAAAAAAAAAAAAACCCTAGAGTTAATGATAATTCAGTGTCAGGAGAAAAAGAAGAATGACTGGAATGTTTTCATATAATATTGGTAGACGGATTGAGGATGAGGAAAGTTGGGACTGGCCAGGCAACTGGACAGGTAGATAGCTAAACAGGCATTGAAACATAGTCCGGTTGCGTGTTATGTTCTGTTGTAATTTGTGGTTTTCAAAAGATGAGGAAGCCTTTCCTCTTACTTGTTGCTTTTTTTTTTTTTTTTTTTTTGCGGTACGTGGGCCTCTCACTGCTGTGGTCTCTCCCTTTGCGGAGCTCAGGCTCCGGACGCGCAGGCTCAGCAGCCATGGCTCACGGGCCCAGCCGCTCCGTGGCATGTGGGATCTTCCCGGAACCGGGGCACGAACCCGTGTCTCCTGTGTCGGCAGGTGAACTCTCAACCACTGCGCCACCAGGGAAGCCCACTTGTTGCCATTTTTTAAACCTCTTAATTTTACCTCTAGTTGGCAGTTGGAGGCCTAGATCACTCATTTTCACTAGAGCACTTTAGGAGATAATAGAAAGCCAATGAAGTGTGCTCTCTAATACGAAGAGAAGGGGGAGTAGGTGATAAGGGTAAAACCACTCTTTGGCAGAGTTTTTCAAGATTTATGTTCCTGGGCTTCCCTGGTGGCGCAGTGGTTGAGAGTCCGCCTGACGATGCAGGGGACACGGGTTCGTGCCCCGGTCCGGGAAGATCCCACATGCCGCGGAGCGGCTGGGCCCGTGAGCCATGGCCGCCGAGCCTGCGCGTCCGGAGCCTGTGCTCCGGGACGGGAGAGGCCACAACAGTGAAAACGCAAAAAATAAATAAATAAAATAAACTACTTGAGATAGTCGACACTTTATTAAAAAAAAAAAAAAAGATTTATGTTCCTTCCTCACCATTTAAGTGACTCAGCAGTGTGGGCCCTGGTTTTGCCACACCCCTTGCTCCCACCAACATTGAAGAAAGATCAAGTTGAGTCCCATTTTGAAAGGAGTGTTTCTTCTGACAGTGGAATTGGATTCTAACAGTGTGTGTGTGTGTTATATCCTGTTACTATTGAGACACAGCCCAGTGGAGTGGGGGAGGGAGATGTGTGCTGTGATTAGATTGCCTGCCCCCTCCCTCTAGAAACTCAGGCCCCATCTGGGGAAACTGAGAACTTAAGAAACTTGAGACAGGGAAGGAGGACAGTAAGCAGCCAAAACCTGCCGAGTCTCAGAAGACTGGTTTCTGCACCAGGGAATGGAAGAAGTGACTGGAGGTGGCTCTGGATTCGACTCTGGCCTGAGATTGATTCCCTTGAGATAAGCTGTTTTCTGTTGGTGTACCTGTGGGCCACAAGTTGAGAAAGGGATGCCTTTCATTTGGGAAGTTTCTTTTGCCTGATTGAAAGTCTGAAATAGTTTTTGTACCAAGAAGTTGGTGTTTATTGATAACTGTTTCTTTGGATTCATTTGAAATGGGAATCAGACTGATCAGTGGTAAGTATCAAGAAAAGGTCTTGGACTTTTTTAATGCTGACAGCCATACTCTCTTCATTTCCTCTGAAAAAAAAAGCAGGTGAGAGTAGAATCTGTGGAAGAAAGAATTAGCCAGAAGATGTGTGAAAAGGGGATTAGAAAAGATGTGGTAGGAGTCCTGGAAGGAGTCCATAGATCTTTCCATAGATCTTCCATAGATCTTTCCTGAAATAGCACTGAGTACTTAGTTGGTGCCTACTAGACGTATTGACTAAAGGAATGTAATACCCTGAATATTATCCTGATCACCCTCCACTGGCCATCGTGTCATAGCGGAATTCTGGTGGCTGTTAATTCTCTGATTTAGGACCTAGAAGACAAAATTGGGTGGGACCTGGGAAGGAAGTGTAATTAAGCTACTTAATCTGAGTAGATAGACCATGTGTTTGTGGAAGTAAACTTCTCAGCTTCTGATGGTAAAAAATATCAATTAAGATCAACTAAACAAGTAGTATACAACTGTTTTTCTTCTCTGGAGTCTTATAGCTGTTATCGATTGCCTATGATTCCTTCTTGCTAAGTTCTGTAGAGCAATTCTTTTAGCTCAGTCTGTCACTAGACTTACCACTAGGTGGTAGATGTACCATACGCCAAATTGTTTCTTCAGTAGAGCTTTTCTTACCATTCTCAGTATCACATAGAAGAGTCAACCATTGTACCCACCAAGCTATTTTAAAAGGTGCTCTAAAATAGCACATAAAATTGGCCTGACATTTAATTGAGTCGCTAAGGCACAGCAAGTACACTTCTGTATTTGGATGTGCTATTTGCAGAATGGGTCAATCTGATATTCTAACCTTTCTCATATATGATTGATATTAGTTCAAGAATAGAACACTGGTGGGAATTCCCTGGCGGTCCAGTGGTTAGGACTCCGTACGTTCACTGCCGTGGGCCTGGGTTCAATCCCTGGTCGAGGAAGTAAGATCCTGCAAACCATGCGGCCTGGCCAAAAAAATAGAACACTGGTGTGTTTGTTGTGGGTAAGGCTGTTTATATGGGGTAGTGAGTATTGAAACATAGAATAGTTCTTTAACATAGGACTTTTTGATTTTCAGACCTTTTTGGACTTCAGCTATCTTCTTTTCCCTCCTCCTCATCCCCATCCTACATCATATTCGACCTGGCATTCCTTACAGGTCTAGATTTGAAGAAACATGAAAGCATACCAATTAAGACTTAATAATGATTGGAAGAAATCATGATAAATAGGAAGTAATGTAAACAGAACGACTTTGTGGTCATATTTTGTATTTTGTTTTCAACTAAATGACCATGTTTCGCTTAAATGCGGTGAGTCCAACCCAATTAGAAGGCTGTTATTGAGATCTGGCTTCACTAGAGAGAAAACTTGTGATATCTGTAAATTGCTTTTGGCAACACTGTCTATTTACAATGTGAAGGTGAACAACACTCCAGGAGGTATTTCACCAAGGAGAAGACAGAGCTACTAGCTATGAGGACAGCCAGTGGAGCTAGCAGGCCTGATGGAAACTGGCAGAGAAGCTGCATTTCACAGCAGCAGTTATTGATATAGGTTCTCTTCTGCAAGTAGTTTGGGGTGGGAGAGAAGACAAGGTTATCATGTATCTTTGTGTAGCTGAATCATTTTATTTTTAAGCATTGAGATTATCAATATGCTGCAAGAATAGACAGTGACCCATTTATGTCATGGCCTGAGTTAATTCTCTGCCCACTTCAAATGTGGACCATATTCATTATCTGAGAGATGAGGCGCTGCAGTGATTAGTAAGCTCCTTGCAACAGTCTCATATTTTTAGATGGGAAAGATTTGGCTAAGCTTTAGGCTACTAAAGCCTAATCCCATTCTACAAAGTGGGATTATGACTGTTAGTTCTTAGGTTGCTAAAGAAATACATATCTGTCTTGACACAGCAGGCTGTCTATATTTTTTATTTTAAAAAACTGCAAGTGTTATTGCATTTCCCTCCCCCACCCTTCCTACCCCCAGGTAGGTGGTGTCTGGGAATATACCCAGAACCTTTGGGGGGAAAAAAAAGATGAACAGGGAGGGAATCGTAACAGTCATTAGAGGAGAGCAACTTCCAAATAGGCTGCCTAGGCCAGGAGCAAGGAAGCTGATGGAGGAAGAGCTGCCTGTGGAGAGTGTTAAACGGTGTTGATGGTCTCTTGACTGTTTTTTCTGCCACCAAAATAACTGCATATTGGGTTGAAAGTCATTACCTTGGTCCTGGTTTAATCCCTTCAGTAAATCTAGCTTTGCTGGCTGCAGAAGTCATGTGAACATACAGTGGGAAATCCTATCTAGAAGGGCAGATGCTGACTTGTGGCCACTTCAATAAATGGTTTTGGTTTGGTTTGGTTTGGGTTTGAAAGGCAGTTGTGTTTTTGACATTTAAGCTAATTAAAGTTTTAGCACCTAAACTAAAAAAGCTGCTTCTTCAGGTGTACGAAGATACTTGTTAATCAAGTTCAGGTGTAGTGTTTGTGGTTTAGCTTGAATCTTTATTATTTACTTATTTATTTTTGAAATTCGATTGATTTGATCTGATAGAAGAAAGAAATTTGAAAGGTTCACTCGTTCTACAAAAAATTATTGAACACTTCCCATGTGCAAGATCCTGGTCTAGATGCCAGAATATGTAGCTCTCTTTCCCTTCCATGCCTTTAGGATCTATCCTTAGACTTAAAAATACAGTCTGTGGACTCTGCCTCCTCTCTATTTCACAAAGTAACCTAAAGAAAAACTGTCCAGTTGGATGTTAAGCCAAGGTAGGTTTAAAATGAAAGCACACTGAAGTTTTTCTTTCAGGCCTGCTGCCCCAGTAGTATTATCTATGACATCAGTATTCTCTGCTTTGATTCTTGGTGTAAAAACACAAGTCTGTGTTCCCTTGATTACTGCTTCATTACCTGTAGAATCCTACTAATTCAGTAATCGCCTTGCTCATATTAGCTGCCTGTGCCTAGGCTGCACAGTTATGCCTGATTCTTACACTGCCACCAGATGCTACCCTAGCTGGAGGGTACATATGACAGAGGACGGGAATGTTTAGCAGCTGTAACTAATGGGCGTTTTACTATTCCTGGCTTCAGAATGCCTATAACCAGGTTGCTAGCCTTATGGAGAGAAGATTTTAATCTGTAATAGGTTACATTTCCAGATATTATTTGCTGAAAACTTAGCTTAATGAATTCTCCATGGGAACCTTTTCAGATTTAATCAGCTTGTGAGGAGAAGCTTGATTCAGATTCTCAAACCATTCTGTTTTTCAGAGGAGGTCGAGGTTTATTTTATATTTCAAAGAAAGGGTTTATCAGAGTTTAAACAGGAGTTTAGGAAGAAGATTTAAACCAGTTAATAGAAGTGTTTTTCTACACTTCAGAAACACTAATTAAGTTAACTATAAATAATGTTAATTGTAAGCTATTTGCTATTTATTAAAGCCAGTCTTCCAAGTATCCTTCAAAAGTTATCTGCTTCTGCCTTATTTCATTTAAGAAATTTTCTTTTTAACATTTTTATTGGAGTATAATTGCTTTACAGTGTTGTGTTAGTTTCTGCTGTATAACAAAGTGAATCAGCTATATGCATCCTCCCTCTTGCATGTCCCTCCCACCCTCCCTATCCCACCCCTCTAGGTGGTCGCAAAGCACCGAGCTGATCTCCCTGTGCCATGCAGCTGCTTCCCACTAGCTATTTTACACTTGGTAGTGTATATATGTCAGTGCTACTCTTACTTCGTCCCAGCTTACCCTTCCCCCTCCCCGTGTCCTCAAGTCCATTCTCTACATCTGTGTCTTTATTCCTGTACTTCCCCTAGGTTCATCAGAACCTTTTTTTTTTTTTAGATTCCATATATATGTGTTAGCATATGGTATTTGTTTTTCTCTTTCTGACTTTCTTCACTCTGTATGACAGACTCTAGGTCCATCTCACTACAAGTAACTCAATTTCGTTTCTTTTTAGGGCTGAGTAATATTCCACTGCATATATGTGCCATATTTCTTTATCCATTCATCTGTCGATGGGCACTTAGGTTGCTTCCATGTCCTGGCTATTGTAAATAGTGCTGCAATGAACATTGTGGTACATGACTCTTTCTGAATTGTGGTTAAGTTTTTTATACAGAGTTTACCAAGTCATTATTCTCTCCTTCCTTCAAATTAGTCCTAATTTGGGCTTCCCTGGTGGCGCAGTGGTTGGGGTCCACCTGCTGATGCAGGGGACACGGGTCCGTGCCCCGGTCCGGGAAGATCCCACATGCTGCGGAGCGGCTGGGCCCGTGAGCCATGGCCGCTGGGCCTGCGCGTCCGGAGCCTGTGCTCCGCAAAGGGAGAGGCCACAGCAGTGAGAGGCCTGCGTACCGCAAAAAAAAATTAGTCCTAATTAGTTGGAATTTACTATGGTATGTGTGTTTTAAAATTTTTATTAGAATATTCTGGTATTTTACTGTATAGAAGGTTCTGGCAATATTCCATTGGCTTTGTGAAGGATAGGTACATGATTGGACTCTATTAGCACCCCAATGCCCATCGCCATTTAAGGCATCTCTTCATAATTCTTTCAAAAAAACAAAGACCATTGCTAACTTCAGGATAAGAATATGCTACAAGAGAATATTCTGAAATAAAAAACAAGCAGAAGCCCTAAGAGATTATGCCTGCTTTTTGATAGAGTTGAGAGCAAGGGTAAAGAGATTAATGTCTCAGGGTTATAAGAGAAGAGAAAAGAAAACTTTATGGAACGTGGGAAGGAAGACCTGTGAAATTAGACAGATGCTAAACGAAGTTGGGTCTTAAGCTCTCTCTCCTCCCCCTGTCCCCACAAAATTCTGCTGAAGCCATTGGGAAGAGATAGTAATTGGCATTTTGGGAGGAGTCAGAGAATAGCCTCCTCCACCCTCATTTCTGGTGGAAGAATTACTGGCTTAGTAGGAGCCACCTGATAATACTATCTTTTAGGGGAGGCAATGTATGGCCTTTAAAAATGAAACATTTCATAGAATCCTTGTTGTAAGTTTCAACTTTTTGTCTTCCTCTTATAGCAAATCCAGTTTGCTGATGACATGCAGGAGTTCACCAAATTCCCCACCAAGACTGGTCGACGATCTTTGTCTCGCTCTATTTCTCAGTCCTCCACTGACAGCTACAGTTCAGGTAGGTGTGAACTTCCTGTTCTCTCTGATCTCTCCTCCCTATTCCAGAGTCTTGAGCTAGTACTCTACCCAGTTCTCTTCACTTATCTAGGATCTGAAAATACCTCATGTCAGGACTGCCGGTCTTTGTGCTGAAAGCTGATAACTAATGGTTGAGCAATGGGAATGTTCCCAGCCAGGGTTGTAGCTGGAGAAGCTTTTGTCATCTTGAGACTTTCCTCCCCAATGGTCTCTGTGTGTGGTCTGTGGCCAGTGCCTAGTTGGTAGTACTGGGCCGGTTCCCATTCCCACGTTTATTCACCCACATTGAGAGGGGAGAAAATCAATGGTATTTTGGCTGCCAGAACTGGCCTTGAAGAAGAGGTGTACTTTGGAAGCATAATTTCTGATTTCTTTGTTAAAGATATACCCTGCCACCTGTTTTTCTTTCTTGCCTTTAAGACTGTTTGAATTGTCAACAATAAAAATTAGTGGGCTTCCCTGGTGGCGCAGTGGTTGAGAGTCCACCTGCTGATGCAGGGGACACGGGTTCGTGCCCCGGTCCAGGAGGATTCCACATGCTGCAGAGCCGCTGGGCCCATGAGCCATGGCCGCTGAGCCTGCGCGTCCGGAGCCTGTGCTCCGCAGCGGGAGAGGCCTCGGCAGTGAGAGGCCCGCGTACCGCAAAAAAAATTAGTATTTGGCTCTTTTTATTTACTAGGTTACCCTTTATGTTGAAATATCTTCCCCTGTTAACCTCTGGAGTAGGAAAGAGTCCAACTAATGTGGCTCCAGCTGTTTCTTTTTAGTTCTCCTCTCCTATCTTAACCCTATATAAGCAGTCTTTTTTTCTGCTTTGAACTGTGCCCTTCTCAACTTTAGAGGCGGGTATTAGAAAATTAACATGGAAAAGGATATAGAATCTTAGTTTGAGTACTGGAGGAAACGGGGCATCTAATCCAACCCCCTCATTGTTCAACTGAGGAAACATTGTTAAAAGATTAAAAGGCTTGCTCAAGGTCATAGATTGCTATGAATGGCAGCAAAGGAATTTGTACCAAAAGCCATTTATTTTCTTTTGCCATAATCTTGTTTGCATTGTATTACTAACATTAGGACTGGGCTTGAGGTATAAGGACTGTTTAAAAAAAAAAAGAAACGGATAGACAATTTTTTAAAATTTATTCTCTGCCCCGTGACACTGATAACCCATTATGGACAAGATACGCAGACAAGTACAAATGGTGGTATACAGGGTTAAGTACGGAAATAAATGAATATGCAGTCTCACTGTGAGCATGTGTGCAAGAAAAGGTTCCAAAATATAATGGCTATCATAAGTGAAAAGGTGTCTTGGAGTGAGACAGATACAAAAAGTGATAGGTGACAAGCAGGCTAATTATAGCTAAGAGAAAAAAATTTGAAAGATTGAGTTATAAGAGAAAAAGTTGGGATGAGTGATGGAAGCTTTAAGAAGTCTTTAAAGATCTTGATGGCCATGTTTTATGGGGACCTACGAGAGCATTTTTAAAAGCTTAATGATAGAGTTAAATTGTCCTAGTGGATAGATAATCTTTAGTAGTATTTGTGTTAGCTGGACAGAGGAGGTTGTGTATGTAGAAGTCAGCGAGAGACCTGGTACACTGGCAGAGACGGTGATCAGGAAAATATTCAGTGAGAGAAAAAAAGTGATTTGAGAGGTAAGGAGTGATTGTTTTATATTCTCCTGCGTATCTATCTGCAAGGACATTTTTGGCTTTTTGTGAAGCTGCTTTTTAAAGTTGAACATCTTGAGTGATCTCAGGGCTGGCAACAGAATCAGTGCTGCTCATCTTTTGTGTCATTTCTGTGTTCCTTAGTGCAACCTAGTGTAAAATCTCTTTATAAGATTTTATAAGATACGGTTATCTTACTGTTTTTATTCTTTTACATTAATGGTTCTCAAAGTATGATCCTCTAAACAGCAATATCAGCAGCACTTGGGGATTTGTTAGAAATGCTAATTCTTGGGTCCCATCTGAGACCTACTGAATGGGAGCTTCTGGCAGTGGGGCCCTAGCCATCTGTGTTTCAACAAGCCTTCCATGTGATTCTGACAGATGCTTTAGATACTTAAGTTTGAGAACGAGTGATCTATAGAAATAACATTCCTTATATGGCCTAAATTATTCTCCCATTTTTGCTATGTCTGGTTCCAGTCCCGGTTGGGACCAAGTGCCCCTATTTTGAGGGATTCTCTTGAGCTGGTGCAGGTTTGGGATCAATAGCTCCTTATCACAGGCACTAATGGCAAAGTCATCGGTGGGGGGGTGGGTAAAAGGGCCACAATACCGAAAGATCTACAACAGTTTCATTCATACCATTTCTTAGACCCTGGAGGAGTAGAACGGAGAGAGACGTAAGAGGTGGCTCCAATTACGAGTGTTCGCTTAACTTAAATGAGAGTCCCTTGGTGACTGCACTCTGTGGAGTTGGGGCCATTGAGGTTTTTCTTTCCTCATTTCTTTCTTTCCTGGTTCTAGCTGCGTCCTATACAGATAGCTCTGATGATGAGGTTTCCCCCCGAGAAAAGCAGCAAACCAACTCCAAGGGCAGCAGCAATTTCTGTGTGAAGAACATCAAGCAGGCAGAATTTGGACGCCGGGAGATTGAGATTGCAGAGCAAGGTAAAGAAAGGGAGTGGGTAGGGGACCAGAAGCAGCCCACTCGCTAGTCATCAGGATGCACAAACAACTTAAGGCTTGAAAGCTAACTTGAAAGTCTCCTGGGAAACTCCGGTATCCTGGACTTTTATATAAACAAATCTATCTGTATGGAGCTTGAGCCTCAGGATTCTTGTTCTTGTTCTCCCTGCTGCTTCCTGTTCTCAGCGTGTGGTAATTACACAGAGTACTTTCTCTTTTCCTCCCGCATGATACCATATTCAAAGATCTGCTTGCAGAGTCAGCAAGTCCTGGATCAGTACATGGTGGTTAGTTCTGCGGGATCCTACCATAGCTGTCAATCTCAGAGACCCAGATTTCCCAGAAGCAGCAAATGTGGGAGGGTTTTCAGCTAAGGATGTGGTGACCTAGGGTCTCTTTTGGTCTTTGATCCTGAGCACCCTCTGCTGGAGTAAGAGTAAAAATGACAGACAATCAGTTAAATCTTGGTTTCTCTACCCAGCCCCACTCACAATAATGTCTCTTTACTCTTGTTGTTTTCACATTGGAGGCATGTTCTATACTGGGCAGGAGTACAGAACTCAAACAAACTGATAGAATAGGACTAGACAGCATAGAAAAACGGAAGCAAGTGGCTTCTGCTGATGTAAAGTCTTTCTTCCTGGTCTGATGATTGTAGTATATAGGAATCCATTAGTCAATGCCATAACTACTTCCCTCTTCTCCCAGGTGAATGGGGACACTCACCTTCCATTTCCATCACTTTTGAGAATTTGACTACATTTAAGCCCTCTGTATATAAGGCTGAAACAGTAGAGGAAGAGAGAAATTCCAAGTGATTAGATAACAACTCACTGCTGTTGTTCTGCAGTTGAAGCTGCCAGGCATCAAATAAATATGCTTAGAGGGAATTCCCTGGCAGTCCATTGGTTAGGACTCCATGCTGTCCCTGCCCAGGGCCCGGGTTCAATCCCTGGTCAGGGAACTAAAATCCCCACAAGCCGCGTGGCACGGCCAAAAATAAAATAAAATTAAAATAAAAAATGTGCTTAAGAGTTTTTTCTTCCTTACCTCACCATATCTCAACAGATCCAGACCAGCCCTAGATGTCGCTGGGGCAGGAATTAATGATATTGCTAGTGCAGACCTAGCTCAAATACTCTGTTCTTTCACAGACATGTCTGCTCTGATTTCACTCAGGAAACGTGCTCAGGGGGAGAAGCCCTTGGCTGGTGCTAAAATAGTGGGCTGTACACATATCACAGCCCAGACAGCGGTGAGTTTGTTGGGAGAAAAGTGATGGTCTTCTGTTGGGAGTGGGGGTGGGGAGGGACACTTTTTCTTTTTTTTTACTTGCTTTTCCTTCTCCATCTAACTTTCAAGTGCTAACTATTAAGTGGAACCTCCCAGTTACACAATAATGGGGTTTTCTACTTTGATTGTGTAGATATAACCTACTTTTAACCAACCTGACTTAGGGAGATCTCGATTTGCAAAAATGTGATTGTTATAAATACGTTATTAAGACGTTTGGGACCATTTTTGGGGGGTAAAGTTAGATTCCAGTGTACTGACTAGTGGATTACACACCCTTTTGTAACTTCCCAGTGTAGCACCTGTTGCTGCTGAGTTGCTGGGCATCGTTCTCTTAATTACCACTCAAGTCTGGCCCTCCTCCTTCTCACTCTGTCTTCCTATACATCTATATAGGTGTTGATTGAGACACTCTGTGCCCTGGGGGCTCAGTGCCGCTGGTCTGCCTGCAACATCTACTCCACTCAAAATGAAGTGGCTGCAGCACTGGCTGAGGCTGGTAAGTTCAGCTTTTTTCACCGACTTTGCTGCAAAATAATTATCTAAACATAATTTTTACATATCAGAATTATCTTTACAATGTCATGTATGTCTAGGTGCTATAAAATGTGGAGGGTAATAAAAGTGTCAACAGGAAGGAAATGGATAATAAAGGTCCATATGCATAATGGAATATTGTATAGTCATTTAAAATGATCTTTGTAAAGAATCTAATATTTGGGGAAATGCCCAATTCTAATGTTAAATGAATGAGAAAGAACTTTAAACTATGTGAGCTGTGTGAGTATGAGCTCAGCTGGTCTCCTTTCACAAAAGTCTCCTCACTTTTGAGAGAACACAAGTAAGAAGTACCATCTATTTGATAGTTCATTAGATAATTTGGTATTCAATACTGCATTGAAAATATATGAACTACTTATGAGTTCAATTAAACATAAAGCAATTTTTATTGTTAAAATGTTCAAAGGAAAATCACTCTGAAGTTTCTTTAAGGTTCTCACATCTTCCTGTGATCCTCAGAAAGCAACTGTGTAGTACTTTTGTTTTTCTTGTTTACTCTTTTCTGATGTTTATTGCAGAACATTTAAGAGGTTCCCCAAAAAAACTAAAATCCTGCTACACAGAGGTAATATTTGACATATTTTTCCATTTTTCTGTTCACTCTTTACAGAGATGAAATAAGTCTTGGTATATATACAGTTTTATAACGTTAAATATAACATTTTCAGAAGTAGTTTCCATGTCACTGAAAACTTCGACAGCATCATTTATAATAGTCGTATGGCCATGTGATTTTACTTC
Source organism: Lipotes vexillifer (assembly GCF_000442215.2). Taxonomy (NCBI): domain Eukaryota; kingdom Metazoa; phylum Chordata; class Mammalia; order Artiodactyla; family Lipotidae; genus Lipotes; species Lipotes vexillifer. The sequence goes on along the minus strand of NW_006774564.1, from coordinate 1,812,893 downwards.
ACTGTTTTCCTAATGTTGAACATTTAGTTTGTTTCAAGATATTTGCTAATATAAATAATGCTGTAGTGAACAGCTTTGTTTTGATTCCCACTTCATTTTATCTCCTTAGAATAAAGTTCCACGTATAAAATTGACCAAATAGAATAACATTTTAAGGTTCTAAAATACTTTCAAAAACAAAAATCCCTTAAATTCTTAACTAATTTCTGAACTAAAGATGCTCTTTTGACTTCTTGCCCTCCGTAAGTTGTTTCCTTTCCAGTGTAATTTCTTTAGCCTTTTTCTCTTCACCTGGATCTCAGAGAGTGATGTTGGTATAGGACACTCCCCCAAAGAGGAATGAGCTGATTTGTTTCCATCTCTACAGGAGTTGCAGTGTTTGCTTGGAAGGGCGAGTCAGAAGATGACTTCTGGTGGTGTATTGACCGCTGTGTGAACATGGATGGGTGGCAAGCCAACATGGTAATAATGCATATTCACCCTACACTTTTGGCAATGGATTTCTTTCCTTTTTTCCCTCAAAGCATGGTTCCCTAAATATGTTTCGGATGTTTGGTCTTATGCACTTACTTTGTTGCCAAAATGGTTAGCATGATACCTATTCAGGATGGGTCTGAGTACTGAATGGAAAGGTGGGGGAAGGGTAAGACCAACTGAACACATGTGGCTCATACACAGCAGAATGAAATAGAAGAAAATGATATGGTACCTCTTTGGAGTAAAATTCTGGTTTCTTTCCTTCATTCCCCAGCTCTCCTTTTACGTTCCAAGGGGCTTTATATCAGGGCTCTAGACTAAAAAATAAGTCTGTGATATAGCCTACTACTCTTCACCATAGCCTAGAACAAACTTAGGAATCCTTTTAACCATTTTACACCAACAAATTTGACTGTGTTTCCACTGTCTAAACCTGCTCTAAGGAGCTCTGAGGAGTGCTCTCCAAAACATACAGGGCTCTCTTACTAGTGCAGAAAGTGGGTTCAAAGTTCCCCCCAGCTCTAGCAGCCTGAATGCCCATAGAAGTCTTCTGGCTGTTCTATAGATCCTGGATGATGGGGGAGACTTAACCCACTGGGTTTATAAGAAGTATCCAAACGTGTTTAAGAAGATCCGAGGCATTGTGGAAGAGAGCGTGACTGGTGTTCACAGGTAACAGATTCTGGAGTAGCTGCCCCTTGTGTCCTTGCCTCAGCAGATTCTTCTGGTCTCTTTTAGGCTTTAGGGCTATGTTTCAGGCTTGTAACTAAATGGGAGTATCTTCATTAGATAAAACTTTTGAGTATATATACCTTTGAAAAATATCAAGGAGACCCTAAAAGGAAGTTATTTCAGATTCTAGTTCAGAAATTTTCTCTCCCATTTATTCCACTGTGATTCTCAGTCATTGCTGGGAGGTAGGGAATGAATATATCTTGAAAAACTGTATTCAATTTTGGATTATAATTTTATATCTGAAATACAAAAAAATCTATTGTAAAACTATATGTTATACACATTACAAAAAATAAAACTGGGCAAAATATTATTTGCTTGTTGGAGTACCTAAAAAATATCTGAGAGAGTGTTTCTCATTTGGGGGCACCTTGCACATGCTTAAACACCACACACACACACACACACACACACACACACACACACACACAGAACCATATCAGAATCATTGATAATCTTTATCAGAAGTAGGCATGGATTTTTTTTTAAGATTAAGAAAATGCTGGTCTAAGGAAATGTATCCCCTTTTATGAAAAAGAAGTAAATTTCTTCAATTGAAAGGTTTTTTTCCTTCCAAAAAAAGGCAGGGGGGAGTTGGGAAAGAGAAAATGAAAAGAAGTCAGGAGGGATAACAAGGAATTACCTTGTTTACTAATATTCTTGGGCAATAAATAAGACTGGGGAGGGCAGCACAGAGCTTCAAGAGAATTAGGCAGACTTGGCCAGCTACTGTGTTTTACCAGCTAACTTTGTTTTTGTTTTTGTGGCTTTCTTCTCCCTTTAGGCTTTATCAGCTCTCCAAAGCTGGGAAACTCTGTGTTCCAGCCATGAATGTCAACGATTCTGTTACCAAACAGAAATTTGATAACTTATACTGCTGCCGAGAATCCATTTTAGATGGGTAGGTTGAAACGTATAATTATTCAAATTTATAGGGGGTAAATTTGGGTTGGGTTATAATGTTAGTCTGATATCCCTCCAGTTTTGCCCCCTGGTCTTCCTGTGGCTTTAAAAGTTTGTTAGAGGTGTTCTATCTCATACTGAGCCCAGCCAACTTCCAGCTGAAGTTCTTATGGGGCATTGCCCACACTTAAATTTTCAGAGGGCTGTATTTGAGCTAATAATGTTTGAGTTGAGGCTTGTCTGTTTCCACAGCCTGAAGAGGACCACAGATGTAATGTTTGGTGGGAAACAAGTGGTGGTGTGTGGCTATGGTGAGGTAAGTAGCTGGGCCTCAGTGTCCGCCTTTTCACAGACTTGTTAGAAATTTTGAGTGAAGGAGACTTGTGCTGTCAGTGTATAGTCACTGATGCAGGGTTTAAAATATGCTTTTAGATAAAGTGTCTCAAAATAGTAGCAGAAGTCCTTTATTCAGATTTATGAATAGAGACATATAGAACGAATTGAGTTTTCAGATTTCACCACTTTGTCTTATGGTATGGAATGTTGCCATCATTTCCCCCCAGTTATAACAGTAACCTTTTCATTATGAGACTTAATTCAAGTAAATATGTAGCATTTTGGTCCCACAGGTGACTTAGTGGAGTGAAGGGTAAAATCTGAAGTGGCATATAGTTGATTATCTCTAAACTAGAATAGATGACAAGAGATTTTATTTATTGTCATAAACAATGACCCACAGAAGTTTCTGAGCTGCTGGGCTGTCCTTGAGTGAGATGCTTCTCAAGTGATAGTTATCAGGCTTTCCTGGAACAAGAAACTAGAGGTTACAGTTGATCTTCCTTGGTCTTGTTACCTTGATGGTGATACTTTTATTTCCTTTATCTCTTTTACTATCCCAAGCTCCAGCCCTTGCTAAAGCCCTTGAAATGTCTGCTAAATCACTCCTCTAAGGGTCACAACATAATCAGGATCTGTTTCTCCTCTGCTTGGATTGGAGCATCTTTGCAAGGACTTGCTAGATGATTGATGGTTTCCGGGAGGCTAATTCCCATCTCCCAGAGAGCCTACCTGCCTAAATATCTGTGCGACTTCTTTCTTATGCTCTGCAGGTGGGAAAGGGCTGCTGTGCTGCTCTCAAGGCTCTCGGAGCAATTGTCTATATCACAGAAATTGACCCCATCTGTGCTCTGCAGGCCTGGTAAGAACAGCGGTAATACCATTAGGTTCACTCCAGGGACTTTATGTTTCTAAGAGTTTGGTTATTGTATTAACCATTCCTTGGAGAAATTTCTCAAAGAAGGAGAAGGCTAAGATTGCTTTATTCCCTGCATTGTAATCATAGGGCACTCATAGAGCTTCTTGGGGAGTCTGAAGAGCCCAGTGTGTATAGTTTAGCACAGCATATTACTACCATTCCAGTGAGGTAGCCCTGGATTTAACTTTAGAAAGACATTTAATTGTCTCATTTTGTGACCAGCTTCTGTCCCACTGCCTCCTAGCTTTTACTCATAGTGTTCCTTCCTTTTCTTCCAGCATGGATGGGTTCAGGGTGGTAAAGCTAAATGAAGTCATCCGGCAAGTTGATGTCGTAATAACTTGCACAGGTAAGTGTCAGTGCTTTGGTGTACATGGAGGAGTATTAACTCTGAGGTTAAATCTTGAAAATGATCTAATTGACTTTTATATAAAGTAGGTAAGACCTGTGTTCTGTTTAAAAGTCTGAGAACTAGAGTAAGCTATCAGAACCTTAACATATTTTCCAGAACAAAGAGCCTTTTTCCTTGATGGCTTTTTATCCTGCTTGATCTTAAAACCAAATAACTGAGCCTAAAGAGCTGTTAGGCAACGCACACTTCTTTCCTCACAATGTATACATGCTCTTTAGTGCCAGCAAACCTCTCTCCCATGTTCTAACTGAAAGCTAGTCAGTACCTTTCCCCGCCAGGATCTGTTTCCTCAGCCACTCTCCTTTACTTTTAGGAAATAAGAATGTAGTGACACGGGAGCATTTGGATCGCATGAAAAACAGTTGTATCGTTTGCAATATGGGCCACTCAAACACGGAAATTGATGTGGTAAGCCTTCTCTCATTGATTTGTTGCTAGGCCTTTTTTTGCTTCCTTCCATTAGAGACAGTCAACTGCGCTCTCTTCCTTTCAGACCAGCCTCCGCACTCCGGAGCTGACGTGGGAGCGAGTACGTTCTCAGGTGGATCATGTCATCTGGCCAGATGGCAAACGCGTCGTCCTTCTGGCAGAGGTGCACACACAGAAGGGTTCGGGCACTACAGCACAAGCAATATGGTTAGAGCCATCCAGGGAGGGGTGGCAGGGTACACATATTCGGCCTATGTTTCCCTGAATTCTGTCTTTGGATAGAGGTATAGTTCTCAAATAGTCTGGTCTCCAAATAGAATAACTCAAAAAATATCTACTTTTTACTAAGTAACGTACTACTTCCTGACCGCAGCTGATTCTTCAGTTCTTCAGACTCAGATGGACTTGCAGAAAATAAGATAAAACGTAGAGTCCTGATTTGGAACTGTAATTCTTCCTCTACTAACTGAGTCTAGAAGGAGTATAAAGTGCTTTCCAATATTTGTGTGACTTGCATGACATGACAGAGGGATAACACAACTCACCAGGGCTCTGTTTCAACTTCTCAGGGTCGTCTGCTCAATCTGAGCTGCTCCACAGTTCCCACCTTTGTTCTGTCCATCACAGCTACAACACAGGTATGTGACAAAAGGCTGGCTTAGCCTGCATTGAGATGAGTGGAACTGGGCCTAGATCAGAGTTCCAATGAGAGTGTGCCCTCCTGTGTTCTTATCAGCCTGTTTTCTTCAGGTTACAAGTTGTCAAGATTTCAGCTTTCTCAAGTGTAGAAAATAATCATTAGTCAGGCAGAGTCAGTGTTTGTGTCCCTTTGGTTGGCTCTTTTAATTTAGAATATAGTGTTTCAGCTCAGTTGTATTTAGTCTCTTCTTTTATTAGGAACTAAACAAAAGCACCAGTAAATCCTCCCATGATGTGTGCTGGTGTTTATTATAGTCCAAGTCCTGTGTGCTGTCACTGTGGTAGATCACTTAAATATTTACCCCAAGACCCTGTTAAATCTAGTTCTTTTGTTTTTGTTTTTTAATGTCCCTAAGAAGTGTTTTTGTGTTTTTTGACCCTCTTTTCCCTTCTTAGGCTTTGGCACTGATAGAACTCTATAATGCACCTGAGGGACGATACAAACAAGATGTATACTTGCTTCCTAAGAAAATGGGTGAGTGAAAACAGTAGAAACCTATATTGATCCCCAGACTGCTGCATGGTTTGGTAAAATGAATATCATGAAAAGCATTAGATTTAGAGTCAGGATTCTAATCCCTGTTCTAGCACTTAGTGGTTTTTGGACCTCAGGACAAGTTCTAATCTCCATGAGCCTCAGTTTCTTTATCAGTAAAGTGAGAATGATACTAAATATATTGCAAAATTTTAGTAAGAATTACAGCTAATGAGTAAAGGTGCTTTAGCACAATGGTTTAGGGTAGATGCTCTTATCCTGAGTAACTTTATGAAGTTTAGTAAACTTACTACCACTGATTACAGCCTGGGACCAAAATGAGAGAAACAGAAACAAATATAGTTTTTTTTTTTTCCTTGCGTTATGCGGGCCTCTCACTGTTGTGGCCCCTCCCATTTGCGGAGCACAGGCTCCGGACGCGCAGGCCCAGCGGCCATGGCTCACGGGCCCAGCCGCTCCGCGGCATGTGGGATCTTCCCGAAACGGGGCACGAACCCGCGTCTCCTGCATCGGCAGGCGGACCCTCAAGCACTGCGCCACCAGGGAAGCCCACAAATATAGTTTTTATTTTCCATCTTCTATGAGATATACAAAAAATCTTCTGTCATTCCAGGGGTCAACTGTGTTGTGTTCACGTGACATAATGCATCATCTTTAGTTCTTTACCTTTCTGAATATGGTGCCAACCTCCCCTCTCATTGGTCAGCCCAAACCCCTGTCCTCTTAAAGCTAAAAAACTTCCTGCTGTTGTCCCCTTCAACAGCTTACCTCAGCTTACCTTTGGGTTTTGGCTTTTGGTTTTTAATTCATATTCATAAAGGTAAAAGCCCAGGAAGCTTATCTATGGAAAACTAATAACATTTGTGCCGGCTGCCTTAGAAATCCATGATCCTAAGATTGAGGCCTTTATGGATCTTATCGTAAGTAAATGTTGATGACTTAACTCTTTTGACCTTACTGGTGTCCACTTTGATTCATAATTTGACTATGATCCAGCTAAGGAAGTTGCTGCAGGAAAGTGAGAATAGTACATGGTATGTTGGCCATTGAGGTGAACCCAAAAGAGAAGAATGGGGAGGAACAAGCCGGCCCATTTTGTCCCGCTGGCAAATGGCTTTCTAAATGCACTCTGGACGTACTGAGAGAAATACCTTAAAGGCAACTTTGAGGGGTTTTTTTAAATTAAGCAAATATTCCGAGTTAGATTCTTTCCAAGTTATTCCAAGCCTTGTCCTCTCTCTCAAAGAAGCTTCAGATGAAAATAGGGGGAAGTTATGCCCTGAGAGGCATATTTGAAATGGAGTCTGCCCCCCTGCCGCTTTGTTCTTCCTAGATGAGTACGTTGCCAGCTTGCACCTGCCATCATTTGATGCCCACCTGACAGAGCTGACAGATGACCAAGCAAAATATCTGGGACTCAACAAAAATGGGCCATTCAAACCCAATTATTACAGGTAACTTGGGAGAAAGTAAATGGAAAGCTCTTCTCCCCAATATAGTTTTTTTTTTTTCCTTGCGTTATGCGGGCCTCTCACTGTTGTGGCCCCTCCCATTTGCGGAGCACAGGCTCCGGACGCGCAGGCCCAGCGGCCATGGCTCACGGGCCCAGCCGCTCCGCGGCATGTGGGATCTTCCCGAAACGGGGCACGAACCCGCGTCTCCTGCATCGGCAGGCGGACCCTCAAGCACTGCGCCACCAGGGAAGCCCACAAATATAGTTTTTATTTTCCATCTTCTATGAGATATACAAAAAATCTTCTGTCATTCCAGGGGTCAACTGTGTTGTGTTCACGTGACATAATGCATCATCTTTAGTTCTTTACCTTTCTGAATATGGTGCCAACCTCCCCTCTCATTGGTCAGCCCAAACCCCTGTCCTCTTAAAGCTAAAAAACTTCCTGCTGTTGTCCCCTTCAACAGCTTACCTCAGCTTACCTTTGGGTTTTGGCTTTTGGTTTTTAATTCATATTCATAAAGGTAAAAGCCCAGGAAGCTTATCTATGGAAAACTAATAACATTTGTGCCGGCTGCCTTAGAAATCCATGATCCTAAGATTGAGGCCTTTATGGATCTTATCGTAAGTAAATGTTGATGACTTAACTCTTTTGACCTTACTGGTGTCCACTTTGATTCATAATTTGACTATGATCCAGCTAAGGAAGTTGCTGCAGGAAAGTGAGAATAGTACATGGTATGTTGGCCATTGAGGTGAACCCAAAAGAGAAGAATGGGGAGGAACAAGCCGGCCCATTTTGTCCCGCTGGCAAATGGCTTTCTAAATGCACTCTGGACGTACTGAGAGAAATACCTTAAAGGCAACTTTGAGGGGTTTTTTTAAATTAAGCAAATATTCCGAGTTAGATTCTTTCCAAGTTATTCCAAGCCTTGTCCTCTCTCTCAAAGAAGCTTCAGATGAAAATAGGGGGAAGTTATGCCCTGAGAGGCATATTTGAAATGGAGTCTGCCCCCCTGCCGCTTTGTTCTTCCTAGATGAGTACGTTGCCAGCTTGCACCTGCCATCATTTGATGCCCACCTGACAGAGCTGACAGATGACCAAGCAAAATATCTGGGACTCAACAAAAATGGGCCATTCAAACCCAATTATTACAGGTAACTTGGGAGAAAGTAAATGGAAAGCTCTTCTCCCCAGTATTAAGCCATGCAGGCTAGCCAGCTTTCTTAAATAGTGTTATAACTAATTTTGAAGAGTACAAGAACTCTGCCCCACACTAACAAGGTAAACAGGGAAATTGTATATCTAGTAGTAGATGTAAAGAAGTCAGCATTTTCTAAGATTTTGGAGCTTGAGCCTCACCCCCAGAGATTCTAACAGAGGTAGTCTAGAATGGGGCCCCGGCTTAATTTGTAAAACTTCTTCAGATTATTCTAATGTATTGTCAGGGTTGAAAACCACTGATGTATAGTATTAGGGAGCAGGAGATACAGCTAGAGGTGGCATTGCTGGAAATCCTTTGGAAGTGCAGGGAGGAGCAATCCCTGGGGAATTACTGCAGGCATCCCTGGCCTGGGCAGGGGAAGGACCCTGGAGAGTGTTCTCTGTTTTGGATTCTTTCCTTGGAACGTTCATGTGGAAGGCACAAATACTAAAACAGTCAATCTCTTTCTTTACAGATACTAATGGACCGTATTACCAAGGACCAGTCCACGTGAACCACACAACTCTAAAAGAAATATTTTTTAAGAAAACTTTTATTTTCTTCTTAATCCTTTCCTCTTGATTTTTTTTTCCTATAATTTCTTTCTTGTTTTTTCATCTCATTATCCAAGTTCTGCAGACCACACAGGAACTTGCTTCATGGCTCTTTAGATGAAACTGAGATTCAAGGTTTCTCACCCTAGTCACTAAAGAAGGATTTTACTCTCCCAGCCCAGAAAGGTGATTCTTTCTTTACCATTTCTGGGGACTTTATAGTCTTAATTGGGTACCTTATTAACAGGAAATGCTAAGGTACCTTCTATGTGGAACAATCTGCAATGTCTAAATTGCCTTAAAAGAGCCCATTTCTTAGCTGCTGAAATCAGTGCTCTTTCACTTCTTCAGAGGAGCAGGGATGGTACCTACCAGGCAGGTAGGTTATATATAGGTGGTGCATGTTAATTTCCCCTAGATGTTCCAAGCCCTGTTTCCTGTGTAAAGGTGGTATGTTTGGTTCAGAGATGTGTACTAGTGAGTGTCGCTTGTTAAGATCTGGTAGGCCCACTTGGATTTAGTACAGCCCTTCCTCCACTCCCACCAGACCCTCTCATTTTCCAGGTTTTTATCCAGACTGTACTCTATTATAAAGTTGAATTTTGTCCCCTAGCATTTATTTCTGGGTTTTTCTGTTTGTTTTTGTTTTGTTCGTTTTTTGTTTTTTTGTAAGTAAGAAAAATGTTTAGTCTTAATACTGAGGAGCTGCTTGAGTGGTTGTTACCAGTTTATCTTTTGAACTTTTGGAGCTAAAAGTGCAGAGTTGAGTCTGGAGAAATGCAGATCTCAAACTCTGATAATCCCTCAGTTTCTAGCCCATAGTTTATAGCATCAGTGAACTGGGGCCATAACAGTAAATTTTATCAGCTCTGCCCCATCAGCTTGTGCTGAAAGCAAATTTGAGCCATTACTCAGTATACAGCACTGAGCTCTGTCTTTAGGATTTATCCTTTAAGAGCAAGTTTCTAATCAGCTGTGCTTCTGCAATTTAAAATACTTAAAGGGAGGTAGATGTGGATGGGAGGAGGAATGATAAATTGGGTCAGGCTGAGGGAAACTAGCTCTGTATAACTTGTCTGGGACTTTAGGACCCATGTAACTTTAGTTTTACAGAAGCAGTACCACTTTTGATTGACGCATGTCACAGAAAGTTTATGAACTGAGACCTCAAAGGGCAGTTTGTGCATAGAGAAAATAATCAGTGTGTCCTGGCTCACACTCTGAAAGAATCCTCAGAGATAAGAGGGATGTATTCCCATGCCATGCACCCCGCTTACCAGCATTTCTGCATGGTCAGGTGAGCATTATGCTCATGAGCTTTAAGTGTATAATTATCCAGGATTCTAAATTCTCAACTTGTTCTAGCTGGTGATCCTTCAAAGTTGGGTCAGGCAGTAGTGCTAGATACTAGAAATTTTCATTTCCCTATTGCCATTGATCAGAGAAGACAGACATTAAAAGTAGAAATATAAGAAGGAAAGCTTTCACTCTGTGACTTCCTAGCAGGGGTCAGTGATCTTGCCAAAACGTTTTTCCCTCTCCTGTTTCTCCGTAACCAGCCCATTCCCACTCCTTGCCAGTGTGACCATGCTTTCTTCTCTGTAGATGCTAATGGTTCAAGCCCTTTTTCCCAAGGCGTTTAACCAGCCAATCAGAACAGCACATCCTTTAGGGGAGGTAACCTGGCCAACAGTGGTATCCATCGTGTGAGTTCTGCTGGAGGGAAGGGGCCCAGGTCCTGCTGCCCTCTGGCCTGCCCCCTGCTCCCATATCTATTACTGTGTCCATAGGAATACTAGATAAGGGCTCCGTCTCTGTCAAGCCATGTAACAAAGGACACTGGGAAAATGTCTGGCATCAGAGGGAGCGTGTAGAGAGCAACTTGGGAGGAACAAGTTTATTTTGTATTGAATGATTTTTAATGAATGCAATATTAATCCTTGCAGATGAGCAATAATCATTAAAGTCAATTAAAATGATAAGACCTTATTGGAATCCTGTGTCATTCCTGGTTGAACAGCAAAACTTTCATTAAAACCTGTTTTCTAAGAAGGGACAAGTCAGGGGTCAGCTTGTTAGCAGTATCTAAGAGAGATTTGTTTAGGACCTAATACGTAGAAGAACAGGCTGGATGCAGAGTTCCTCAGTAAATATCTTAAACTTTTGTATGCCTGCTCTGTGCTGAGCATTGGGCCTGGACACTTTCACTCTGACTTCCTTCCAGGAGCAGACTTGCTACCTAAAATTCAGGGCTCCTCACTTACACAGTCCCCTTATAAGACCCTGTACCTAATTCTTTTCCTTAAAAAATGCCTCCAAAGTTATGTAAGCTTCAGCCCCCCCATACCTGTATCCATCTCTGAAGTTGTCTCCGTGTGTTCTGATTTAACAATGTACCTGTTAATATTGTTCAGAAGTAATACCTTTTCTATTTTGTTAAATTGGTCCCAAACAATGTTGATGTTTTCAGTGCAATTCTGTGAGGTTTTATCCATGCACATAAATCCAAATTTAAGACAAACTTCACATTGCCTAATCAGAGATTTAACCTTTTTTTTTAACTTTCCTGAATCTGATAACTTTATAGTTATAAAAAGTTAATCTATTATGATGGGGAAATATCTTGAAGTTAAGTATTTGAATATAAAGAATCTAAATGAACTGTTGACCCTATAGTTTTATAAATTTTTCAAGGTGTTTTTTATTGCCTACCACGTGCTAGGCTCTGTTTTAGGTATTTAGGATACATCAGTGAAAACCAAGATCTCTTCCTTTGTGGAATTTACATAAAACCTCAACAAGACTCAGCCTTCCCCTCCCCCTTCCCCTTTTTCCTTTACCCACAATTCCACCATTAGATGGGGCAGGCATCCACATGGGTTCCCAGCCTGGTGTGTGTGGGTAGGAGCTGGGGGTGTGGCCTAGTGCTGGAAGTCATCCTACACTTGGGATGGGGAGGGCATCCACGCAGGGGAGGGATGGCAATGGTGGATTGGGTAGGAACAGGGAACTTGATTAAATAAGCAGAAATATTAAGGATAACGGAAGCCAGCTTTCTCATTTTTAGAGGAGATGTCACACATCAGAAAGGGAAAAGACTAGAATAAACTCTGGTATTGGGTTTGAATATAGGGGGTATTGGGTTTTGGTGTGAACTCATGAATTTCAACATAAAGGAATATAGGGGAGCACTGTCCACTAAGTGAGCCATGGAGCAGCAGTTCCTCTCTTCCTCCAGTGAAGTGCATACACCTAGCATCCAGATTCAGGCACTACATTCTCCACTTAAAGTAGCCAGGAGTCTTTGGAGAAATGGCTGATTCCATGGCTGGGCAGGAAAAGTACAAGATGAGCAAGAAAGCAAGGAAGTACTCAAAAAAAATAATTGCATGTCAAAAGGACACAGAAACCAGCCTTAAGGGACTTACTGGGCAAATCTGGAACAATCTGAGCATCCAAATAATGGCTTATAAATCACTGAATAAAAGAGAAAACTATGAGTCTATACTGATATGAATGAATGGTTTAATGGAGAATGGGATATGTAAGTAATTTCAAAGTACCTCTTCATAAAATATTTTTTAAGTACAATGGGAAAAAGAGTTTTAAAATGGAGAAGCCTGGCAGAGTTCACCTTAAGTGAACAAAATGGGAGAAATCTCAGTCTTCCACCACTTGATAGGATGCATTGAGAAGAACACAGCATCCCTTCTGTGACATTTCTGCCAAAGATGTAAAACCTGAATGTAATCATGAGGAAGTATAAGGTAAATCCAAATTCAAAATTGTTATTTTACAAAATAACAGGCCTATAATCTTCAAAAGTGCCAAGGGGGCTTCCCTGGTGGGGCAGTGGTTGAGAGTCCGCCTGCCGATGCAGGGGATATGGGTTCGTGCCTCGGTCCGGGAGGATCCCACATGCTGCGGAGCGGCTGGGCCCGTGAGCCGTGGCCACTGGGCCTGTGCATCCGGAGCCTGTGCTTCGTGGCGGGAGGGGCCACAACGGTGAGAGGCCCACGTGCCGGAAAAAAAAAAAGTGCCAAGGCTACCAAGGTCAAAGAATAACCAAAGAACTGAAGACACATACATTAACTGAACGAACTGAAGTGGATCATTTTGCTATCAAGAACGTTATTGGAACAGTTGGTGAAATGAGTCTGAGGACTATGTGGTAGTAACATCAGTGTTAATTTCCTGATGAAGTCTTAGGGGGTGATGGGTCATCAGGTCAACCACTCTCAGATGGGTCAGGAGAAGATTATCTGTAATGTACTGTAAAGTTTTTGTAAGTTTAATTATTGCAAAGATTTAAAAAAAAAATTTTTTAATGATAGTTCCAAAACCAAAAATAATAAAATCAGACTTTGACTTTATCGATGTAGAAAATTTTAAAAATCTGTTTGCTCCATTTAGGAACGTCTTAGACCAGATAGTAATAATAAAGGTCTTAAGCCTTCTGGGTTAGCAAAGGAAAAGAAAGCAACAGAAAAACAATATTTTACACGCCTGCACAAAACAAAGTATTTCATTTGACAAGCTCAGTGAAAGTAATACGTAGACCTGGATGGTTCAACAGGAAGGTGGGGATAAGGGGTGTGGCTCCACTCCAAAGTGCTCCCTGAACAGAATCTTACCTGCCAAATAACTTCTGAATGTGGGAAATTCCAGAGAAGTCTGAATTTTAAAAGAATGTACAATAAGAATTGACATCACTGCTTAACTGGTTGTGAAACCCTGAGTTAGAGCAGGCATCAGCAAACTATAGCCCTCCCATTGTTACCAAGTCCAAGCTCACTCTACTCGCCACGTGATAGGCCAGTAAATCGAGAGACAAGGTGTTAAGGCAAGGAATAGAGACTTTATTTGGAAATCCAGCAGACCGAGAAGATGGCGGACTAGGGTCCCCCAAAAACCATCTTATCGGGGTCTCGATGCCAGTTTCTTTTGTAGAACAGTGGGAGGAGGTGAGGAAGTAAAGTAAAAAGACCATTTATCTTGCAAAATAGGAGGGGATGGGGACTTCCTGGTGGTCCAGTGGTAAAGAATCCACCTTACAATGCAAGGGACTTGGGTTCGATCCCTGCTCAGGGAACTAAGATCCCACATGCTGCAGGGCAACTAAGCCTGTGTGCCACAACTACTGAGCTCACGTGCCTCAACTAGAGAGCCTGTGTGCCACAAACTATAGAGCGCACACGCTCTGGAGCCTGTGTGCCACAACTAGAGAGAAGCCCACGTGCCGCAACAAAGAGTCTGCATGCCGCAACTCAGACCTGACACCGCCATAAATAAATAAATAATAAATCTTTAAAAAAAACAAAAAATAGGAGGGGATGTGTTAATTTCTTCTTTTCTGCTGCCATTCACAGGTGGGCAGGGTCAATGTCTGAGCTGAACAAAAGCCTTTTAGTTTAACAGGCAGAGGGGCAGGGTTCCCTGTGGCAGGCCATTATGTATGCTTACAGCTATAGACTATAATTTGATTACAATCTCAAAAGCAACAAAAAGCAAAGCTTAAAGTAAAAGAAACAGATCCAACATGGAGTCAGAATTGGCTCTTCCCTGTTACACCATGAGCCAAATCTGGCCCACTGCCTGTGTTTGCACATCTCACAAGCTAAGAATAGTTTTTACATTTTAAAATGGTTTTTAAAAATCATGACTAATATTTGTGACTTGTGAAAATTACATGAAGTTTATATTTCAGTGCCAATAAATGAAGTTTTGTACACAAGCCACCCTGATTCATTTATGTAATGTCTATGACTGCTTTCATTCCACAATGGCAGAGTTGAGTAGGTGCAACCAAATGGCCCACAAAGTCCAAACTGGCCCTTAACAGAAAAAGTTTGCTGACCCCAGGCATAAAGGTTGTGTTAGGTATAAAGGGAAAGGTATCCAAAGGCATTTGATTTGCATTCTATTGGGTAAGAAGAGAAAGTCTCGGAGCAGAAAGTGAGAATGAAAGCATTGGAAAGTAAAAAATATCAAAGAGTATTCTAGTCTAAGTAGCACATGCTAAATCCATCTGCATCCTGGCTAGGAGTAGGAGTCACTCTGGGATTAGGAAACCTCAGCAAACGGATAAAGCAATTTTAAAATATTTTAAAATTTATGATTCCAATTTAGAGTCTGTAATCAATTTAGATTTAGTAAAATCAATTTTAAGTTACAATCAATTTTTTGTATATATACAGTATTGGAAGCTCTACACTATTGGAACTTTTTATGGCATTTTGTTTATTTGTTTTATTCTGTTTTTGTTTGTTCTCCACTGCAACCACCAGATGGCGACTTTTCTCACAATGGTTGTCACACAGGGTCTCTGGCCAACAAAGGATAATAAAATATAGGTTCACACTCCCTTCTCTGAAACTCCTGTGTTTTGAAATTGAGAATATTTCAGATTTTTAGGAAATACACAAATATACAATTTATGATGTTACATCTATTCTGGGGCTGTGGAGCAGCATTCCATAATCAAACATGTTGATGTTTATTAAGTTTATTAATACAGAATAAGGGATAAATACAGACTAACAATAGCTTCCCGTCAGTTAGATCAGGTTTTGCTGCCAAGTTAATTTGTGCCAAACTTTAGGGGAAGACTTTTTGATTTTTAGTATTCTTTTAATTTGGGAGTTGTAGATAAAGGTTTGTAGCTCTAGAATAACACAGTGTTTGCTGTGTAAGTGGCTTCATTTTAAATGCTTTACGCAATTAACGTACTTGAGATCGCCTCACAATAACCCCATGTGATAGGTACGACCTTTATCACCATTTTATGGATAGGGAAATTGAGACAGTGAGGTGAAGTAACTTGCCCAAGAGTATACAACTCCTAAATTGGTGGAGCTGAAATTAACCCAGGCAGTCTGGCTCCAGGGTTCATGCTTGACTCTAGGTACTACCAATTCTAGGAAACAACCCCAAACCAGGATTCTAGTATCAGAATATATATATATATATATATATATATATCAGCTGGGCTGGTTAAAAATAGAGATTCCTAGATCCTGTCTCAGACCTACTGAAACAAACTCTCAGGGCTATAAGGAAGTCAAATATCTCTCCAGAGTCACAGTGCAGTTGATAGGTAGAGCTAGGATTTGATCCTGGTCTTTTCTGGCTTCCTGTGGCCCTTCTCTGGAGTCACTGTGGGACTCCCCAAGGGTACTTTCAGGCAGTAATCCCCTGGTACTCATATCTCAGCAGAAGAAACTTAACATGGGCATGAAGACCCAAACTGCAGGTGCCATGACTTCCCTAATACTTCCTTAATGCAAGCCCCGAACACCTAAGGAGCCTGCTGCATCCTAGTGCACCAGCCTCTGCTTCTCGAAGCTAGAGCCAAATTGGGGCAGAGTTACCCTACTCTTGGGGCCCCAAAGATTCACTGATGAGCAGTTGGGCCCTTGTGCTCTGGTTGTTTTTAAATCACGAAAGTTACCACACATTTCATTACTGTTTCCTCTGTTTCAGCCCTTAAACACCAAACAAAATGCCCTTCTCTTCGATGATTCTCTTGCCTTTGTATTTCTATCTGGGCAAATTACTTCCCAAGGGCCATTTAGAAGTGTTTTTTAGTCAGTGGAAGTGTAATTCGGAGCTGAAGTTCAACTGAGCGAAGCCTTCTCTGAGGTTCACTAGCTCTCACTGCTTGCTTTTACGCAAATTTGTCAACAGAGGTGATTGGTTTGTGTAAACTTGTTTTCAAGGAAAGACTAATTTATCTCAAGTCTAATGGTAAGATATGAGAAGGAGAAAACTCTCACACATACAATGGGGAGCAAACCAGCACTTGCGGCTTTTTCCTATCTGTGCTATGGGTTTCCTAATGTCCAGCAAACAAGCTCTTTGCTCTTTTCTAATTTTCGTCTCAAAATCAAATGAAACAGGGACTTCCCTGCTGGTCCAGTAGCTAAGACTCCGCGCTCCCAATGCAGGACGCCCGGGTTTGATCCCTGGTCAGGGAACTAGATCCCACATGCCGCAAGTAAGAGTTCACATGCTGCAACTAAAGATTCCACATGCCACAACTAAAAGATCCCACATGCTGCAACTAAGACCTGGCACAGCCAAATAAATAAATAAATTTTAAAAATTAAAAATAATAAAAGCACCTTAAAAAAATCAGATGAAAATATCACTAAATAATATGAAAATGGAGATGCTGCAACCCCTACCATTTTTTCCCAGAAATATTTATAATATTTATATTCAACTGATTTTTTAATTGAAGTCTTCCTTTTTCATTGTGGAAAAATACACATAACAAAGTTTACCATCTTAACCATTTTTTTTTTTTCTTTTTTTTTTTTTTTGCGATTCGCGGGCCTCTCACTGTTGCGGCCTCTCCCGTTGCGGAGCACAGGCTCTGGACGCGCAGGCTCAGCGGCCATGCCTCACGGGACCAGCTGCTCCGTGGCATGTGGGATCCTCCCGGACCGGGGCACGAACCCGTGTCCCCTGCATCGGCAGGCGGACTCTCAACGACTGCGACACCAGGGAAGCCCCATCTTAACCATTTTTAAGTGCACAGTTCAGTGGTATATATATTCACATTGTTGTGGAACCGTCACCACCATTCATAACCATAACTCTTCATC
The DNA here is from genome assembly GCF_000442215.2 of Lipotes vexillifer. Taxonomy (NCBI): domain Eukaryota; kingdom Metazoa; phylum Chordata; class Mammalia; order Artiodactyla; family Lipotidae; genus Lipotes; species Lipotes vexillifer. The sequence goes on along the minus strand of NW_006774564.1, from coordinate 1,795,666 downwards.
TTGTGAAACTGAAACTCTATACCTATTAAACAATAACTCCCCATTCCCGCCTCTCCCCAGCCCCTGGAAACCACCATTATACTTCTGTCTCTAAGAATTAGACTTCTCTAAGTACCTCATATAAGTGTAATAATACGTATTTGCCTTTTTGTGATCGGCTTATTTCACTTATAATGTCTTCAAGGTTCATCCATGTAGTAACATGTATCAGAATTTCCTTCCTTTTTTAAAAAATTTATCTTATTTATTTATTTTTGGCTGCATTGGGTCTTCGCTGTTGCGCGCGGGCTTTCTCTAGTTGCGGCTACTCCTCGTTGCAGTGCGCAGGCTTCTCATTGCAGTGACTTCTCTTGTTGCAGAACACAGGCTCTGGCGTGTGGGCTTCCGTAGTTGTGGCACACAGGCTCAGTAGTTGTGGCTCACGGACTCTAGAGCACAAGTTCAGTAGTTGTGGTGCATGGGCTTAGTTGCTCCACAGCACGTGGGATCTTCCTGGACCAGGGCTCGAACCCGTGTCCCCTGCATTGGCAGGCGGATTTTTAACCATTGCACCACCAGGGAAGCCCAGAATTTCCTTCCTTTTTAAGACTGAATACTATCCCATTGTATGTATGTACCATATTTCACTCATGCATACCCCACAATTTACGTTCCAAGTTTTCCCCTGGAAGTTGTAAGCGTTCAACAGACTCCAGAGTTCCAAAAAAAATTACATCAGACTATTCTGCCAGGGCAAATGTTGTCTAGGTGGGGAGCCAGATTCCTGGGGCTTCCTACTCCACTGTATCTTCCCAGAATCCTCTCCCACAATTCCTACCATTTTACCACTTAAATATCATTTGAATATGTTCCACCATCTCCCCCCTTCCCAACTCAAGCCTCCAGAGAAGACCACAGCCTTGGCCAATAGCTTGACTGTAACTTCAGGAGAGACCTTGACAAATACTCTCCACTTAACCAAACTCTAGTCAGGCTCTCTGACCCTTCTTGTGTAGGCCTTGACCTTGGCCCCCATCCTTGCTGGGCCTGCATAGCCCAGTTGTAGCAAGAATCCTGCTAAGTCACTTTAGCAAAAATCCCCCTACCCTTGATGTTTCCTCTTAAGTAATTTTGCATCCACTGACCCCTTCATTCCACTTGTTGGCTACAAATTTCCAGCTGTCTTTGTCGTATTTGGGGTTGAGCCCAATCTCTCTCACCTATTGCGATAGCATTGACACCTATCGCAATTGTCCTGGATAAAGTCTTCCTTACCATTTTAACAAGTGTCAGAATAATTTTTTCTTTAACAGCCTTGAGCTACAGGCACCCAGCCGAGCCATCCCCAGATTCTTGACCCGTAGAAACTATGAGATAATAAATGTTTGGGTTTAAAAAAAAAAAAAACTCCAAGTATTTTTATCTTTTTATTATTTATTGATTTATTTATTGGCTGCGTTGGGTCTTCATTGCTGCGTGTGGGCTTTCTCTAGTTGTAGAGAGCAGGGGCTACTCTTCATTGTGGTGCGTGGGCTTCTCAGAGCTCAGTCTCAGTAGTTGTGGCGCGTGGGCTTTGTTGCTCCACGACATGTGGGATCCTCCGGGACCAGGGCTCAAACCCGTCCCCTGCATCTTTGTTGCTCCACGACATGTGGGATCCTCCGGGACCAGGGCTCAAACCCGTGTCCCCTGCATTGGCAGGCAGGTTCTTAACCACTGCGCCACCAGGGAGGTCCTAATAAATGTTTGTTTTTTTAATCCTCTAAGTATTAGGGTAATTTTCTCCACAAACTAGAAACAAATGCATGATGTATCCTGGATACTATGACGCACTGCTCAAATTCCCCGTCCAGGGCTGGGGCTCTCATTCTTCTGCCGCCAGGAAAGCTGGATGCTGGTAGTTCGCAGCTAAGTCCTTCTCCAGTTATTGCCCTTGGTAAAGAAAGCTACCATGTATAAAGATATGCATACCCCTTCCCTAGGGACAGTCTGCCCTCCATGGATCTGTCTGTGCAGGTGTATAAAGGTGTGGCCTCCAGTGCGGGACAACTCTGAGGGATCATCTCAGTTCTAGAGTGCCCTGAAGGACACACTGAGACCTCTGCTGCAGCTGTGTCACAGTTCAACTTCTCCCTCCACCCAATCCTGTTTCTTTCACCTCCTGGTAGGTGTTATTACCAGGAGCACAGGGACGGTCTCCAAAACATCTCCGAACTGCAGATCTCTGCCTGAGAGCCTGCTTTCTGGGGACCCTGACCCAAGACACTATGTGACCTGGAGCAAACACTTTTAACTCTGTGTGCCTTGGTTTCCTCATGTCCAAATGGCAGAAATACCAGTGTCCATCCTATAGGGCTGTTGTGAGGATTCAATGAGTTTAAGTCCTTGGCAGGGTTCCTGCCATACAGTAAGCACACATAAATATGTGTGCATGCTATTATTATTACTATCTGTACAAAGACGTTCCAGGCTTCTCCTTCCCCACCCCTGCTGTCACCCTCAGAAAACCAGCAGGTGCAAAGGTTGTGAGCTAGTAGCAAGCTTGACATGCTAGGGAGATAGGATGGACGGCATGAGGCTAAAGGAGAAGGGTGGTAGGAGATGAGGCCAGAGAAGAAGGCAGATCCCTGTTGGCCCCATGTGGGCCTTGCATGTTAGGGTAAACAGTTAGGATTTAAATCTAAGTGAGGTGGGAAACCATGGCAGATTGAGAGCAAGTGAGTGACACGAGTTGGTCCGTGGCTCTAAAAGCTCTGGCTTCAGGGATAATCAGTTACAGGGCAGCAGGAGGGTAAGTGAGGAAGGCTAGCGTGACAACGATCATGAATAGGGAGCTCCGGGATATGTTTTGGTAGGAGAGTCATGAGTGGACTAGATGTGAGAGGTGAAGAAGAGAGGAATTAAGGATGTCTCCTTGGGGACTTCCCTGGTGGTGCAGTGGATAAGAATCTGCCTGCCAATGCAGGGGGCACGGGTTCGATCCCTGGTTCGGGAAGATCCCACATGCAGCAGAGCACCTAAGCCCATGTGCCAAAACTACTGAGCCTGTGTGCCACAACTACTGAAGCCCACTTGCCTAGAGCCCGTGCTCGGCAATAAAAGAAGTCACCGCCCACGACCACAACGTTGTGAGAAGCCCACACACTGAGACGAAGAGTAGCCCCTGCTGGCCGCAGCTAGAGAAAGCCTGCGTGCAACAACGAAGACCCAACGTAGCCAAAAATTAATCAATTAATTAAAAAAAAAAAAGATGTCTCCTTGGTTTTGGCTTGAGGAAAAAATGGGTGGTTGGTAATACCATTGATTTACATAAGGAAAAGCAGGAGAACAGAAGGCTTGGGGCAAGAAAGGGAGAATCCAGAGTTCTGTTTGTAACATGTTAAGTTTGAAATGCTAATGGACATCCAAGTGAGATGTCAAATCAGCCCTTTGATGTATGTTTGGATCCTCTTCTGACCAAGCCATACTGTATGTAAGAGGCTAGGAGATTATAAATTAATCTGACCTGAGACAGAATTAGGCTAACTGATTCCTTTGGAAGACAGGATTAATATTATTTGCCTTATTTATTAATTTACTAACTAACTAAAACATTATTAATCTTTTCCTCTTCTCATAGCCATTAATGAAGAGAACTCCACGTGGCACTGCAAATAGAGGTTAAGACCTGGCCCATAGATGCTCCAGGGGTCATGACTTTAACATTGAGCACTTCAGTGACTAGCAATATCTTGGCCAGAGCTAAGATGGAGATTGCCAGAAATAGGCTCACTTTGCCTCCCATCATGCATTTATGAGTGGATGGATGTGAAGCATCTTGCCCAGTACCTGACACCCTACAGACACACAGTATATGCCAGTTCCCTTCCACAGAGCCCAGCTGGAAAAACTACCATGTTTTTGTTTTGTTTTTTTCTCCAAACTTGTAATGCATTTATTTATGAATTAGATACATATAATTTTATGTACTCCATGTAACATAAATAAAATTAGGATCTGAAACAATAAGGTTAAAAATAAACATTCTAAAATTTTATTTTTACATCTCCAATGGCTTTTCTTGCACAGCCCACTTGAATCCTGCTCTAAGGGAGCCTAACAAAACAAGCAAAAAAATGATGAAAAGGAAATTAAAAAACACCACTGATGGGGAAATAAAAGTGGAAAGCCTTGAAAAAGTTATTAAAACTACACCTCAAATGGAAATGAACTGAGGCCAACCACAAATAATTCTGGAAAGTTTTTCTCTGAAAATGAATTTGGAGTATTTTCACTGTGATGAAAGAAAAATGAAAATGTTGGTTCTACACATTTCAGGTAACCTATGTTTTTGCTTTTATCTTCAAATTGTCCTCTTTTATGTTAATATTATAAGCCATTAAAAATCCTCTTAAATGTTTGTAAGACATAAATTCTCTCTAAAATTTTAGAGATTTTAGAAAAGCCATGTAAAATGGGTCCTATTTTCCATTTTTCTTACTTCAAAATTTGAGTTATTATCACAAAATTAAAGATGTTTGCAGGAGGGGGATAGGTTGCATGCCAAATGCTTTAATGGTGAGAGTGCTTAGAAAGTACACTCAGAAGTTCTCAAGTCATTCATTTTCAATATATTTTCCAAGCATAAAATTTTTCCTCCAATTTCACATTTTTGGTTCTATTCTGGAAAAGTACTTATGTCATTCCTTTTACAATATATTTAAAATACAAAGAGATAATCAGCTATCATTTGTTATTGACAATTAGTCCATACAACTTATTAAAATGAGAAAGATTTTTATCAAATTAGTATGCTGAAGACAAAAAGTTTGTGTGGAAGAATTAAAAATGCTGAAAACTTTTATTAACAAAAATTCACTCTGATGACTACATCATTAAAGAGATAAGACTTACTAGGATAACGGCTTAGCAGTACAGGTAGAACACCATTTTATTAAGAATAAGTCAAGAGACCTCCCTGGTGGCACAGTGGTTAGGAATCCACTTGCCAATGCAGGGGACAACAGGTTTGAGCCCTGGTCCAGGAAAATCCCACAGCCGCGAAGCAGCTAAGCCCGTGCACCACAACTACTGAGCCTGCGCTCTCAAGTCCATGAGCCACAAATACTGAGCCTACGTGCCACAACTAGTGAAGCCCACGCGCGTAGAGCCCGTGCTCCGCAACAAGAGAAGCCACCGCAGTGAGAAGCCCGCGCACTGCAACGAAGAGTAGCCCCTGCACACCACAACTAGAAAAAGCCTGCGCACAGCAAGGAAGACCCAACGCAGCCAAAAATAAATAAATTAAATAAATAAATTTAAATAAAAATAAGTCAAAAAAGGGGAAGTTTGCCACAAATATGACAAAATTTTCATTATCAATATAAAAATTCAAAAACTGATTTAAATATACTAAGTTGCCAAAAGAAAAATAGGCAATGGATATAGACAAGTCATAGAAGATAGTTAGTAGGTGACTAATAAACATATATTCCAAGTTTAATATCAAGAAAAATCCAAGAAGTGGAAACCAAAAATATTGGCATGGTATGAAAAGGCACTCACATGCTGCTCATGGAAATGTAAATTGGGGTCACCTTTCTGGAATAAAATTTGGCAATATGCTTTGATCTAATAATTACATTAGGAAATTATTTCAAAATTCAGAGAAAGATTTGTGTAGGAAAATGACATGACATTATTTTCTTTCTGCACAGAGAAATACTGGATAAAAATGTTCTATATGTTAACAGCAGTTGTCTCTGGGTGGTAGATGTTTACTTTCTTCTTTATAACAAGCAAATTAACTTTAGTCCAAAAAAAACTGAAGTTATTTTTTAGAATTCCTTTAAAAAAATATCACCCAGCTCTTTTTATAGAAACAAATAATAAGTGTTTGCTATTTCTAGTCCAAATGGACAGGGCTCCTATTTTAATTCTGGATTTTTACCTCCCACTCACCAAAAACCCCCCATAGGAGCACAACCAGAAAGGCCCTCTAGTCAGAGAGAGATCTAAGTTCAAATCCTAGAAACACCATTTATGGCTGTGTTACTTTGGGCAACTTTTCTAAATCTCAGTGCATTCTTAAATAAGACTACACAATTTTAGAGATTAAGATAGCTCCAATACCACAGAGGGCAGCTCAGAAAGGGTATAAAGATGAAGGTGCAATTTTGCAGGGAGGGAATAGGCTGGGACTATAAAATGAAGTTATAAGAATACAGTTTGGGAATCATTCCAAAGAGAGTCATGGGGACATATGATCATATGATCTGACATGATAAGCATGAGACTAAAAGAGTAAGTTTTTCTTCATTCTTCTGTACTGAACACTTCCTATGTGCTGTACACTAGGGACACAGCAGTGAACAGTATAAGCAGCAAACAGTATAAACAAGATCCCTGATTCCTGACCACACATTCTATGGTGTCAGGGATGGAGGGCAAGGTGGGGGTGGAAGCCAGGCAGAAACAGACAAATCCAATTAGTGGTATGTGCCATAAATAAAAAAAGGTAATAAGATAGATGGGGGAGGGGTGCTTTTTAAATAGGGTGGTCAGGGAAGGCTCCCTGCAAAAGGTGAGCTGAGACTTGAAGGAAGAGGAGCCACGGAAGGTCTTGGGTCTGAGGGCAGAGCGAATGCAAAGTCAAAGATGGGAACAAACCTGACAGTGTTCACAGACAGCAAGAAGACCACTGTACAAGGAGATGAGACTGAAGTTAGGAGGGATCAGATTTTATGGGGCTGTATGATGAAAAGAAGTTTGGATTTTATTTTCATTGTGATAAGAACCCATCGATGTTTTCAGCAGAGTAGCATGATCTGGCTGCGTCTTAAAAATTACTCCAGGGAGGTCCCTGATCGTCTAGTGGTTAGGATTCAGTGCTTTCACTGCAGAGGCCCAGGTTCAATCCCTGGTCAGGGAACTGAGATCCCGCAAGCTGTGCGGCGCAGCCAAAATAAGAAAATAAACATAAAAATTACTTTGACTGATCTGTGGTGAGAGAATTCTAGTAACAGGTTGCTACATACCTTGAACTAGTTAGGGGTGATAGCACTAGTGGTGGCAGAATCAAGCAGAATTCCCACAGAGGTTGATTTCAGCTCTTTCTTTCAAACCAAGCATAAAGGTCTCTTGTAAAACCGTCCGTGGTTCTCTCAGCTCCACTGTGCCACCACTGAACTTCATACACAATCCTAATCAAGTACTGCAATCATGTATTTACATAGCTGTCCTTCCTGATGGACACATTCTAGGAATGGAGGCAGGAAGCATTTCTTATTTACCTTTGATATACCTAGCCAAGTGCCTGGCACATAAAGAGTGCTCCTTTAACATCTGCTGATTGCAGTAACGAACAAATACATTTAAAACATTTGAAGCCATTTGTATTAGTCTCCTAGGGCTGCTGAAACAAAGTACCACCAGCTGGGTGGCTTAAAACAACAAATATTTATTCTCTCTCAGTTCTGGAGACTAGAAGTCCAAAATCAAGGTGTCGGCAGGGCTGTGCTCCTTTTGTGGTACGCGGGCCTCTCACCGTTGCATCCTCTCCCGTTGCGGAGCACAGGATCCGGACGTGCAGACTCAGCGGCCACGGCCCACGGGCCCAGCCGCTCTGCGGCATGTGGGATCTTCCCGGAGCGGGGCACGAACCCGTGTCCCCTGCATCGGCAGGCGGACTCTCAACCACTGCGCCACCAGGGAAGCTCTGGCATTTACTTCTTGATAAGTTTGAACAAGTGAGAACAACTGGAAACAACCCACGTGTCTGTCAACAGGTAACTGGATAAACAATGGAATACTATTTCTGTACTATTTTTAAAATAAATTTATTTATTTTATTTTTGGCTATGTTGGGTGATAGAACTTGTGGTAGTCAGTCTTAGAACTTGACCAAAGCTTCTAAGCTTTTGGTCAGCCTTAGAACTTGACCAAATTGTGGTCACTGAAACTAGATGTCAGGTGTTGGGCTGCGTGGGATTTGCTGGTATTATCTAAAAAGCCTCTCAGCATTGGTCCTTTTCTTGCAAATTCCTTAGTTTTTCCTATCAGCTTGACCCAGCCCAGCTTGGATGAAATGCTAATTTATAAAGTGTATTATTGGATCTGAGAAGGAACAGGGGCAAAAGATAGGAAGATAGGTAGGAGGAAGTGCCAGCACAACAGCTTTGGGCTTATTCATTATTTTGCCGCGAAGACTTTTAAAGCACCTACTAGGTGGAACCTTGGCAGAAATCATGCAAAAGTTGCATCACAATGACTTTACAAGAATTGAGCTGGGGGTGTGGAGCGGCCAAAATGTAGTTCTGGAGAGACAAAGATGAATAAAATGCCTTTAAGGATTTCACAACATAGTGACAGGTAATTATTACGCATCACCTCTAAGATGTCAAATGGGCATCTCAAACATGACATGTCCAAAACAGACATCTTGATCTTCCCCCTAAATCCATTTTTCTTTCTCCCAGACTTCTCTGGGGTTTTTTTGGTTTTTTTTTTTTGCGGTACGCGGGCCTCTCACTGTTGTGGCCTCTCCCGTTGCGGAGAACAGGCTCCGGACGCGCAGGCTCAGCGGCCATGGCTCACGGGCCCAGCATCTCCGTGGCACATGGGATCTTCCCGGACCGGGACACGAACCCGTGTCCCCTGCATCGGCAGGCGGACTCTCAACCACTGCACCACCAGGGAAGCCCAACTTCTCTGTTTTAATAAGCAATACAACCACCCACCCAGTGCTCAAGCCAAAAATCTAGGACTCATCCTTTATTCCTTTCTATCCTGCTGATAGGATTCCAGTCTTTCAGCAAATCCTGTTGAATCTACCTACACAATATAGAAATACCATATCAACCCAATGATGGGCCCTGGTGTAAACCACCATTTCCACCTATACAGTCTCTTAACCTGTCTACCCTCACTTATTCTTGCACCTACTCTCCCAATCCCTTCTCCAAAAGCAGCCAGATCGGTCTTTTAAACATGAGACCATTACACCTGCCTGGTTAACAACTTTTGCTGGTTTTCCATTTCACTTAGAATAAAATCCAAACTCTGATCCATGCCTTTCAAGCCTCTATATTTATTTGGCCCCTGCATTTACATGGCCCTCATCTCCTACTATTCTTCCCCTGGCTCACTCAGTTCCTGCCACGGCACCTCGGAGATCCTGCAGTTAGCTGGTCCTTCTGCCTGTGTTGCTTCCGTGGATCTTGGTGTGGCCCTCCCTGACTTCTTTGAGAACTCATTCAAAATGGCACTCTCAGGCCTGCCTTCCCTGAGCAGCCTATCTAAAATAGCCCTGCCGCACCTCCCCCGCCCCCATCACTGTCACCTTCCAATCCCTTACACTTCTTTTCATTTCTTCTCAGCACTTATTTGTCTAATTGTGATCGCATTGTCCGTCTCTCCCACTAGGCTCTATGTTATGTACCATTAGTGCAGGAACTTGATTTTGTCCCCCATTCTATCGCACTGCCTCCTAGGCCTGGAGCCTAGGAGGCATTCATTAAATGTTTGTTGAATGAATGATTAATTAATGTTGAAACTGTAATTGTTTCATTGATTTACTCATTTGTTCCCCACATCGCCCCCACGTGAATGTAATCTTCGTGAAGACTGGGATGGTGTCCATTTTGTTCACTACAATACCCCCAACCTTTGGACAGGGCTGTAAAAGTGACAAGTGCAAAGCGATGTTAAAGGAAGGGGAGGGGCACTAAACTGACTGAAGGGGCTAAGGGAACCTTCACAGATAAAACGACCTCTAAACTGGAAAAGAAACAGGGTAGAAACTAAAAAGACGTAGAAGGACTAGATTTCAAACAGGAGAAATCTCGCGAGGTGTTGGGCAGCCAAAATGGCTCTGCCACTTGCCGCCACACTTAATATGGCGATCAGGGAGCGTTCCAGGAGGAAATCACGCGAGAGTTGCATCACCGCTACAATCTGTGAATTGAGCCGGGGGTGTGGAGCAGCCAAGATGGAGCCGGCGGTCGGTAGTCCCGGCCTGCTGATCATGAACAACAAGCAGCCCCAGCCGCCGCCACCTCCGCCGCCCGCAACGGCGCAGCCTTCAACTGGGGCACCGCGGACCGCCGGGAGCCTCGTGCCCGGGGGCAAAGCCCGAGAGTTCAACCGCAACCAGCGCAAAGACTCGGAGGTCAGGAGCTTCGGGGGGCGAGGCTAACACCAGGCAGGCGGCGGCAGGGGGTCCGGGCCCACTTTCGGGTCCAGGCTGGGTTTCCCGGAGGGTTCGGCAGGGCAGTTGTCATTTACAGCGAAAGGTGCAGGAAGCAAGGCTGGCATTCCCCGAGGCCGGAGGCGTGAAGGCGGGGTCCCCGCCCGGAGCTTCGCAGACCGGGAGGACCTCCCCGAGCTGGTGTCGGCTCGTTTGCTCCTCTGCGGCCGGGGCTGTGAGCGCGACCTCCGGGTCCCAGCCCCTGGGGAATCCGCCCCCTGCCTCACTTCAGGGGTGAAGAGTCAGTGGTCTGCGTGCGCTCCAGAGGGCGGGGCGGCTGCACCCCGAGACCCCCTAGTCATCTCCGGCTTCTGGTCGCGTGGGTTCCGCGGCGGACGGCGTGTGTGGGCAGGGAAGGGACTGGCGAGGATTGGGAAGGCACCTGGAAGACTGACGGAGCTAATTAGCACTAATATACACGTCCGCCTCGAGGTTGCGAGAGTAGGAGGGGAAGCAGTGCTGTTCACTCTGACCTTAGCCACTGCAGGTTCAGGCCACGATTTGACAGTGCCCGGTGGTTGGTGTGCCCAGTGCGCCCGATGCTGAACTGTGAGAGATTAGAAATATATATTTAAACATGCGTTAGGGCTCAGCATCCCTCTTCTCTTGCTAGTGGGCTGTTCCTCCCATTCCGGAGACACAGTAGTCTGGAGCTGACTAGTCACCTCACCCCGAGTTATTTAAAGAATCACTCCCACTGCCTCCGTTGTAGAATTCATGAATGAAGACACGCACGTCGCAGCGCTTTAGGGCTTCTTAATCACCGTGTTCCCAGAGCACTTACTGTGAGGTTTTCTTCACCTGAGAGGACGCCGAGGCTGATGAGCAGTCAGGTGCTTATTGATGAGAGGGAATTCCTCATTGTCCCGACATAATGTACCAGGTCATACCAAAGAGTGATGATGCTGTCTTTAAACATGTGAAATCAGTTCCTCTCAAGCTTTTGGTTTTTGTTGACAAGAGCAAACCTCTGATAAAACATCAAAATTTGGCAAGTTCCAGTCCGATACACGTTGAGCTTGAAGTGAATTATTTGAAAAAGCAATGAAACTGACTTTTTAGTAGCCCTTGCATGGTGGGCTTATTGCACACCAGTGGTGACTTCTTAATAATTTTTCGAGTATGGAGGATTATGAAAGTGGTAGGGGTGAATCCACTTTCGTCATGAGAGGAGTCCTAGTTGTAAAATCGTTAAAAAGTTTCCTAAGTGGCCATTAAATGCACTTGCTCTTTCTGCCCTTTAATTTCTGTATAGACCCAACACGTGGAAGGTCAGTCAGAGGACACATTTAAGCTGAGAGACCTGCCTAAATCTGTTTTCTTACAGATACTGATGTGGCTCTTTTTTTGAGTCATAGCTGAAATCAGTAGGCTGGGAGCATGAGGAATGCCTGTAGGACAGGGAGGCAGATATTTGATGAGAGTCCACTGTGTGCTACACAGTTTTGATTAGTCCTTAAAAACCTTCAAGGTAGATTTTTGTCATCCTCATTCCATAAGTGAAGAAACGGACGCTCAGGAACGTATGAGAGTGCGCGCTCTGGAACGTATGAGTGTGCGCACTCTGTTGCGCCACATAAGGAGTAGAGCTCTTCATGTTATTCATGAAGTGCGTGTAGCATTTTGCGGGTGGTCTTTGTCTTCCCAGGTAGATTGTAATTAAGTTCGAGGACTACCTTTCCCTTCACCTCTTCTCTTTTCCCAGAGCAAGGCTTCCAAGGTGGTGTGTTCTCAGTACTCACCTATCCCCAGCAGTAAAAAGATTCTCTGTGTCATAGTCTCTCCTCTCTGTGGGAGGGAACCCATTTCTGTTCAGCCGCTGCCTTCTCTGTCAGTTCTCACTGAAATTTGAGAGGAGGGCAGGAAGGCTGAGGGTGTCAATACTCATTTTTTTTCTGAGCTATTGATAGCTCACTAGCCAGAAAGAAATGAGGCTTCCAGAATCTTAGCACCGTGTGGAATGGTCATTTCACTGCACAGAAAACATGGAAGCTTTAGTGTTCGTTCATCCAACAAGTATTTATTTGAGTATAAGCTATTCATTCATTCATTCAGTCATTCATGCCAAGTAGTGTGCTGGGCATTGTGGAATCATTGGTGAGCAAAATGGCCCAAATTCCCACTCTCAGGAAACTTGGCAGTCTCATGGAGAGGCAGACACTAAACAGATACACATGCGCATATATGATTATGGATTATGGTAAGTGCTGTGAAGGAGCAGTGCAGGGTGCTCTGAGAGGGCTTATTAGGGAGACCTGAATGTCCCAGGAGACAAAATACTGTGAGACAACATCAGAAAAGTGGAGGCAAGGACGTCCTGTAACACAACAGTGTCTCTGGAAGCATATGTGTTTGTTCCTTTGGAAAGCACAGTTATCTTTTGCATAACTCTCCTTTTCTCAACAGGGCTATTCTGAGTCTCCAGACCTGGAGTTTGAGTATGCTGACACAGACAAGTGGGCTGCAGAGCTCTCAGGTAAAGCACAGGCCTTCGTATTATTTGGGGGTGCTGTTTTTCCTTATTGGTCTTTAATAAAATTAGGAGTGGGTGTCATTTTGGAGTTCATTTTTTCCCCCTAGATAGTCCTAGTAGTGATGTGTATATGTAAAACATGTTAATTATTGGACTCAAGCCCTTTGTATCTCATAACTTCGGCTTGTCCTTTACTTTTATGAAGCGTCTCTGCATGATAGCTTACTTGGCTGTGGCCCAATCCCAGTGTGGACACTGATGTTCCTTGGCCATGTGCAATCCCCCTGACAGTGGTCTCTCCTAGAACAGGGGTCCTGAGGAGTGCCAGCAAGTGTGCCTGCATCTGTGCCCACCTGTCGCTGCCACTGCTGCTCACGTGTAATATGAAGTCAGCCTGAGCTGATTCTCATGCCTCCATAGCACAGGCCCTGTTCTCAGGCCGCTTGAGAGACACACTTTCACGGTAGTGGTCATCCTCTGGCATGGCATGGTGGGGTTGATGCACGTCAGACTGGAAATGCCTGGCTTTATGCCTAACTGGCATCTGGTTATCGGCTGCAAGGGAAGTCAGCATTCTCTCCTTCGTGCACATCAGAGCACTAAGACCCCGTTAGTAATTAGACAGCACAGTCCAGGAGTCACTGTGACTCAGGGACAGAGCTGGGCCTAGAAGCATACCTTCTCTGCTACATGTGACACCTGCTGTAGGACGTGGACATGGAGATGATGACACTTTGTTCTTGACAGAGCTTTACAGCTATACAGAAGGGCCAGAATTCCTGATGAATCGAAAATGCTTCGAGGAGGACTTCCGGATGCACGGTGAGATGATTCCCCCCACTTCTTGGCTCTTTCAGCTTGCATCATGAGAGCTCTGCAGGGCTTCTCTTAGTCATCTGAATGACTTAAGTCATCCTGGAGTGGCCTGAGAAACCTACTGAACCATGATTATTCAAGGCCAGATGTGACATTTAGGGTGGGCTTGCAGGTACTCTGGTGGGGCCTTTTCAGAGTGTGAGTACTGGGGGGAAAAACCTTTATGTGATTAAAATTGCACACAAAAAAGCAGTGTTTTGGTCTGGAAATTCAGATTCACAGGGCAGCAGTGTGACCTCATCCCTTATATAGAGAGTCATTTATCTTTCTGAGTGTTCTGGTTCTGTGGCAGTCCTGAATTTGATGGGTTAACATGGTGTCCGTCCCACTGTGAGGATTTTTCTGGGCTCCAGTGTAAGTGGTCTCTTGCCCAGCAGTGACAGATAAGAAGTGGACTGAGCTGGACACCAACCAGCACCGCACCCACGCTATGAGGCTCCTGGACGGCTTGGAGGTCACTGCCAGGGAGAAGAGGCTGAAGGTGGCTCGAGCGATCCTCTACGTTGCCCAAGGTCTGAGTGGACACCCAGGGACCCCTGGCACCCACTTCAGTGATGCTGCCCAGTCAGATATGGACAGGGGCTCAGTGAGCTGTGCCCTGTGTTTGCAGGCACCTTTGGGGAGTGTAGCTCGGAGGCAGAGGTGCAGTCCTGGATGCGCTACAACATCTTTCTGCTCCTGGAGGTGGGCACGTTCAACGCTTTGGTGGAGCTTCTGAACATGGAAATAGAGTGAGTTCTTCTGAGGGGCTTAAGTAGGGAACGGGCGGAGGAGGGACAGAGCTTGCAGAACTGGTTTTGAGAGGGTTATATGTGCCACATGGGGTTCTGTTCTAACCAGCCAGGTTGAATAACGGGAGATGCTCACCCAAACGTTGAAGACCAGTGAGGGGCCTTGCAGCCCGCTAACACCAGAGAGCTCGCCAGACACTGCAGCTCCTGCCCAGGCCCACAGTGCCCCTCAGAAAAATAAAAAAGCCTTCTCATTTTTTTTTTTTTTTTTTTTTGTGGTCCGCGGGCCTATCACTGTCGTGGCCTCTCCTGTCGCGGAGCACAGGCTCCGGACGCGCAGGCTCAGCGGCCCAGCCGCTCCGCGGCATGTGGGATCCTCCCGGACCGGGGCACGAACCCGCGTCCCCTGCATCGGCAGGCGGACTCTCAACCACTGCGCCACCAGGGAAGCCCAGCCCAGCCTTCTCATTTTGAACCTTCAGACTCCATTGTGTTTGCACCGCAGGTTTCCCCGCAGCAGGAAGCCAGGCACAAGTCTGACACAGGGGCTCAAACAAAGCCTGCTATAGCCTGTGTCTCCACTGGTCCTTTGCTTGGTGGACAGGTCAGCTGCTGCTCATCTGAGGAAAACACCATCAATAATAAAAGCACTCACTGCGTGCTTATATGTCCCAGGCATTGTTCTAAGGACACTACATGTACTAATTCATGTTAATGAATTAGCTGCTATTACCATCCCCATTTTGCAGATGAGGAAACTATGGCACCGAGAAGTTGAGTGCCCAGGGGCACATAACTAGTAAGTGTTAGAGCCAAGATTCAAACCTTGGCAGTCTGGTCTTGGGCTTGAGTCCTTACCCACTGGGTTCTGTGGGTTCTTCTGCAATCTAAGCGCATAGCATAGGGTTTTATCCCCCTGTTGGGCGGCACTTGTGGGGGGAGCCACTTCTCTTCCTTCCTGGGGGAAGGCACTGACTTTCGCATCTCTCCTGCAGCAACAGTGCTGCCTGCAGCAGTGCGGTGCGGAAGCCGGCCATCTCCCTGGCTGATAGCACGGACCTGAGGTGAGGCGAGCAGCAAGCCCGGACTCCCTGAGCTCTAGCTGGAGAACAAGGGCAGGGCAGGGCATGGGCGGGCACCTTTGGGTTTCCTCGCTGTGTGTGCTCACCCTCTAATTTGCAGGCGTGATGGACTCAGTGTGATCGGTAGGCCCTACTGAGGGCTCTCCCTAGGTGGGGCCCTGGGTTGAGACTCCCAACGGAAATCCAGGGTGAAGATGCTTAACAGAGCCACGGTGAAATGTGGCCTCCTGCCCACACTGCTGCTGGGAAACTTGGTGGAGTGGCATTTTGTATGTGGGCAAAGCACATGAGGTGGCTCCTCCTGCTTCTACCTTTCCGTGCACAGCTTGATGCCTATCTGTGTGGGGTTAGTCCTGACAACTTCATGACGTTTCCTGGCTGTGCCGGAAGTAATAGCAACTGCTAAAGAACAAGAACACCTTCCCATTTTTGTAAGGATTAGAATCTGACTCTTTTTGTGAATTTGGAAGTTTTCGGTTTAGATATTGGTGGTGTTCCCCACTGTAGTTACGGTCCCTGGCCATTGCCCTGCTTGCTCCTGATTTCCCCTCCGTCATGGTAAACACTTCCTTGCTCTCACCTTGATCATCCGCTGCTTTGTCTGATCCAACACGGGCTTCCATAGCTCACGCCTGCCTCTGCGTTTTTCTCATTCCGGGAAGCTCAGGGTAGTAAATGCTTTTGGCCGTTCTTATTCATATCCATCCATTCAGCAGCCACTTATTAAGCACCTGCTTTGAGCAAGCACTTTGCTAGAAATGGAAGACGATCTGGTCCCAACCTTAGCACCAGAGACAGAGAAGGAAGCACCCACCGCAAAGTGCTCTGTGGGACTCTTGAGTTTTTAGTTTTTTCTACATTACAGCCCTCCCCTCCAGCCAGCCTTGGCGCGCAGGCCTTTCTTGTGTCGTGTGGGATGTGAGGAAGCCAGGGGGTGCTCCCTTTGCCCCCCCCCCCATCCTCCTTCATTATAGCTGGCTCTTGTCGCCAGGGTCTTGCTAAACATCATGTACCTGATTGTGGAGACCGTTCACCAGGAATGTGAGGGTGATAAGGCCGAATGGAGGACAATGCGACAGACCTTCAGGGCTGAGCTGGGTAGGACTCTGGGGATTCTGGCTCAAGGCCCTGCCTGGGAATTGAGGCTGGAGGGCTTTGGGAGGGTCCTGTTCCTGCCTGTGGTCCTGATACCTTTGTGTACCCCAGGTTCCCCTCTGTACAACAGCGAGCCATTTGCCATCATGCTATTTGGGATGGTGGCCAAGTTTTGCAGCGGCCACGCCCCTCACTTCCCCGTGAAGAAGGTTCTCGTGCTGCTCTGGAAGACAGTGCTGGTGCGTGCGTGCATCCTTCCCGCGCCTGGGGACAGGGCAGGAGGGAGAGTTTTCACTATATATCCTTTTGAATATTGAATTATATGAAAATATAACTGCTTTGGTTAAAAAAATAATTCTGAAAGAAGATTCCTGAAAGGTGATGACAAAAAAAGTGTCACTTTGGCCTCACTGCAGCCAAAGAGGACTTGGCCCTTGAATCAGAATAGATTGTTGGCTCCCTGGATCCTGGAAGCTGTTTTCTGCAGTCATAGGACATGTCTCTCCAGGCAAGCTGCTCTTGAACCTGGAGTTTGCAAAGTGATTTGAGGCAAAATTAGAACTGGCATAATTGGGGCCCCCTCAGTCAGATGTCACTTGAAAGAAGAAAGAGTGAGTCCTGTGCCTACATTTTCCTCAGGGTATGGTGTGAAAGCTGACTCTTTTACTAGCTAGTGAAGGGGTGGGTCCAGGAGAGTGGGCTGGCTAGCACCCTTGGCTTGGGAGCCATTGTCAGCAGCCAGGCCCAGGCCAAACCAGGAGCCCTTCCCTCCAGGAGGAGCGACCTGGGAAGACAGCGGAGCTGGGGTCTGGACTCCTGCTCTTCCTGGGACTCACCTTCCCCTCTTTCAGAATGGGCCAGCTCTGCGGAGCCAGGGCTCAGTGAGGTTAGGCCCCTTTAGAGTGCTCTACACATTTGACGTTGTCCAGATAAGCCTGTTGATTCCCCACGAAGCCTCACTGAAGCCAGAGAGGAAAGCCGAATTGCTCAGAAACAGTGAAACTAAGCAGCCTAAAGTTGCTGAACACTGCTGAGGTTTTGCTTCTAGGGGGATGTTTAGATGAAGGTGGGTTTTTCGTTTGTTTGTTTGTTTTCTGATTTGAACATCCAACAGTGTATTCCCAATTGGACTTTGAAAGACTGGCATGTACAGCTTTTGAAGCATTTGAGTCTCACCTACTTTTCTAGGAACTGGAAGGGTTAAGCTCTTCAGATGGCCTTTGTCTCACTCGAGGAGTCTGTTGTCCACACAGCGCTAGGTGTGCCTCTGCACTAGGCTCAGTCAGCCTGCGCATCTCCCCTCCTTGCCCCCTTTGCTCCTCTCCCATGCTGATGTCGCTCGTTTCTCCTGGGGGTGCATTCAGTCCGTTGTTCAGAGGTTGTGTGGGTCTCTAAAGATACGGGTCACGGTGTCCCAGATGCTTTTGAGCTTGACACAGACAGGGACCCGCTTACGGACATGTTGTCCCGTCTCTGCGCCTGTCTGTGACACAGTGCACGCTGGGCGGCTTTGAGGAGCTGCAGAGCATGAAGGCCGAGAAGCGTGCCATCCTCGGCCTCCCCCCACTGCCTGAGGACAGCATCAAAGTCATCCGCAACATGAGGGCCGCCTCTCCCCCAGCCTCTGCCTCTGACCTGATCGAGCAGCAGCAGAAACGGGGCCGTCGGGAGCACAAGGTGAGAGCGACAATGTCCCTACGACTCCTGGGAGTTCTCAAGGTGCACGGGTGCAGTGGCATAGTCACTGGATGAGCCCCAGGCTGTTGGAAGGTTGTTGAAGTCCCCCCTGATCAGCAAGTCAGAATGAATGCCTTTAGGGCAGCGACACTGTGTCCCCAGCCCAGGGCCCAGTTTATAGTGGGCACTCAGAATGTGGCACTTGAGAGGGACTTGGGCAAGGACTGATTTGTCACTTGGGCCCAACCTTGACTTCCTCTCAGGTTTTTCCACTGCTCCTGGCTCTCTTCCTACCACCTTTCTGTGTGATCACTTCTTTAGCCTCCGTGCCCCTTTTTATCTGGTTCGTCAGTTGGCACTTGTCTGCTCTCCCATCCCTCTGCTCTCAGGCTCTGATAAAGCAGGACAACTTGGATGCCTTCAACGAGCGGGATCCCTACAAGGCTGATGACTCCCGAGAGGAGGAAGAGGAGAATGATGACGACAGCAGTCTGGAGGGGGAGACATTCCCCCTTGAGCGGGATGAGGTGATGCCTCCCCCACTGCAGCACCCCCAGACTGACAGGCTTACCTGCCCAAAGGGGCTCCCGTGGGCTCCCAAGGTCAGGTGAGTCTCAGACCTCCACAACACTCTGTGCTCCTGAAACCAGTGTTGTCACATCCCCACGCCTGGCACCGGGCCTGAGGTGTCACGTGAGGTCCTGTGCAGGGCCATGCTGGCCTTGGCTCTGCGATGAGCCTCTCTTAAAGTGCCCAGTGCTGGCCCTGGGGGTGTCAGGGTGCTGGCCTTGCACAGAGAGGCCCTTATATGGCTCTTGAGTCAGTAACGTGGGTTAGCTCTTGGTTGGACATGATACTAGTGAAAGGGAATGGGAAAAAATTAAAACAAGGACATTTAAGTGAACCCATCTCCACCCACCCTGGGGTTGTATATGATTTTTGACAGAAAATTATAGATTAAGGAAGAATGTCTTTAGAACCATAATTAAGATGTTTGAGATATATGTGCGTGAATCAGTGGATGCCAAGGTTCCTGGATGTATATAAATGGTATCTGTTTGAAAGGGCACCAACTTAAGAGATAGATGAACATGTGAAAAGATATAGGGGTCATTTTCTTGATCCAAGTTAAAGCCCCAGTTTTCAGTGATCTGTGATGGGAATACAAAACAAGTCATCAGAAAATGCAAGCTAGCCTGATTGTCTGAGACAGGACAGTATGACTCATATGAAAAAATCAGTAGCTTACAGCTCTAATTGTAAAAATTGTGAATATCTAAGAAATTCTGTTGTGACAGACTTGTTATTAATATCTGAATAAAGTATGCTTTTAAGTTTGATGTATCACCTTAATCTTATGAACAAACTAGTTACACATAATACATTTTTAGATTGTTGATCCAACAGCATTATGAAGGACCTTAAAATAGTCTGAAGATTTCAGTTCTTTGTTTTTTTATTTTCTTTTTTCCAAAAAGAAAAACAATTGTGGGAGACTTTTTCTTTTGGCTTCACAGTTTCTGGACATTCTGTGTTTTCTTAACCATGATGCCTTGAGATAACATTTAAGAAAGCTGCAGTCTTTTCCTTTGGCAGAGAGAAAGACATCGAGGTGTTCCTCGAGTCCAGCCGCAGCAAGTTCATAGGTTACACTCTGGGCAGGTGAGTGTGATCCGAGTTCCTTTTGAAGAAAGGTAGTGGGGTCACCCTCCCAGCCTTTGGTGTTTGGGGACCCAGGCCTAACACAGGGCCTCTGTTATTCTCCAGTGACACAAACACAGTGGTGGGGCTGCCCAGGCCAATCCACGAAAGCATCAAGACTCTGAAGCAGGTAGGTGGCTTTGGGTGAGCTTTTGGCCTAGGTTGGTCCCAAGTGAGTAAAGTGAGACCAGCCCTTTGGGAGAAGCCTTTTTAGACTTCTGTCTGCCTGAAGGAACTGGGGGTGGAGGAATAGGTGGACAGTGGCAGCATCCTTTAAAACAGTTTTTCATGCGTTTTACTTACTTTAACTGAGCTTTTGTTTTGGGCACTTACTGGGGGTTCATGAAAGATTATATTACCTGACAGTTGGGTTTTAAGGGGCTTAGTAAGCAGCCTGCCTTTTCCTTGCCCAAGTTCTAAGGCAGTTGAGTTAGGGGAGTAGGCAGAGGGAGATTGAAATGCCAGCTTTATTGCCCACGGAGTGATGGGAGAATGAGGCATGAGAACACAACAACAATAGGTGTCCGGATACCTCACTTCCAGAGTTAGGCAGACTCGCCTACCCGGACCAGGCAGTGCTAGAACCCTGCTGAGCCTGGTTAAGGAGCAGAAGAGTTTACAGGCTTTTCTTTTTTCTGAAGAGAGAAGAGAAAGAGGGGCTGAGACTGTCCTGTTCCTCCTCCCATACTTGCCAGCCCGGGAGGGGAGAGGCGAGTGTGGGGGGAGGGGCGGGGAGGGGCCAGGAGTGCTCTGTGCACTCGGGTCCCTCCACCTGGGAGGAAGCAGCACGAGTGGGGAAGAGGTGTGGCCCCTAATAGCGTGTCTGGAATGTAAATGTTTGTATGTTTTTGAAATACATTTTTGAAATTTGTAGTACCAGGTGGGCTTCATGCAGGGGCTTTCTGAGCATTTGAGTACTTGATTCTGAGTACTTGGGTGCTTGATTCTGCTTTTGTTTTCCTCCTGTCATTGTCACTATCTGAAAAACCCCTTTTCTTCTTGAATTTGCTTTTTTTCTGACCTATTGTGTGCTTTTTTACACTGGTTTTAAGAAGTAGGTGCCCACTTAGAAAAATATTTCAGGTTTGGGATTTTAGTTCGGGATCTGTATGGTGACTTAGCGATGTTTGAGAAGATGGTGTTTGAGGAAAGTTGTGTGGGGTCTTTGCCAGGTGTGGGCATTTGGCCAGTGAGGGGTGTTTTCCCTGGCGCCTCATTCCCTCTCTCTCCAGCACAAGTACACGTCGATTGCAGAGGTCCAGGCGCGGATGGAGGAGGAGTACCTTCGCTCTCCTCTCTCAGGGGTGAGTTGGAGGCCTTCCTCAGTCTCTAGGATCCCAGCTGTTCCCAGCACTGTGCTGGGCCTAGACCGCAAAATGCCCCAGGCCTGCCCTCAAAAAGCTCCCAGTCTGGCTCCCGCTGCAGGGCTGGCGAGTGTCAGGTCCAGGGCTTAAGAGCACAGACTCTGGGCCAGCCACCTTCCTCTGAATCCATTTAGTGGGTAGCGACCTAGGCAAGGTACTGGCTCTCCTTCCGCTTTCGTTTCCTAGCCTGTTAAATGGGAGTGACAATAGTACCTTCTCCATAGAGATGTAGTAAGGATTAAATGTGTTTTTACAAGTAGAGTGTCTGGTATGTTGTATTATTCAAGGTTTGCTATCATTATCGTCATTTACATCCATACTTACAGCCAGCAAGCTGGCTCAGGAGAGCATCGTCAGGACCGGGCTTTGTATTTGTGCCCATTGTACCCATTTTGTTGAAAGGGAGAAGAGGAAGTCGAGCAAGTCCCTGCAGAAACCCTCTACCAAGGCTTGCTCCCCAGCCTGCCGCAGTACATGGTAAGTGCCCTTCTCCCGAGTGCTCTACCTGCCATGGGGTCCCCTCCCGACAGCACTGGCCTTGCGAGCATGCCCGCCACTGTCCTTTAACCCCTCCTCCTGCTGCCTGAGCACCTCCAGAAGGACCACCTCTCAGGGTCTCGTGCTGCCCCTGGCCCCTCTCATCCGTGCCGTCTGAACAGTGTGCTTCTCCCCAGATTGCGCTGCTGAAGATCCTGCTGGCCGCAGCTCCCACCTCAAAGGCCAAAACGGATTCAATCAACATCCTAGCAGACGTCCTGCCTGAGGAGATGCCGTGAGTATCAAGTCTTGAGTATTGAGTGTGTATGGTTCCTGTGATTGGAGCAGGTCAGGGGCAGAAGGGTAGAGGGGAAAGGGGGAGTGTTTGCCTTTTGGTCCCACTGTTTACTAGGTTGTTTGCTGTTGTCATTCTTTGTTTTTGTTGTTGTTGCTGCCGCTGCTGTTGCTTTGGCTCAACTTCTCTGCAGATTAAGTTTAGGGTATTCCTGGCTCAGAAGAAAGAAAACATACTGGGTGAAATATTCAGTTTTACTGCTTGGGGAGGTGGCTTAATCTGGTTGGCCTGGATTCTAGTGTAGACTCTGCCGCTGAGTGAATATCTGAGTGAATTGGTGAAAGTCACTTCCTCCTCTGTAAAATGAATCGGACTGTGTTTGACATTTCCCCAAAGGCTCCTTTGAAAGCTGTGTGATTGGGACATCCAGGACGTACAGTTTTAGCTTCTGGACAAAAATCAGCCAACAGCTGGACCTGAGCTGTGTGTAGATTCTTTCCTATTTGCCAGTGAACTGGCATGCAGAATATTTTTGAATGTCTCAGGGTGATAGTAAAATCCTTAGGGGTTCTTCCTCCCTGGGGCACTGACCTCATCTTTTTGATGTGAGAGTACAAACTAAGATCACTTTGTGCTTTGAGAAGGACCTGGGCACTTGATCTCCTGCCTGCCTACCAGTACCACCCAGCTCTGAGGCCAGTTCCCTGGTGGGTGGACCCCTTGCGTCTGGTGGTGACAGCCAAGTGAGGGAGGAGGCAGCGTTGGCTAACACCAAAGGGAATGTCATGGAGCACCAGGCCATCGTGATGGTCCTTGGGAAAAAGCCTCCACAGTCAAATATTGATCTCCTCTTATAAAGATTTATAGTGAGAGCTCCTACATTTGCAAGAAACTGATTTCAGTAAATGCTTCCTAAATTTATCTGACTCCAAAACCCCTTTTCCCCATAATATGAAACATCTCAATATACTGGTATTCCACAGAACACACTCTGAGGAACGCAGGTTCATATGGTGGCAGAAGCCTAGGGGAGATCTTGAGATGAGAAGTTCAGTTTTGGAGGAAAAGCAAAGAAATAGGCTAAGAATGTGTTTGGGGCATCACAAGGAAGAAATCGATTGTGCTGAACTAGATTGCTTGTTAGGTGGGTGGGTGGAGCTGGGCGTAACCTCTGAGATGTCCCTAGGGTGGGGGTGAGGTGGGAGCTTCGCCCAGAGAAGGCTCAGGAATCCCATCTCTCCTGGGACCACCAGAGAGGAGGGTGCTGCACCTGCTGGGGGCCCACCCGGGTGATTGTGCTTCTAGCACCACAGTGTTGCAGAGCATGAAGCTGGGAGTGGATGTGAACCGCCACAAAGAGGTCATTGTTAAGGCCATTTCTGCGGTCCTGCTGCTGCTGCTCAAGCACTTTAAGTTGAACCACGTCTACCAGGTACCTGCAGCCCTTTCCTTCTGTCCACTGGGCCAGGGTCTCAGGCAGTGCTCCTCCTCTAGCCCCAAAGAACAGAGGCCTTGGTCTTCAAACCTCCTTGAGCTCTGCATGAATGTTCTAAGACACAGTCCTCCAACCAAGGCCTTTTATCACTGGAGGAAGGAGGGTGAGGTCCCACGGGGCATGCTTATATTTTTTCCTGTTGCTTGCAGTTTGAGTATATGGCACAGCACCTGGTGTTTGCCAACTGCATCCCTCTGATCCTGAAATTCTTCAATCAAAACATTATGTCTTACATCACTGCCAAGAACAGGTGATA
Organism: Lipotes vexillifer; assembly: GCF_000442215.2. Lineage (NCBI taxonomy): Eukaryota > Metazoa > Chordata > Mammalia > Artiodactyla > Lipotidae > Lipotes > Lipotes vexillifer. The sequence goes on along the minus strand of NW_006774564.1, from coordinate 1,771,940 downwards.
AGGACCAGGGATCAGGAAGGGGTGGGTATGGCCAGATGGCAGGGCTCCCAGCTGGCCTCTCCCACTGAGTCCGTTCAGCACCCACAAGCCAGTGCTCTGCCAGGCGTCAGGACCCAAAGATGAATGAGACATGGTGCCTGCCTATAGAGAACGCCAGTTTGTCAAACCTGAGTCTAGCTAGTCTAGTGACAGGTGACTCAGTCTGTCTTTGCCTGCATGGCAGGGTTCTCATCCTGGGCTCCAATACCGCCCTCACTGCCCTTCTATGCCCTTTTTTTTTTTTTTTTTTTTTTTTACTAAAACATCTCCTAGTCTGTAGGACTCTGTACCACAGGGTGTGACAGGTAGAAGAGGTGGAGTAACAAAAGGGTATGTGGCCTTTTGTGTGGAGCCCTTTTTTTTTTTTTTTTTTTTTTGAGGAGACTGACTGGGCGCTTGCTCTCAAAGGAGTTTGGCCCCATGCAGTGTAATGTCTTGACCCCACCTCATCACCTGGCGCCAGCTGTACTTGACATTGATGGCTCATCAGTGTGATACACCACAAGCTGAGCTGTTAGCCAGACACAGTCTCCAGTGGTGGCTTGGCATAAGTTAATTGCCTTGAGAAGTCCGCCCCCCCGCCCCCCGCCCCGCTCCAGATTTATTGCTGTGAGGGATAATGTGCTCTCTCCACCCCTTACAAGATTACAAGCTTGTCTCTGGCTACAGAGGGATCTTACAAGTTCACTTGTAGCAGGTATTTCCCCGTCTTAGAGCTGGGGAAAGTGGGGTGGTGCGGACAAGGTTCATGACTGCTTCTGCTCCCACAAATGAGGGAGGGAGGCCAGGAGCCAGCAGCTGCTCCTCCAGACCCCAGCCCTCGCTCAGGGCGGGTGCCTGGGCTCTCTTGCCCTGTGCAGCATCTCTGTCCTAGACTACCCTCAGTGCGTGGTGCATGAGCTGCCAGAGCTGACTGCCGAGAGTCTGGTGAGTAGCTGGCCTCTTCCCCGGCGGTCCCTTTGGTGTGAGGGTTGTGGTGGAGAGCCTGCCTCCCCCTCACAGGGGTAGAGGTTCTTCACAGGTGCAGTCACTGTTAAGGGCCTGGCTTCTGAAGCACTGTAATTGCACAGAAGGGCTGAGGGGCGGACCTCGCAGAGTGGGAAGTTTTGGATTCAGGGCTTATTTCAAGAAGTGTGGTCTTCAGGTGCTGCCGACCCAGAGCTCACCTGGTCAAGTTGTTTCCCTCTCCCCACACTGGAACTCTCTGGGGCCATAGCTCTGAGGGAGCCTGGGTGCCCCAGGTAGTGGGGGCCGAGGCCACAGCCCCCAGTATCATGCTCCATGTTTCCTGCAGGAAAATTCTAGGGAGCACCCCTTACCCTCTGCCAGCTTCTGGGATAGAGGTCCCACTGGGCTGAGGGGAGGAGGGGGCTCCTGGTACACGCGTGGAGACTGAGCAGTGCTGACGTCATAGATGGGAGGGCCTTGGAAACTGCGGAGCACCTGCAGCTGTGTAAGAGATGATTATTCCTGGGTTTCCCCTGTAGGAAGCAGGTGACAATAACCAGTTTTGCTGGAGGAACCTCTTTTCTTGTATTAATCTGCTTCGGATCTTGAACAAGCTGACAAAATGGAAGCATTCGAGGACGATGGTGAGTCAGCGCAGTCAGCAGGCATGAATCTTGGAGCTCAAAGCTGCGTGCCACCTGCTGTCCGGTCCCTTCACGTTGGAGGGCAGGGGTCCCCAGGGTGGGCTTGCTGCTGCAGCCGCATCCTTCTCACCTAACTTTCCTATAGCCACATCCTTGCATTTTAAGGGCTGATCTCTGGTGCCTTGATGAGTTGAACTGGAAGCTGGAAGAGGCTCAGTCATGTGCTGAAACAAATCTACATATATAGAAGGAATTTTCTGTATCCTCTTAATCTCCACTGGTTCTCCACCAAGGTTCTGAGAGTCTCCTTAACCCTGAGTCTGTGGATACCTTTGGGGTGGGGAGGTCCATGAATCCTCTGAAATTGTGTATATGTGCACATAGGGATATTTCTGGTGAAGGAATTCATAGCTTTCTTCAGATTCCAGAATGACCCATAATTAGGATGACCAACCATCCAGCTTTGCCTGGGACTTTCCTGGTTTTAGCAGTGGAAGCGTCCCAAGTCCCAGGAAACCCTTCAGTCTGGGGAAAACTGCAACAGTTGGTCACCCTGCCCCTAACCCCAGAAGGGATAGCAGCATGGTGGTGGTGCAGGCATTTGTTTCTGCCCTCAGCGTGGGCCTCCCTTGTAACCCTTCCCAGATGCTGGTGGTGTTCAAGTCAGCCCCCATCTTGAAGCGGGCCCTGAAGGTGAAACAGGCCATGATGCAGCTCTATGTGCTGAAGCTGCTCAAGGTGCAGACCAAGTATCTGGGGCGGCAGTGGCGAAAGAGCAACATGAAGACCATGTCTGCCATCTACCAGAAGGTGCGGCATCGGCTGAACGACGACTGGGCTTACGGCAATGGTGAGGCTCCCCGCGAGGCGGGGCGGGGCGGGGGTGGAGGGGCGGGGGGAGGTGACAGCTTTCCCTCTAAGCCTCCCCCTGAGTAACCTGCAAGAGCCCAGCTCCTGCTTCTGTAGCATCAGGATGGGAGCCCTGGGAAGGACTCGGAGAAGCTGCCAGTCTTGGCATCTGTGATCATACCCATTCCTCTCTGTGCCTCCCCTTTCCTTTTCCAGAAATTGTCACAAGACTTTCTCTGTCCTCTCGTCCTCTCTCCCCGCTGCAGCTGCCGTGGTTCTGGTCACTGAAATGCTCACAGCTCCTGATGGATTCCCTGCCAGTTCCTTTCTCTCCATCAGTGCCTCAGACTTTGCTCTAGTGGTCTTTTTAAAATACAGATCCAGTGGTGGTACCTCCCTGAGTAAAATCCTTCATTGGCTTCTGATTTCCCTAAGAATTAGTGCCAAACTCTTAACGTGTTTAAGGCCCACACTTTGTCCCTCCGTGTCCTCATCTAATCTGTTTCAGCTTCCCCTCAGCCCAGCTTCCATCACACCTATCGGGCTCTGGGCAGTCAGTGCACATTGGCCATGCTTTCCCCCAGTTTTGTACTCTCTCCAGGCAGGGTACCTCCCCGTACCCCCTAATTGTTCTGTATCTGCATGTGTTCCTCCCTGCCCCACCTTGGCCTCCCTGGCAGAGTGGGTCTTCCCAGTGTCCCCTGAGCATGCTACCCGCACCCTTACAATTCCTGGCCACAGCACCAGGACCATATGGCTGCGTCTGCACTCCCAACACCCTGAATTTGTGCAGAGCCAAGGTGGCCCACAGCACCTGGTCAGGGAATTGAGAGAACAAGCAGGTGAGGGGATCTGCAGGTTCCTGCCTCTGATCCCAGAGAGCCAGGGAGAGCGTGACTTTGAGAGAAGCATGTTGTACCCCTGGCTTTCCCTCACTGGATCCACATAAACTGCAGTGTAGCCTCTTTCTCCATAGCTCTGGCTTTTCGCCTTTGACCTGACTTACCTGTGTGTCTAGGAAAGAAGTCCTGTCAGTTTTCCCGAGGATGGGGCTCGGAGATTTCCCGCTCCTGGTTGACAGTCAACATTCCAAGCCCAGGCCGGCGTGGCCCTAAGCTGCAGTGAACCCCAGGGGAGCTGCCACAAGGGCTTGGCTCCTAACCATGGCTTCCTGCTTTGTCCTAGATCTTGATGCCCGGCCTTGGGACTTCCAGGCAGAGGAATGTGCCCTCCGTGCCAACATCGAGCGCTTCAACGCCCGGCGGTACGACCGGGTCCACAGCAACCCCGACTTCCTGCCTGTGGACAACTGCCTGCAAAGTGTCCTGGGCCAGCGGGTGGACCTCCCTGAGGACTTCCAGATGAACTACGACCTCTGGTTAGAAAGGGAGGTCTTCTCCAAGCCCATTTCCTGGGAGGAGCTGCTGCAGTGAGGCTCCGGGGCAAGAGACTGAAAGTGAAAGAAGGGGTGATCTCCAGGTACCCCAGGGGCTGTCCTGGTTCCTTGCTGCAGTGCTCCCATCACCCTCCAGGTGGCAGCACAGCCCCACTGTGCCCTTCCCAGCCAGTGCTGGGTTGGCTGGGGAGTCTGCATCTGACCTCTCATTGATTCCCAGCGTCCTGCTCGGGAGTGGTCATCTCTCTGCTTGGGATCCTCTCTTCCTTCACTCCTCCGCGCCCTCCTCTCTCGGACATAGTTGGTTGCAGCTCATTTGTCATTCCACCCAAGGCTGGGAAAACCTGGGATGGGCTGGGAACCCGCCTCATCTGAATTTCAGGGGTCATGCTGACTCTTCCTGAGACACACAAATCCTTGGCATGTCAGCTTGCCAAAGGCGAGGGCTTAGGATTAGAGCCAGGCCAGAAAGTCAGAATCTTGGTTTTGCTTTGGGGGGGTTTCTGATGTCATTCCAGCCTCTTGCTAAGTTTCATCCAGAAGCAATTGCAGAGGCTCCTGCAGCTGCCTCAGCAGTTTGGTTTTGGACGGGGTTGGGACAGGAAGAGAAGCTTCCCTTAACCAGAGGTGCCATTTTTTTTTTTCTTGGTGTGCAAGGGTCTGTAAATATATATGAATCTGCGTGTGTTCTCTTGTGTCATATTGGGGTTTTTAATGTGTTTGTGTATTCTGTTTACATTAAAAGGAAGCAAAAACAATGCCCATTGCCTTGTCTGCAGGAAATAAGGCCCCTGAATATCTCCTCCAGGTCTAGAGAGTTTTCTTGCCAGCATTGATAGGTCACCCCCTTGTCCCTGTCAAGCTGCCCACCTTTCTCATCTGAGGGGGAAGGGGAGGGGGAGTTGGCACTTATCCCAAGTGTTCTTTCCCCACATCAGTCTGGTTTTGCTCCAGGGCTCCCAGCCCCAGGGCTCTGGGTTGCTGGAGCTGTAAGTTGTCTGCACCCCTGGGTTAGAGGTATTACAGTAGGCGCCCCAGGTTTCTCTGGATCACACCCCTGAGCTGGACTCAGCCAAACCGATTTCAGTATCAGGGAGGGAGGGGCCAGGTCAGAGAGGGGGTCGACTGTGCTGGACCCTCACTGGGGTAGATGGGAACTGAGAGGAAACTTAAGTGCCCAGAGCCTGGGGAAGCAGACCGTCGGGAGGCCCAGGAGCCCGCGTGGCTGAGGGAGAAGCAAAGAACACCTTTGTGGTCGGTGTCAGTTTGAGGCTTCTGGAGCCTGCATCTGGCCTTCAGATCCCTGGACGTGTCTGCCTCCACCTTGCTCGATCTTGAGGCTCTGCTTCTGAGGATCTTACCATTCTGATGCTGAGAAAAGGAGTGTTCCCTTTTAGGAATTGCTTAAAGTTCCCTTATCTTACCTGTAGGCCACCTATAGGGGGTTTTAAGTCTCCAAGGGGTCTTGACTAATAAAAGAAACGTATTCTGGGGGAAATCTCCCCTTTGTTGGCTCTTCCGTTCAGTACGTGTCCACTGAGCCTCAGTCCAGGCCCTGAGCTGGGCTTCTAGGACAGGCCTTTATGCGCCAGTGTGATTATGAGCAGCCGGGTAGGAGGCAGCAGTGTGTCCGTATGTAAGTCACACGGCCTAGGAGATGGGAAGTCCCTGTGATTGGCCTTTGCCACAAAGTAACTTGCACAGGACAAGGGACTTTGACACAATTTATGTGTGCACAGTGGATTCTCTGCTGTTTCTTACTAAGGTCAATAGGAAGTGCGCATCTTGAGGTGGCAGTTTGAGTAAGTTGGATTTTCACATTCTTGCTTGACCACGCAGCCTGGTTTACTGAAGCCGTCTGGCTGAGGCTTTGACCTCCTTCGCATTTTTTGATTTCTCCAAATCTCTCCTCTGAAGCTTCTCTGAAGCTTCACCTTAACTAGAGGTGCCATTTTCTCTCTCGGTTTGCAAATGTCTGTAAATACCTCTATAGAAATCTGTGCAAAAAGAACACAGAATATCAAAGCTGCAAGGGCTGTAAAGCTTGGGCAGGTGGATCCTGCATCTGTGGGCCCAGGGGCTGGCCCAGGAGGGGAAGCGCCTTACCGTGGCCACAGAGTGTGCTCTGGGCAGATTGGCTGTTTGAAGCCTGGTCTTTGTACAGAAGTATCTCTGGAGCATCAGCCCTGCCATCATACCTTGGAGGCCTGTTCTGGCGGTCCCCGTTCTGGGTGCCCTGAGTGTCCAGGTGAATGGGACACCACATTCTTACTTTCCTTGACAAGCTCACAGTTGATGGAGAGCTGGCCATAAAGGCAAGTAAGAGCAGTAGTGTGCTAGGTACTGAGACAGCCATCTTCAGGGCTCCACAGGACCCACTGCTCCCAGCTGGTGCCCACCTACTGGAGAAGGGACAAGGCGAGGGGAGGCTGCAGTTGTTGAGAGGAAGGCAAGGGGGCTCCAGCATCAGGAACAAGGGCTCCAAGAGCGGATGCTTTGTGCTCATGCTGGGATGAGCCCGTGGCCAAGGCTGGAGCAGGGGTGAGGTATGTTCTCCCTCTGCCGGATACAGGAAATGCCCAGTTCCTGGGGATACTGGGCTCTGTTCCCGTCTGTGGCTGCAGAGGGTCTGCACTTTGGGGTTGTAATTCAGGTTGATGTGTAAAGGACTAGGGGAGGCCGGGGATGAAAACTGAATGCCTCTAATGAGAAGCATTTCCTGTTGCTGGACTGAGGCTAGAAGCTGGGACTGAAGGGCGATCTGGCTAGGGCCCTCCTCTCCGGGCCTGGTGTCTGGGCCCCTGCCAGGACCAAGATTTAGGGCTTCTCTGGGTGGGCCTCACAGGAGCAGAGAGGAGCCTTAGCAAAGGGAGACCGAGCCTAGCACCTCTCTTAGGTTGAGATTCCAAGTGAGGCCACTTCCCTTTTCTTTTTCAGAGGGGCTGACCAGAGCCCCAGCCTGGCCTTGGGAAAACATCGGGCCTAGGCTGAGGGCTGAGGTTGCCTCTGGAGTGAGGCCATGGGGGCAGGGGCGTCTGGAGACCTGGGGGCTGTCTTAGGGGTGAGACGCCTAGGGTGTGGAGGAGGAGGGGAAGATGGAAGGACGGCTAATGGGAAGCAGGTGGAAGGGCTGCCTGAGTCCCAGCCAGGGGACAGGCTGGCTGGGATGGCCCAGTCAGTGGGAGAACCCGTCAACTCACAGATAATCCTAGGGAACAGGCTCCGGGATGCCCATTCATATTCATTATGTGTGAAGTGGGCGGTTGTAAAGTTAGCTTTCTCTTCATTTAGCTGTCACTAGACAGAAAAATATGAGCTGTGGGCAGATGCCCCTGGATGGGAGCCAGTAGCTGGTCTCTGGCCTCCCTGTGCCCTCCCCCACCAGGGCCTCCCTCCCACACGGGGCCCGCTCTGGCCTCTGCCTGCCTGTCCTGCCGTTGCTGCATTGATCTCTGACTCAACTTTATTTTCTTCTCTTGCCTGTCTCTTCCCCACTTCTGCTTCCTTTGCTTTCACAGATTCTTTCCTCTTCCCTCTTTCTAAGCTGTGAGAGAGGGAATCATGGTTTTTCTTGACCATCACTCTGTCTCTGGCACCCAGCACAATACCCAGCACAAGTGGGCACTCAATATTTGTAGAACAAACTAATCTTTCTCTCTGCATCTCTCTTAACTTTTGTGAGACAAAAAGTCCAAAATTTTGCTGGCCACTCCTTGGGGTAAAGAAACTTCTAGTGCAGTTCTCTTAGCCCTGGAATTAGAAGTGTGGGTTTGTACCCCAGTTCATTATTGCCCAGCTGGGCGAAGGTGGTTCTGTTCATCAGCAGTAGCTGGGGCTGCCTCTCCTTACTGCCCAGACTCTTCCCTTCCTGATGCACATGGGGCTCGCACCTGGACCTCAGAAGGCAGGCCCTCAAATGAAGGGAAGGGAAGAGAAGGAGGAGGACACTGGCTTCCTCTGGGTGATGCTTGGGCTTTGTCACAGTGATTGTCTTGGCCGGCAAATCCGATCTGATGGATTTGCAGTCTCCTTGGGAAGAAGCATGGCCCTGGCCACTGTGTGCTTGGGATTCTCTGGGCCTGGAGGAGGAGGCCCGGGGTCGGGGGAGCTGGGCTGCTCCTGAGGCAGAGCTGCTCTGAGCAATGTGGTTGTGTTTACTGGGAGGGTGGGAGGGCCAGGCCTGCTTTTTTCCTGCCTTCCAGGAAGATAAGGCAGAAAGCGGGGATGAAGGATAGAATGGGTAATACTCTCAAACCGCAAGAAAGAGTCCTGGCTTTCGTCTCTGCCCTACAGCTCAGACATGCTCCTGGGTGTCTGGGAGCAGGGAATGGCCACACCCCCTCTACTCTGGGGTCCCAGCCTAGGGGAGCTCAGAACCCTCGGTGGGCTCCCCGGACTTCCGTTCCATCTCCCCTCCAGTGTCCGTTCAGCCACAATCTAATTTCAGCTCTCACTCCCCTTCCCATGCCAAATTTTCCCTTCCAGATGAGCCCAGCAACCCTAGAGCCGGGCTTTACCCCCTTCTTCCTTGTACCAGCCGAAGCCACAGGGACCCCGAGCAGGTGACAGAGCCAGGCGTGGCACACATTGAGGGCTGGCCGCAGGCGCATCTTCCCCTAGCCTCTAGGGTCCCTGCTTGGACGCCGGGCACAGACCAGCCTTAGAGCAACCAAGTGCCAAACCCTGAGGATACACAATCACCTGGTATAAAAAATACTGCCACCTTTATTATTATGCTGGGCAGCACATTTTTTACAAAAGTACCTTTACAAAAGTGGGGTTTGGAATCTCAGGGGTTGAGTCTGTGGAAATCTGTTTTATTCTTACCAACAGCCAATGAGTAAACCAAGGGAGCCTAAGGTTTCTATGGCATTGCTCTGGCCTGATCTCATGGAGGAGAATCCAAATATTTGGTGATTTCTGGTGGAGTTTCTGTCCCTTGGAGGGGTAAGAGGACTCCATAGCATGTTGCAGGAGGGGGCACATGTTGCAGGTCAAGAGTAGAGATGGCTGAGCAGGGGAGAAGGGGTACCTTTTACACTGACCTCCAGTTTACAGGCCCTTGTCAGCGCCAGATGCTGGGTGCACGCCCCCTTGTGGTGGGAGGGGGAAGTGAGGTCGGCCCTAGGTTGTCATACAAGACAGGTTTCCCCTAAGAGGCAGGGAGCGCCGCCCAGTTCAACCTGTTTCGTCCTCCCATTTTCCTGCATTCCCTGAATGAAGTGCCAGTTAAGTTGTTTCAGCTGGAGGGATGACAGTTAAACTCAGACAAAGTCTGAAGGAAGCAGGGCAGTATCTTTTTCCCTCTGGCCCAGGGTTTGGGGGAGGGGACCCAGTGTGTGGTAGGAAGAGTCCTACCTGCTTTGAAGCCCCTTTTCTCCTGGGCAGCCTCACCTTATTCTAACAGAAAAGATTCTGTAGCTTGTTCCCTGCGGAAGCCTGAGGGTCCCAGCTGCTCTGCCGGGGCCTCCAGGAACCATCTGGGCCTTGGAGGCAGAGGTGTGTCCTCTCTGGCATCCAGGCCGGGGTGGGATGGGAGCAGCTGGAAACAGAAACGGGGTTGGGCAGCTCAGTCTGCATGTCCACGTGACCGATCATGTGGTCCAGTTCAGCAG
>NW_006774564.1:1760402-1762392 GCF_000442215.2 Lipotes vexillifer | reverse complement strand
CAGCAGGCTGGGTGGCTCCTTGGACTTCACCCTGAGTGAGATGAGGCTTGGAGACTTATAGTCGCCATCCGGGGAGGGCTCAAAGCTGGGGCCCCCTAGGGCAGGGGAAAAGCCATGGATGGAGTAGATGCCAGGGTGGGCTCCAGGAGAGGCTGGTACCCCCATGAAGCCAGCCACATTCCCATGAGAGTGGGAGTATGGAGACATGCATGGGGAGGGGATGCCCTCTGGAGACATGAGGCAGGGCCCCCTGGGGCTCCCAGACCCTGGACTGGGCCACAGGGAGTTCTGCAGCTGAAAAGAGAGAGAGAAAAAGAAAGCCCATGAATCAGGAGCCTGGGGGGCCCTCCTTACCTCGGGACTCTCTCTTTGCCCTTACGGGCCCAAGAAACTTGACAAGAGAACTCCACTTGGTCCAGGTCTAGAATCTGCTCCCTCCCGCCCCCAACACTTGAGCAGTGGCATCTCAGAAGGCCCCTGCCATTACATCTCAGAATGAGATTTCCTCTGGTGATTCCTTTGTACCAACTGCTCTGCATACATCATTCATGAGACTGGTAAGAGCCCATTTTGCAGAGGAAGAAGTGATTTACCCACAGTCACTTGGAGCGCTAATGCTGCTCCAGGTCTCCCGGGGACCACAGTTCACACTCTTGCTGGCTTCCCCACGGAATTGCCAGGCCCCGAGTCTGGGTGGGGAGGGGTCTCACCTGGGGATGGCTGTCGGTTCGGGGCAGCATGGAGATGTCATAGGCAGACGTGAAGGGGTTCCGCCCCTCCTGGATCTTCCCATAACGCTCACGCTTCCGCCACTTGGCTCTGCGGTTCTGAAACCAGACCTGGGGGCAGGTTGGGAGAGGTTGAGGGGGTGATAAAGCAGCCCTGAGGCGTGGAGCCCACCTGGGAGACAGTTGATGGTTGCATCCTCCTGTGGGGTGGTGGGGAGCTGGCTCCAGGCTGGAGGATCTTGAGTTGCAGGAACTTACAAATTCACATCATCCTCAGGGCCAGCGAGGGAGCTGGGATGGGGCCTAAGAGAGGCCCAAGCCCAGAGCGGGTTTATTGGCCCCGTAGGCCCTCCCCCGCTCCCGGGCTGAGTCACTCTCTGGTTCTCCAGCCTGGCTGTGTCTGGTAAGGGTATCGTTGGGGTCCGTGGTCTCAGAGGCCCTGGACCAGTACACGTATGTTGGGTGTCTAGCCCCCCGCCTCATCTCTTTCCCAGTGTTCCCACCTTACCGCATCTGAGAAATCTTAAAGATATTTCTGTTTGGGTCCTGCTTCTGCTTAAACTCTCAGTGGTCCCCTGGAGACCTCGGCCGAGAGCCCAGCTCCTTCACGAGGCCCCTTGGCACTGACCCCTGCCCCTCCCCACAGCCTCATCTCCTGTCAGGCAACAACACTCAGTTCTTCTCGATTCTTCCTAGCTGCCTCTCACCCCAGCTCGCCTTTAAAACACTCTGCTCTCTTACTCCTCCTGCCTTTGCCCACGTTTTACCTGCCTGTGCTACCCATCCCCCCCCCACACACACATACATCTGAGCTGGGCATCCTCCACTGGACTTCCTAAATACGCCAGCATTGCTCTCATTATACTTACCACATCCCACTACCATTATCTGTTTTGGAATCCGCCTTTCCCATTCATTTGTGAGCTCTTGGCGGGTGGGGTGGCATACCTGTGTGCTGTGCACATATCTGGGGTGGATGTGTCATCTGGTATGTGCCCTATGTGTGTTGGTGCACGTATTGTGTATTTCTATCATTTAATAAACTTTCATGTGTCAGGCTCTAGGCTAGACATTGGCAATATCAAAACCAAACCAAACCTCCAAAATCCTCCTGCTTTCCAGGGGTTTAGCTGGGAGCCACAACAAAAGAAGCTGCGAGTGTGTAAAAGTAACCCTACCTGAGTCCCTCCCTCCCCACACCGCCTCTCATGCAGGCAGGATCCCAGAGCAGGCCTGGGGCAAGGCTGAGGAAGGACCCGCAA
>NW_006774564.1:1755352-1760280 GCF_000442215.2 Lipotes vexillifer | reverse complement strand
ACCCCCAACCGGCTCTCCCTTCCCTACTCTCCCTTCCCTGCAGGAGATGAAAGAGCCTGGAGTTGCTGATCACTTTTCTGGGAATTCTTCCCTGTCACCACCCCGCTCTCCCCTCCTCACACTGAACCTGCCCCCTGCACTGTCCCGTGTGTGGTCCCCTTATTCCTCCCAACGGGGTGAGGTCTATGGGTGGTGTCATGCGTCTGCCAAGCATCCCTACTCTTGGGCTTCAGTCATCACTGAAGCTTCTAGACTAGGTCCGGGGGGCCTTGTGGCCACGCCTCCACGTTTTTAGGGTTGAAAAGGCCTAGAAGAGCAGTGGGGGGAGTGTGCTCCGCTTCCCCAAAGCAGTTGCACCGGGGCAGCTATTCAGAGTCCCCTCACCCCCACTAAGGCCTGCTGGGGTGTCTGGATAGGTGACACTTGGACTTCTATGGCTTATGTGGTCTGGGGTTACCTTGAATGCTGGCCCTCTTACCCTGATGGCCCCAGGCCCTGAGGAGCCCTGGGGAACAGTTCTGGAAGTCTGTTTTGGGTTCCACCTGGTAGGAACATGGAAGCAGGAAGACCCAGCAGAGAAGGGGAAACAGCCCAACTCCCTCTGATCCTATGTTGAATCCAGCTGTAGGGCCTTCTCTGCTAGGCCGCAGCTGGCCTCTTTATAGACTGACTGCTGGTTCCCATATTCTGCCAGAGCTGGCCCCTGCCCCAGTGCCCTTGGAGCCTCTGGAGGGGCCCCACCCAGACTGTGATAAGCGTGAGCTCTGCCCCTACTGAGTCTCCTCTGCCGGGAGAGGGACTGTCCGCTGCTTAGAGGTCACCTCCTCACCTTTCCCAAGAGGCCCAGACCCAACCCTTCTCCCGGTGCCTCTTATTTGGCATCAGGGAGCCTGCTGCATATCAAGCAGGTTCAGAGCAAGGCAGCAGTGACCATCTTCCTCTTGGGCCGGACTCTTACCGAAGCCTCCTTTTCCATCCCCACCTCCTGTCTGCCACCTTCATGTTCTCGCTCACTTCCAGCATGCCTTGGACATGGATTCCCTTCCCTTCCTCCTTTCCCAGCATTCCTCCGTCCTCCCACCCCGTCCACACAGGCTGAGCTCCACCCTAGTGAAGCTGGCAACAGCCCCATTCCGCCCCGGGGCCTGATTTCTGTTGGGGAAGAGTTTGCTGTGGGCAGGGGCTCCCGGACAGTCTCTCCCAACCACAGTCTGGGAGTTGGCAGGACTGAGGTCACTGGTTCAGAATGGCTTTAAGCATCACTGATCCTGAGACCCCCCCCGGCAGGGACCCTCCCCACTCTGGGCAGCTACCTTGGGAGAAGCCCGGATTCGTGTTTTAGCATTTCACGTCTTCCAAAATGCACACATCTGTGATCCTCAAAGATACTCCTTCTGTAGGTGGTACTATCATTCCCTTTTCTTAAATTGGGAAACCAAGACAGAGATTCAGTGACATGCCCCAAGTCACCTGGTCAGCTAGAAGTGGCAGAGTTAGGACTCCCATACAGGTCTTTTGACTCCAGGAGCCTGTCACCCCCATCCCATGCAGGAGCCTCAATTTGGGCCGCAAGCCTGTGGCTACAGCAGAGCAGGGCGTGGAGGGGAGCCCAGGAGGGCCGACGGGGGCAGGCCGACTCTGTGTGGTGCCAGCGTCCACCTCTCCCAGCCCCTCCGTGGCCCGGCTTATGGTCTGGATGGTTGAGGCAGCCAGAGAGCCCTGTGGCCGGGGTGCCCTCACCTGTACCCGGGCCTCGGTGAGGTCCGTGCGCAGAGCCAGCTGCTCCCGGGCATACACATCGGGGTAGTGGGTTTTCTGGAAGACTTTCTCCAGCTCCTCCAGCTGGAACGTGCTGAAGGTCGTGCGGTTACGGCGCTTCTTGCTCTTGTTCTTGGCCAACTCCATGGAGTCAGGGAGTCCCGGGGACAGAGGGACACGCAGGCTGGCCAGGCAGGGGCCTGGGGAGCCTGGCAAGTTAGAGGGCCCGTCTCGGGGGCCCCCTCGGCAGTCCAAGGGCAGCTGGGGGAAGCTGGCAGCTTTGGAGGCCTTCTCCTCAGCTGCAATGCAAAACACAAAAAGGAGGATGGAAACCGAACCGGGGGGTTTTGTGGGTGGAATAGAGGGAGGGGGAAGAACGTTGACGCTTCAGTCCCCGCCTCCCCCTTCCTTTTTCCTCCCGTCCTCCTGGCAGCCACCCTTCAAGGGAGCCTGGCATTCGGAGGCCTGCCTGCTGAGCCTCCAGCTGGGGAGGGGGCCCTGGGGAGCCATGTGCTCTGTGGTCTGGGTGGATCTGCTGGGGACGGAGGGGGGTTCATTTCGGGGAAGTATTCTGTGGTGGCGCGTCCCAGAGGGTGTGGAGGTACCAGGATGGATGCCATGGCAGGGCCTAGCACAGGGGCGGGAAGAGGGGGTGGCCTCCTTGACCCTGACTCTGCAGGCCTTGGCTCCCATGCCCATGCCTCTGCTCCAGGACTGGATAGGGACAGGGATGCTCAGACCACCTTTGGCTGATCTGGCTGGGCCTTATTCTCTGAACCCCAAGTCTCAGGACAGTGTCAAATCCCCCTGCCCTGGGGTATGAAAGGCAAGAAGGGGCAAAGAAGCTTCAAGAAGGATTGTCAGATTCCTCTGAAAATACTGACGTTTGGGCAAGGACTTAAGCTCTAACATTAGAGAGCAGGAGATAGGAGACAGGCTACGCTCGGAAAAGGAGAGGCAGGAGACAGTGGAAACAGGGCACAGTGCCATAGCCCATCATTCTTGTCATCGTCTGCCCCTCCCCTCCCCAGGAGTTTCTGACGGCTCCCCCATGGCCCACGATTAACAAGCAGCCCCACTCTGACGTGCTAGCCCTCACTCAGGAAACTTGATGGAGCTCTACCACGACTGGGGCATGGTGAAAAATAGGTCACCCTGATCACCCCGCCCTCCCCCTCTGGCAAGGACCCCCAGCAGCGTCGCCATGAAATCTCTTCTTAACAGTCCTCTGGGATGGCAGAAGCAGCGCCACAAAGATGCCCCACTGATTCACACAGCCTCTTCCCTGGCCCCAGGCCCATCCCCAGTGGGGGCCTGGCCCCCAGGAGGCCCAGTGAGCTGGCACCAAGAGGCAGTTTCTTTCCCAGGACTTAGTGTTGGGATCACAGCTTGGGGGGTGGGGATAGAACTGGAGAGATGGGCTCTGGGGTTCCGGGTCTGACGAGTTCCTGTCTGCCTGTGGAGGACAAGTTGGGCAAGGTCCCCCCCAGCTGGAAGGTGGTTGGTGACCTCCCGGGACCACCCAGGCCGTGAAATCAGCTGCGCTTCATGAGTGTGTCCTTTGAGGCCGGGGAGAGTCAGGTAGGGCCTGCCCTCAGGCCAGTGCATAGTGACAGCCCAGGCACCAGGCTTCTTTCATAATTCAGGTGGAGCATAGGTGGGGAAAATGCTTCAGTCCCTGATTTCTATTCCTGGGCAACACATTTTGGTTCTGGGGTAGTTCCACCTGGTAGGACCTGAGGAAGGAGGACTCAATGGAAGTTAAACCAAATCATTTTAAATGGTCAGGAAGACCAGGGAGACTGGGAGGGGGCACCGTACACACAGCAGGCCTGAGAGGGAGGGCTCTCGGTATCTTGGATTCAGAGGGAGGGACAGCTGGACTCCAGGCAGAAAAGGGCAAGGGTGGCTCAGGGACGGGGTCAGAGGAGCACTGATGTCACTGCAGAGGGCTCCCCGAAGCTCTGGGGCTTGCTCCTCTGCCTCTTGGGCCCTCAGTGACTGTCTCAATAGGATCTGCCCCGACTGGACGTGATCAGACCTGGAGCTCTGGGTCTTGCCTTCTTCACCTTCAGCCACCCAGCTACCAGGGTGAAGGATGAAAATGCAGCAGGCTGATCTCAGAACAGCTACCCAGAACCAGAGCCGAGCCTGCTGGCCTCTGCTGGCCTCCTGGACGTGGCCTCCCAGGGCTGCCCACTGTGCAGCCCCCGCGGAGCGCCACGGAACTTCTTCCCTTCCATTGCCATTGTCCGGGAACCTCCACCGCCTGGAGGACTCCAGTGTAAGGGCAGCAATCCCCCACTTTGCAGACGGGGGCATATGCCTCATAGAACACCGAGCGGCCTCCTGAGGAGCAAGGCCCAGAAGAGAAAAGAGATGCAGGTGGGCTGAATGAAGGGCAGCCATCAAAGAAAGGCAGAGCAGGAACAGAAGCCAGCAGTTTGAATCTAAGCTTATCAGCGGGAAGGTGCACTGTAAGCCTGCTGCATGTTTAAGATGTGCACAGGCTCTGTACAGGAGTCACTTGCACCTGGTGGGGACACGGGGTGATTAAGAGCGTAGTGCTCCTGTTGGAGACAGGAAGCCTTGGAGCTCAGCACTGGGGTGTCCGTGGCCTGCACAACCGCAGAACCACAGCAGCAGTCTGTTGGGCCTGAAAGACAAGAACCAGCAGAGCTCTGTCCCTGACTGGGCTCTCACACCCCGGGCACTCCCTGGCGCGGGGGGCTGTCTGAGCCCCTGCTAGCGGCTGCCTCGAAGCCTTCGCAGCTCGGGAGCCGCACGGCTCGGGCTGCCTACCGGGAGCCCCACTGGCCCCATGGATGGCGTCCGTCGACGCCACAGGACCAGCCATCCGGCTTTCAGCTTTCGCAGCAGCCTTGCTCCGCGCGCGCCCTTTCCCAAGCGGCCCGCAGAGCTCTCTGAAGCCTGGGCTTCCGCTGCTCCGGCTGAATATCCGAAGCTGGTGTGGACCTACACGCCGTTTGTAAACCCCCAGTGGGGCCTTGGTGCTCTCCCTCGAGGTTCCCAGCTTTGCCCTGGAGGCCTCAGCGGGGGCCAACGGCTGAGGACTCTTCTCGAAGTCCGCGGCCGGCCCGGAGACCGCGGTCAGCCTGGTTATCCGGCTCAGGGCCTTAGCGGCGGCGGGCGCGTTCCGAAATCAAGAA
>NW_006774564.1:1746865-1755254 GCF_000442215.2 Lipotes vexillifer | reverse complement strand
GCAGGAATGAACAGCCAGGCACTTCTCCGTCCCTCTGAGCAGCCACGCGCTGAGGGCGCGAAGACGGCTGAGGGCGCGAAGACGGCTGAGGGCGCGAAGACGGCTGGCGCCGCCAGGACGCGACCGCGGTGCAGACCAGGGCTGGGCGCTCCGCACAGGGCGGCCAAGGGCTGGAGAGGAGCGCCGTGCCAGGCTCTCGAGCGCGCAGTTGCCCGGCCTCGCAAGGATCGCGCAGCAGATGGGTGCAGCTGCGCGCTCACTGGTCTGAACTGGAAACGCTCGGAGCTCGTTATTTTAAAAGCCAAGAAATTAAGCGGGCTCCCCCTTTGACCAACATTTCCCACCAAGCAGACCGCGCGGCCCCAGTCCCCGGGGCTGTCCCTCCCTAGCAGCCCAGCTCTGCCACAGGGACGCAGGCCACCCGCCCCCCTGCCGAGTTCAGGCCAGGGCACTGGGGAGGCCAGGGCACTGAGGAATCCAGTGGCGGCCGGGGTCTCTACCCAGACTCGGCTCGCACCCGCCGCGCCTCCTTTTCGTTTGGTCTGTCCTCTGCTCAGCTGGAATCGTTAATTCCCTTCTCCCACTTGTTCCCATTTTGCTATTTTCCACTCTTTTAGGATGTCCTTTTTTTCCTTCGTATAGTCTGCTGCTTCTCTCTTCCTCCGTTCCCTCCTCCTCCATTTACCCGCTTCGTTCGATCCTCCCCTTGCTTTCTTTTTTTCATTCGTTCATTTATTCCTTTCCGTTCTGCCCAGTTCGCCGACCGCCTTTTAGCTCTCCTTCTTTCCTCTCTCCTCTGTTGTTTTGTCCAATTTCCTTTTCCCTCTTTTTGGTGGTTGTTTACACTTTTTGGTTTTCTTTCCACGCATTTCGTTGTGAACACCCTCGCCGTTGCTAGATTCCTCCCCGCCCGCTCGTTCTGCTCCAGCGCTCTCCGTAGTTTGCTCGGCGCCGGGGCCGGTCGCGATCCTGGCGGTCCGTGCGGGATCCGTCGCGCCCAGCAGGGACTCGGACCTGCAGGGTGGGTCCTGCCGGACGCGGCGCACCAAGCCAGGCCGGGTACCTGTCCCCGGCGGTGCTCACGGCGCTGCGCGGCCGCCGCCGTCTGTCTGGGATCAGAGGAGCCAGGCCAACTGCTTCTCATTAAGTCCCAACTGTGGTTTTTATCAGGAGAGCCTCTTTCAAAGGGCACAGACACGAAGCTCCGCGGACTCGCTCATTTCCTCCGCTGACCCCCACACACCTCCCAGCCCTCCCCTACACATTCCCACCGCCCCGACTGGGCGAAGGCCCGGGCTGCCTGGCCTCTCCGAGGAGGCCCGCGAGGCGCCAGCGGGGCGGAGGCGGGTTGCAGCCGGTCTCGGAGGATCCAGCTCTGGGCCTAAGCTGCGGGATGCGGCAGCAAAGATGAGGCGGGCGCGGGCACCGACATTTCCACAGGTCAGCCGGTGCAGCGGGCGGTGGCGGGGTTGCGAACCCGCCCGCCAGGCCCCGGAGTTCAGGCGCGTTCTTGGGAGACGGCGCGGTCCAACTGGCCTTAGTGAATAGGGCACTGGCCCAGGAGCCGGAGGCACCCAGGGGTTAGGCCCGCTCCCGACGGCCCCGCGGTGACGATCCAGTGCGAGGAAGCCAAAACTGCGAGAAGGGCGGCCATCGCCGTGCATAACGACGGGGAGGCCAGGTTAGTCTGGGAAATAAGAACACAGTTATTCCGTATTGAGAACGGCCCCGGCACTGCGGCACTAGCCGCGGCCACTGCGCCGAGCGCCTAAGGCGCAGGCAGCAGCGCCTTTCCCGGGGAGGCCAGGCCGCAGCCCTCGGCTGAGTCCCGGCTTGGCCACTGTAGGTCGGGGCCAGCCTCAGGGCCCTCAGCGGGCGCCAGACACAAAAGCCGCGCTTCTCTCCCCGTATGCGGGCCAAGAGTTAAGTGTGGCGCCCGGGCTCTGGGCCCGGTCCGGGTTTCTGGGTCGGTGTCTGTTCCGGCCAAGCACGATCTCTCTTTCCCGGTTCCGGCCGCCTTCGGGCCCGAGTGGGCCCCGGGCCGTCGCCACTCCACCCTCTCTCGACCTCCCGCCTCCCATTCCCGCCACCAGAGGCACGCGTGGCTCTGCCTCCCGCACCGCGCTGGCTTTCGCCCGGCCGGGACCAGCACCGGTCCGGCTTCAGAGGGAGCCGTGGCGCAGGGCGAGAGAGGTAAAAAGTTAAGAATAGGCGAGCGGGAGAGGGAAGCGGGGAGGCCCCTGCGGGCCCGGGGATGGAAGACGGAGAGCTGGTAGGGGCTGCGCGCTACGCCCCGCGCCGCGCTTTACCTTCCGCGGGGCCCTCGTAGAAGTGGCCGCCGTTGAGGGCCGGGCTGGGGCCGAGGTCCTGCAGGTACTTGGCGGGCGGCTTGGCCGGCTCCGGGAGGTAGGGCTCCAGGGGCCCGCAGGCCGGAAAGCGGGTCAGCCGCGGGCCGCGGGGTGGCGCAGGGTGCAGGTGAGGCGCGGCGGCCGGGGTCCCCTGGGGGCCCGGAGGCTCATCCCCGGCGGCCGCGTAGGGGCGAGGCCCGGGCCCCACGCCGAAAGGCGCGCAGCTCTCCGGGTCCATGCCGGCTCGGGGCACACAGGCCGCCGGGGGCTCCGGGGCTCGCGCTGCCCGCGCGGCCTGTGAGCGCCCGCCAAGGGGGAGGGACCTGGGCGCGGGGGCGCGGAGCCCCCGGGAGCGGCGCGCGCCGCGGGGGGCGGGGGACAGGGGAGGGGGCCGCACTCTGACTTAATGCTGGAACCATCCACGTCACGTGCGGCCCCGCGCGGGTTAACCCCTCGGAGCCCGGGAGCCCCCTGATTCACTCCAGTCGCGGTATCAGAAGCAGTTGGAGAGGGGGAGGAAACCACCCCCTCTCGAGGGCAGGGTCCTTTTTGTCTGCCCATCTTGGTGAGTCCCTTGTTTAGAGCAGCACCCTTGGCCCTGATATCTGGCCCGGAGGCTCTTGACCCTGGAGGGGTGAGGCAGTTCAGGGGTAGAGACCACCTCCACCCACAACAAATACTTTTAGGCCTGGTCTCCTGACATTAGCCTGGGATAATGGCCAGGCAGCAGGTAGGAGCTGGGCTGGGACTTTATCTCTTTACTGGGAGTTGGAAAAACTTGCCTCCAGCAAAAACACCTCCGTTAGAGAGCTCTTGTTTCGGGGAGAGGAGGGGAGAGGAGTCACTGGGAGTGTTGTGTGGAAACAGCTCTTATCTGGCAATGGAGGCTGGGAGCTGGGCACGATCATTACTTAGCTGTGGAGCCTTGAACTAGCCACTTAGTGTCCTCATCTGTCTGTGGAGGTTGGACAGAGTCAATCCTCATAGTCTTTCTGTATATTCCTGGTGGGTTTCAGAAGCAGAGGCAGGGCCAGAGCAGACAGGGTTCTCCCAGAGGCAGCTCAGGACTGAACAGAGTCCAGCAGAGGTTACCTTAGGAGCAGGTGGAGGAATACCTAGAGGGTTTTGTGTTTGAACAGCAGGCAGGGGGTGAATGCCTTTTAGTGGGCAAATGATCTGGAAGTGCCTGGGGAACCACTGGAGAGAGGCTGTCTGCAGCTCAGACCCTGGGGCTCTGCTGCCCCAGGCCTGCCACTTTGGAAGGAGGCCAAGGTAGGAGCCCCATCTCCTGAGAGTTGGGTCTCCCTAGCCAAGAGGAAGCAGAGGACTAAAGCAGTAGCTTAGAATTTCCAAAAAGTGAACCAACCTCCACCCTACCTAAGATCTGGGAAGAAATACCCAAGGGCCCTAGGACCCTGCTTACTTCAGTGGATTGAGGAGTCCCTAGGTCTGGTTACACCGATTTTTATTTTCAATGCCTCCAGAGGCTAGCAAGAGGGATGGGGAGTCAAACATCATTTGTATTTCGTTTGAATTCTCAATTTTTAAAGGAATCCAAGGGCCCTGGTGTGAACACCTCCCTCTTCCGCTGGGGGCTTAGAGGGGGTTTCTTGGCTGTCCTCAGCCAGAGTTGGGCTGTAAATCAAGGCCAAACAGGAACCAGAAGCCTTGCATCTCACAAGTAGTCATTAAGCCATTATTAAACGTACCGTAACTTCTCTGAAGCCTTATTGGTTTAAACACCACATTGGAGGCATTATGGCCATTAGGGCCCCTAATCACAGACTGCAGACTGGGGTAGTGAGATGGGAGCACCTGGGGCTGCTATTTCCAGCCAAGAGGGAGTCTTAGCTTGGAATTAAGCTTCCTCTCTGGCCTCACCAGGGAGATCCATTCTCTAGGATCCAGTGGATCCCAGCTCTGGGCAACCAGCTTGTATTGATCACTTGCCCATTAATAAGGGTTTTTCAATAGTTATTGGGTTAGTAAGTCAACTATACCTCAATTTAAAAAATAACAGATATTGGGGTAGGGCTGTAGATATTGTTGACTTTTTTAGGAGCATGTTAATATCAATTCAGGACACCTCTTCTGTTTAACAAAGTAATCAAGCAGCTTACTGTGGAAGATGGAAGTATGACGCAGGAAAAAACATCATCAACAGTCTAAACAAGGCAGCTTAGCTTAAATGCCAAGTGTTTTGCCTCCGGTGATAACTCTTCTGAGGCTCAGTTTACTCGTCATAAAAATGGGCCACACATGCGGACGAGGGATATTTGAGAAGCACTTATTTTGATGGCTGTGATGAACTGTGTTCATTTAAGAGATTATTATTATCATTAAGAGATCCAGAAACTGCAGCCCAGATTTCTGGGTTACATCACTGAATTGGTGGAAGGCTCCTGACCCCAGATGGAAGGGGCCAGAATCTGGGGCTGAACAGAGAGACCTAGGGACCCGCACCCCTTCCCGAGCCCAGAAGTTCCTCCTGCCATTCTCCCGCTCTTTGAACAGAACCAGTTTCCATGCTGAGATGGTGTTGCCAATTGCACTGAGGTGGCAGGAAAATCACAGATTACATTTAAGTTGGGTTAGGTAGATGGGGTTGCCCCTCTGGGAGGGTTTTCTTCCAGGACCATGCAAAACAGAGTATTGAGAGGAGACTTTCCTTCTCTCCTTTTAAACCACTAGTGCAAACTCTTACCTTTATCCGTATATGGTCTGGGCAGGTGCATAGAAAAAACAAAAATGCAACCTCCGAGTTGTTAAGTTTTCCCTTCTGAGGAGGGCTGAGAGATCATGCAGTATAGGGGCCCTCATTTTACAGATAAAAACAACAGCTAACACATAGTACATACAGTGTGCCAGGCACTATCTAATGTATTCTCTCTATACTGACTTACTTAACCCTCACAACAACCCCAGGAAGGAGGCACAGTTATTATCCCCATTTTACAGAGAGAGACTGAGGCCACAGAAGGGAGCCATCTGTCTAGCGTAGATACAGCCACTTAGTGGCAGAACCAAAATTTATGCTCAGATCCATGGCTTCCCACCTGACACCAGCTGTCTCTCAGTTGTTCTGCAGCTAACGTAACAAAGCTGGAATCATTCCATACACACCCTCCTTCTCCCAGAGGAAGGTCAGAACTCCTTCCTGAGAGGGAATTTGAGGCCAGAGTGGATGGGGACAGTTGGTCCAAGATGGAGCCGTACTGCTGCCTTTCTGATCACCAAGTGACACTTTATTGAGACTCGCCATACCCAGCTGTGGTGGCCAGGACAGTAGGTGGAGGGTGGTTTCTGCTAAGCTGAGACCAAATGAAACAGAGCACCTAACACCTGAGAGGTTTTACGACCCACCAACACAGCCAGAGGTGGGGCAGAGTTTTAAGAGAGTTTGTGAGTTCACCATTCGTGCTATTTAATAACCAGCTGAATTACAATAGCATTTTGTCACTGATGTAGTGTCCAAAGACTCAGTGAGATGAGCTGATAGGATGATCCAGACAATTCTGGGTCCTACCATGTAAAAAAAAAATGTCTCCACCTGCTGAGGAAAACCTACTTTTAAAATGGGAATGAAGGACTTCCCTGGTGGTGCAGTGGTTAAGAATCCACCTGCCAATGCAGGAGACATGGGTTTGAGCCCCGGCCTGGGGAAGATCCCACATGCCGTGGAGCAACTAAGCCCCTGCACAACTACTGAGCCTGTGCTCTAGGGCCCTTGAGCCACAACTACTGAGCCTGTGTGCCACAACTACTGAAGCCCACATGCCTAGATCCCGTGCTCCACAACAAGAGAAGCCACCGCAGTGAGAAGCCCGCGTACTGCAACAAAGACCCAACGCAGCCAAAAAATAAATAAAAAAAAAAAAAAAGGAAATGATACTTATTGGCTGTTTCTAGGCAACTGTTTTACAGTGACTGATTGTTTCATTCATTCATTCATTTAATAGGAGGACCTATTATGTGACAGGCATCTGCTGGCAGTGGGATACAGCAGAGAGCAAGACAGACAGGACCCCTGCTTTCGTGGAGTGTAAACTTTGCTGGAATGGAAATGTCTCCTCCACAATGAAAAAAAAAATTGTCATTTGGATGTTCATGAAAATGGAATCTGGTCTCCAGAGCAGAGTTCCTGGCTTCTAGGCTCAACTGTAAGGTCAGTTCTTGAATTAGGGAAACATCAGTCCCAACTTCAGCTTTCCTTTCCTTTTCGACTTCTCTCAGCCTACACCACATGAAGGCGAATGTGCTCCTTTCTCTCCCAGTGGATGTCCAAAAGCGGTCAGAAAAACGGGAAAGATGGAACCTCAGATCTGACATTTGTTTGACATATACAAAACTTCCTTCCAGACAGGAAAAACTCAGTTGCCTTTTTTTTTTTTTTTCTTTGAAGGCAAGACAGTCAGTATTACCCTTGTCCTGTTTAGACTTTGAAATCCTAAATTGATCCCTATGAAAATTCTGGGTCGGGGAGCCCAAGTAGATTGTTTCTCATTAGTGACATTCTTCCTGGAAGGTCAGGCTAAGGAATGGTAAATAAACCTTCAGATCCGGTACTTCCTCCTCATCCATGATATTTAAAAGAAAGAAAGGAAGGGCGGGGGTGGGGGGGTGGGGGGGTGGAGAAAGCAGCAGCTTTGTGCTGTGGATACCCAGAATCCTTGGCTTTCATTCGGACAATCCAGGCTGAAGTCTGTGCTTTGGAGTAAAATTTCTGGGAAGTTAGGGAGCTAGTTTTTCCCTTCTGTTGATTTGATTTCTTTCATTGGGAGAGCCAGTTAACCTGGTCTGTACCTCAGCTTCTCCCCTGGAAAATTGAGAGGGATGATTCTGTAGTTCAGCTTTTCTGGAATGAATGAAACAGTATTCATAGAGATGTTTCTTGAGCCTGAGTCCCCCCGAAACCTGTATTTGTCTGCTCATTTTCTCCACCCACCTCCCTCGGGTCGGGTTGGAATGGGGGCAGGGGCCAGAGAGGTGGAGCTATGTCTGGGATGTGGCAGTGCCCCAAGGGTCTGGTTTGCCCTGATGTGTGCCTTACTGCCTTTGAGTGAAGGTGAATGGGTTCTGAGGCAAGTGCCGGCACGGACCAGGGGAAGTCATTTTGTGAGGGTGTTTTTGATGAACTCTTTCTTGGTGTGAAACAGAGGGGGGCAGGTTTAGACGTCTTGGCAATTTTCACACTTTGATCAGTCGGTTTTATGTATTCATTTAGTCATCAAGCATTTGTTGAATGCCTGCCATGTGCCAGACAGTGGGGCTGTGCGTTCGCGATAGACTCAGAGACACAGACCACTTTTTCTCAGGGCTTTTCCACACCAGCAGGAGAGACACAGAGCGACAGACACGTATATAGCAGGGTATGTTGTGCTGAGGCAGGAGAGTACAGGGGACTATGGGGGCCATGAGACGGGCACTGTCCCAGCCTTGGGCTGGGGACAGCTGGCCATGGAACACTTCCAGGTTGAACCCTGAAAGTTGAGTGAGGGTCAACCAGGGGAAGGTGTATGGAGACGGCAGGGAGAGGGGGCATTCCAGCGAGAACAGCCCAGAGGTGAGAAAGAGGAAGCCAAGTTTGGGGAACTTGGATTTGTTGAATATTGCTGGGGCCTGGGCAGGCAGAGAGTTTGGGGAGGGGGGGTGGGAGGAAGACAGACAAAGGCAGAGGAGTCCACAGGAATCAAGGGAAGGTCTGGGGGGAGGGCAGGCTGGCACCTCAGGTGTCAGTCCCTAGCATCTGCCAAGCCCAGCTGCAAGTGCTGGATTCGCTAGTGGGAGACACAGAGGAGGAAGCCCCAGTCCCTAAAGGCCTCCCTAAGCTAAGGCGGGAATGCAGGAGCCACACCCAGAGGGCGCATATTAAGAAAACGTGAAAACAACAGCAACAAAAAAGCACACCTGCTCCCCGGAGCCATGAGGTGGAGAGCTGAGTGGAGGGGCAGAGGAGCTGAGGGATGTGGGCGGACAGGTGGTCTGCAAGGCCTTGTGGGGCAGGGCTCTTACCGGGAATGCTGGTCAGGGCCTTGAACTCA
>NW_006774564.1:1725922-1746843 GCF_000442215.2 Lipotes vexillifer | reverse complement strand
CAGGAAATCCATTGGTTCCAGAGTGTAGATTCCAGATTTGTTATTTTACAGGGCTAACAAGTATGTAATTATCACATTTGGGGCCCTTCAAAGGAAATGCAAACACACACCACTGAACACCCTTAGAAATGTGAGCAGAACCCACCCCAGAGCTCTGGATGGAGCTCACCACCATGTCACACATACATCCACTCCAGCCCAGGGTCTGCTCCTGCGTTGGAGGAAGAGAGAATATGAAGGCCAGGCCTGAACCTTACAAGGGACTGGGAGAAAAGCAAGTGAAGAGGGTGGAAGGGCCTCTGCCCAGCCTCTTCTGGAGTCTCCTGGGAAGGAGAGGGAGCAGGATTGGTAACAATAATAGTATCCACCACTCACAGAGCAGCTACAGTGTGCCAGGCACACGCCATCTCCTATCCTCTCTAACTGTGTTACAGAGTCGGTATTAATATTCCCATTTTACAGAATGAAGAAGCTGAGATTGGTCTGTGTATTAGTTATCTAATGCTGCGTAACAAATCACTCCAAAACTTAGTGGCTTACAACAGCAATAGTCAGTGACTGTGGGTCAGGGATTCAGGAGCATCTTGGCTAAGTGGCCTGTCTTGGGGTACCTCATGACCCCATGTCAGACATTGGCCAGGCTACGGAGGATTTGCTTCCAAGGTGACCCGTTCACATTGTTGGCAGGTTTGTGTTGACTGTTGATGGGAGGCCTCAATTCCGCCCCACGTGGGCCCTTCCACGTGGCTGCTTGCATGTCCTCATAACCTGGCATCTGGCTTGCCCCACGGAGGATGAACCAAGAGACCAAGGTAGAATCTGAGATGCCGTTTATGGCCCAGCCTCGGAACTCACACACCATTACTGCTGCCGTATTCTACTGGCCACACAAATCAGTCCTGATTTTGTGTAGGAGAGGATCCCACACTGCGGCTCCTTGGGCGCCACTCTGTATCCCACCATTGCTGAGTGCTGCTTGGATCCCAACCCAAGTTGCCTGACCCCGAAGGCAAGGCTCTAATGTCAGATGTTGGGTCAGGAGGAGTGGCTGCATTGATGGGTTAAGAAGGGGACTTCAAGGGGCATGATGGGGTGCCTGGCAGGCAAGTGGCAAAGCCCACCGGGCAGTGAGAGCCACGTTGCCTGTCCTGAGGGAGACTGGGGAGATCCTCAAATGGGACCGTACATGTTTTGTGTACTCTGAGTGTTCAGCTGTCACAGCAGGCAAACTCCTAGGGGGCTCCCTCAGTACAGTGAGCTGATATCGGGGCTCCACGGGGGGCTCTTTGTTCACATGGGTGAAGGAAGGAAGCAGACTCACCTTTCATCTGAGAAGGGTATTCAGATTCCCTGTTTGCCTTGCTATCAGCTTAGCAGAGGGAACCCTGGCCTTAGAGCTTGAGCTGAGCGATGGGGAGGGGAAATAGTGTTGAGAGCCCATTGTGAGGTCGGTCTGAACTCGGCACTCGACATTTTAAAATTTCATATAATCTGCTCTGGAGGTAGCTATTATTCTACTTTACAGATGACAATATAGAACTCAGAGGAATGAAGTAAGTTGCCCCAGGTGTCACATACGTCCTAAATGACAGAACCAGGAAGCCCCCAGGCAGGTGGCCTGGTCAGCTTGCACCATCTCCAGCAGGCACACTGCCTGAGGCTTCAAAGACAGACAAGGGCTGCACCTGCCCCAGCCATTCAGTGGATCTGAGCTTTCGGTGAGGCAGAGACCGTGCTGGGCAGAATTGCGGGCCCAGGGGGGATGCACCCCGACTCCAAAGCCGGAGTGGGTCCTTCTGAGATTTTTTTTCTCCTGGGGAGATGAGATTTGGACACGTGAACAGTAGTCCTCTAAGATAACTGCTAAGGGTGAGACAGGCTGCCCTTGCTGAGGAATAGATGTGAGCAGGGAGGGGCTGCTGCACTCCCAGGTCACTTCCAGGTGCAGAAGGATACCACTCGGTGGTCATGAGCACATTAGCCCTGAGCCCCAGACTCCCAGCTGCACACCCTGAGGACCAAGGCAAAGGATCATTCCCCCTCTCAGGGAATCCTGGGAGATCTCTGAGCAGCCCAGGAAAATGTGAAGGGCCAGGAAAACGTGGGCCGATGGAGAGGAGGGTAGCTGCTGAGCGTGGGTCAAGTGGGCAGGGCGCATCTGGGTACAGGGAGCTCCACTGCCTCCTGCAGGGGATTTTGTGAAGGAGTAGCAGACGTGACAACACATAGGCTGGGCAGCACCAGAAGGTGACACATGGAGAATATGGAGCCTACTTTCTTTGGGGCCGTGGGGAGGGTATTGAGAGGCACTTCGAGCAGGGCCTGGCCCATAATAAGTGTTCAGTAAGTGTTAGTAGTATTATCGTTGTCATCGTCGTTGTTATTTAGCAGGAGAACGAGAGCTGTGCTTTGGGAATATGATTTTGGTAGCTTGAGCAGAATAATAATAGTAACGATGGTACCTGACATTTATTGAACACTTACTGTGAGCCAGGTCTTTTAAGTACATTGTCTGTCTTATGTAATTCCTTATGAGGCAGGTACCATTATTTCTCCAGATGAGAAAACTAGGGCACACAGAGCGTAAGCAACTTGCCCAAAGTAGCCAGGGGACATATGAGAAAGGACATAGTCAGCATATAGGAAAGTGGTCCAGGCATGAGGTGACTAAGGCCTGACTGAGGTGTGGCCGAGGAAATGAGGAGGGACGGTTGAAAGGAAGAGGTAGGTAGTGGGAAGGAGTGACCAGACTTACTGCCACATGGGTGGTGGGGTGTGTGGATGACCCGCAGCCCAGAGAACGGGGGACTGCAGAGACAGGGCACAGAGACATGGCTTCAGGGGACATTTTGAACCTCTGAGCCAGATTTCCATCCTGAAAGGGGTCCTTCACTCAGTCAGTACACGTTGTCAACTATAAAGCCAGTGCATCTACAAAGCCCCAGGCTACCCGCTGGACGTTGGGGATCTCCTGAAGGGGCAGAGGGAGGAGGGCACCGAGTGGACTTTCTGGGCTCTGGAACCCTGTGATCAGTGCCATCCTGGTGACAGCACGGGGCATCCCAGGTGCTGAGTGAGAGTGGGCCTGGCTACTGACTCTCTTGCTCTTCAAAGAGCCCCGGCTGCGAGGCTGCAGGGGCTGTCGGAGGTAGGGAGCCCAGCTCTGGGGATGATTCCTGGGAAGCAAGCAGGATGCTTGAGGTGGGGGGACAGCAGCGGAGGAGACCTTGTTCTGAGTCGAAACCTTGGTCCCTTTAAGTGGGTGGAGAGGGCCTGAGCCCTCAGCTGCGGGAGAGGTGGTTCCCTCCACCGAGCTGCCAAACTTCAGGACTGAGATGACAGTGATGATTTTTAGAAGCAGCTCTGTCCTTTGGGGCTGGGGGCGCTCTGCCAGGCCTGGGGAAGGGGGCACGGGGGCGAAGTGCCGGGTTGTTAGTCCGCTGTGGGCGCCTGAGGGCTCTGCTGGTGGAGTGTGCGTGCACGTGTGGAGTACGGGTGGCTGGGTCTCCCTATTCGGGAAGATGCCGTGAAGCCCTGCGTTTGCTCTGGGGGCCTCTTGCAGCATAAGTAGGCAAGCCCTGGATTTCGTGGGGTCCTCAGAGGGGAGGGTATCTATAACCGCACACAGACCCCAGGGCATCTGGGGAAAGGCAGCTCTGTAGGCACATTCACACCAGATCCATTGGACAAAGAGACCGGATATTTTGCTGTTTGATAAACTTCGTAAAACAGTGGAGCTGAGTGATTTTGCTGCTGCCTGAATGGAAGTATTCTAAGAACCCATGCCAAGAAGATAAATAAGGCCGTGGCTCCAGGAGAGGAGCTGAAACAAATGTGCGGCGAGAGGTACATCAAAGTAAAAGTAGTTCTCCTGACGACCGGGGTTCTCTGTGTGACGGAGTGTGCGCATGTGTGTGTCGGGCCAAGTGTTTGGCAGATACTAGGCTACATCGAGGGGCCTGAAGATGTACCCTGGGCTCTTGCCAACCCCTCTGAAGGCCTGCTTGAGATTTAGCTAGGATTAGGCCCAGCCCTGCTTGGTACAAAGGGAAAGAAGCATTAGCCCCTATTGGAGATTCAGGCCCTGCAGTCAGCCAGCTGGGGTTAATTCAAACTGGAATATGTGTACTGAGAGGGCAGGGATTCCTCAGTGGGCAGGGTGACCAGTCCCTGTTGGCCAGCGAAAGATTTATCCTGCACTGACGACAGGGGATACAAGCTTGAGTGCGAAAACATCAGCCCTCTCTTATGTGGCTCCAAACACCTCAAGGGATGAAGGGGGAGATACAGGGGCATGGAGATAGAACAGAGTGTTAGATCTGGATGGGAGTTTAAACATCATCTAGCCCAAAGGTTATCAAAGTATGGTCCTCAGGCCAGCAGCAGTAGCATCTAGGAACTTGGAGAAAGGCAGATTATTGGTGCTCCGTGAGACCTACTAAGTCAGAAACTCTTGGGGTGGAGCCAGCAATTTTTGTTTTAACAATTTTTTTTTTCCCTGGGTGATACAGATGCAGACTAAAGCTTGAGAATCACTGATCTAGGTTGTCATCTTCATTTAGAAATGAGGGAACTGAGGCCTAAAGAGGGAACTTTTGCCAGGAACAGAGAGCTAATTAGGACACAGCCACTTTCCCCCTCACCCATATGGTCTCAGCTGTTTATCTTGCAAATAACACGGGGGGGATTTTAATGTTTTTTCTTAGAGGCAATTGTTACGTGTTTATATATTTTCCATTTGTTAATAAACTATTTAGATCAGCAGTGTAGCTGGGGCCCAAACCTTGGAGTTATTGGTTGTAAAGTTTAGGCTCGGGGAAATGGACTCTCCTTTCAGTTTGGCCCCGAGTCCAGGCAGCCAGGTCCCATTCCTGCAGCTGCCCCCAAGTCACCAGCACCTTCTTGCCCTGTCTATCCCCAGTTACTTTCTCTGTAACTGCACCACCAGCCCCATAGGCTCCCTCTATGTGCGGATGTTTTGGTCAATAATCCCTCCCTCAATTTGCAGGGCCAAGCAAGGGTGGACGTGGTGAGATTAGTTTCGCCCACTGGCCTTCTCTGCCTTCCTGAGAAGACCTGCCTCTGCTTCCGGCTCTCACAGTGGGCCCAGCATGTTTCCAATATTGCATCAGTGTTTTCCCCAACAGAGTAACGCTTTAATGGGGCAGATTTGTTCTCTGTACGGGAAACATGTGGGCCCTTGTCAGACGCTGTGGGAGCGAGTTGCCCTCCACCATGGCCATCGGGTCACCTCTTGGGGCTCCCGTACCTGTGCTCAGGAGAAGGGCAATTTCCTAGATCCGGTGGTGTGAGGAGGATGAGGGGCCCTTCAAGACCTTGGGGTGAGTAACTCCTCTAAAAGAGCAGAACCATGATAGATAGCCTGTTTACAGCAGCCCAGATTCCTGGGAAATTCATACAAAAATTCTGTTGTGGTCTAAACTTCCTAGCAAAAGAGGAAGGAACCAGTTTGCTTTGTCCAGTGTAAACTGGACCTTACTGAAGGATTTTAAATGGGAGTGGGGTGGGGTAGGAAGGGAGAAACCCACTCCCTTCCTCCTCCAAAGGCCTAGATGGAGATGGTTTGCGAGAGGGTGAGGGGAGGAAGCCCCAGGGAAGGACAGAGTCCCTGGCCTCTCTTGTTAGAGAGCCCTCCCCAGCCCCAAACGTTAATGGGAACTTGACTTTCTTTTCCCGAGCCTGGGATTCTTTCCTGAGCCCTGAAATCTCTGAATTTCTCACCTTCAGGGAGCTGTGACACCCAGGGATGTTTTATCTGATTTACCAACCTTCTCCTCTGCTTTTCCTGCCAATCAGGGGTCCATAACCTGCAGTTAAATAATTAAAGTTAATTAAAGATTATTTCATTTTGAGCATTTCACAAAGCCCTGGAGATAATTGGAGTTTCCCTAGAGTGCTGCAAAACCAGGTTTGGAAATCTCAGATCAAGAGGACATTGGGCAATGGATGATGGAGACAAAGGAAGAGAAAAGAGAGCAAGAGGTAGGGGTGGGGTGGGGCGGGGTGGGGGGTGGGGAGAGACAGAACCTTTTGTTTCCACTGGGTCTCCTGTGTGGGCTGGAGGGCTCTAGTTAGTTAAACAGTGATTCAGTCCAAAAATGGTTGATTCCCTTCTGATGTACCGGGAACACAGATAGAAAAGACACAGCCAAGGAGCGACGGAAAGAAACAAAGAGAGGGGCTCTCCGGGTCCCCCAACACAGCCACTGGCAGTATCATCCCAGGAAGAGACCTCTATTCTCGACTCCCTCGCGTCCCCCAACCGTAGGGATTTTAGGGAAGCCCCTCTTTACAAATGCAAAGTCTGCTGATTTGAATTAGGCCCCTGAAAACTTGCCTCCTGCCCCGGAAGATTTATTTTATTAAGTGGTCCACACCTGAAAGTAATTGAGTGTCTCGGCATGGGTACAGGGGCTGCGGAGGGAGAACGGAGTGGCGGCGGCGGCGGCGGCGGCGGCGGCGGCGGCGGCGGCTCCCAGTTCCTCTCCGACCCCATGCTCTGCGCCTCTCCGAGCCCCGGTCTCTCCGCCGCGCCTCAACCCTGCTCTGCCTCCCGCGCCGGCGTTGCGGAGAGAGCGGCCTGGCGCGCGAGTGGGAGTAAGGAGGGATACGTGGGGCGATCGGGAGTTGCGTGTGAAGGTGGGTAGGTGGCTGCGCCCAGCGTCGCCCTCGCGCCGACATGCCATCGGGCCCGCTGACCCCGGTGCCCTAGTCCCAACCGCGCGCCCTCGCCAGCCCTTAGACATTGTCGCGCTGGCACAGGAGTCCCCGCCCAAAGTAGGAATAAGAGAGAGATTGAAATAGATAAAAGCATTCGAAGTTTAATGTCAGCATCAAATCTCTATAAAACCAGATCAAAGAGAACAGGCGCTTGGTTTCTTCCGGGATCGCCGGGGGCCTTGGGGCTCAGGGGGCCCCGGGGGTTGAGCCCGCGGCCGCCCGGCGCGTTCTTCTCTCCACCCGGGGCCGAGGATTCCAGCACCGCAGCCCGGGGCCTGAGCCCGGCCGGGGCGCACGCGAGCGGAACCGGGGCGGCGCCCGTGAACTTGGGGCCTGGTGAATTAAGAGCGGCACGCAGGTTGTCCGCCGCGCGTCGAGGTTCAACGAGAGCCGAGCTGGAGGCGGCGGGCAGAGGAAACGCGCGAGCCGGGAGCGCGGCGCGCGGGGCCCGCGACCCGCGACGGGCAGACGGCACGATGGGAGGGTGGCAGACAGGAGGGCGGGTGCCGGCTGCTCCGAACCCGCCGCTGCAGCTCGCGTCCCGCTCTCTTCCGGGCCGCAGGCTGCAGGCCGTGGCGAGCGGCCCGGCAGCTAATTGCCACTTTCCGTCGGTTGTGCGCGCCGAGTCGCGCCGGCTCCCGCGTCTTCCCTGGGTTCCTGCGGCGCGGACTGTGCGTTTGCTTTCGTTTTCTCCGTTCCGTTCTTCCATAAACGTACGTGTGTTTCCCTTTGCGTCCCCAAAACAGTTCTTCTAAGGTGAATGACCAAATGGAGCTTTCTTCTCGTGTTTAGTCACCGACAACTTTTTCAGGGTGGAATGAAACTCCCCGGTGTTTCCAATGAGACGTGCAAATTGAGCTCTTTTCTAATTATAAACCTGCAATCTCATAGAGGCTTCAAAGTTACGACCACAAGAAATATGAATGAAGATAAACCCTCACATCTTGAGGATAAATATGGAGAACTTTATTAGTAGCAAAATTATAGTCTCTTTCTCTCACTCCACATAAAAAAGAATTGTAAATTACCGACGTTCTCTGCCTGTATCAATTTTATGTGCTGTAGCATTCCACCCCTCCGGACATAAATTTACATGTCTGCAGAGCCTGCTCATAGGTAAAACCACATGTCTATTTTGTGTGCCTGTGTATGCTGGCACAGTAATCTTGCCGCCATGGACAGTTCATGGCGATGGACGTTGGGACAAGTGTCATTCGATGAGCATGCATGGCGCACTCTTTGTGTTTGGACACCCGGGAGAAACACCCAGGACTCATAATGGTAAATACACCAGCCAAAGAGGATTTCCTCTCATACATAGCCTGAAATGACAGGAAATCCACAAGCAGAAAAAGGGCAGAAAAATTAAAGAGAGGCTGAAGAAAAGAGGTTGTTGCTGTGAAAAAGAAAAAGGAAGAGACAGAGAAAGAGAGGGACAGAGACAGAGAAAGAGAGAGAAAGAAAGAGAATGAGAGAGACAGACAGAAAGAAGAAGAAAGAAAAGACAAAATGTAAAGAGACAGATGCAGTGCCGAAAGACAAAAGGGATAGAAATTCACAACAAAGGGAGGGAAATGTCACAAAAAGACAGATTTTGAGAGGGAAACAGAGGGGAAAAGGAGAGAGGTAGAACACTGTTAGGACAAGACATATATAAAGAGAGATGGAAGGAGAGGAGGGTCAGATCGAAGGAGAAAGAGTAGAGGCACAAAAAGATGTGGAAGAAAGGCATCAGGAAGGATGGAGAGACAAAGAGCGGAGCCCAGAATGGGGGTGGGGTGGGCTGGAGAGGAGAAGATAGAAGCCTTGGAAGCTGGGAGCCTTCCCAGGGCTAGGCGCCTCCCCAGGGCCTCACTTCTCAGATTTCCTCAATGCAAGGGAAATCCAGGGAAGCCTTTGTGGGCGCCGTTTGTTTGCTCCAGACCCAGATCTGATGATGCTGTTGATTTGGTTTTTAAACAGTGGGTTTGCAGCCTTCTGGGCTGGGGCAGGGGTCTGCTAGCCATCCTTAAACCTGCAGATTGGATTGAATTTCGACCACTTTGATGGTCCTGTAATCGTCTCCCAGTTTTCCAATTTCCAATCCCTTCCACCCGGCTGGGGGTTGAAAAGGAACTTTAAAGACGCCTTTGATAACGTCTCACGGTTACATATTTCCATAACAATTTTCTTTACCAGATCGTTATGTCTGATGCAGCCCCAGATGTTCTGGGGGAGAAAAAGGGAACCAGTCCCCCTGTCCCAGCCTGTCAGGCACTGGAGACGGGCGTGGGGAGGCGAACTCAAGTGCCTCAGGACCCAGGACACTCCAGCCCTTCTCTCCTCTTGTGGCCCCTTCCTCCAGCTCTTCCTTGGCCACATTTTTCAAATCTCTCTCAGGGCCAGGGACCCATCCTCTGCACACAGCTCAGGCACTAGGGCGGCTCTAGGTGTCTCTTTTCCACCCAGACTTGCCTATTTTGGATCTCCTTCCATGCTCTCTGCTTGGTGACGGTTTGTGAAGTGGAGAAACCACTCCATGCTCGTGTCTCAGTAGGTCAAATTGATTCCAGGTGCCTTTCTTGAGAACTTTAACGGGCCTTTCTGGAGACACAGTGTCCTTAGGAGTATCAGGAGACTTCCTTCTTCCTCAAACAAATGTATTGAATATTACTGATTGAAGGCAGTGAGGTGGAAGCAGATGTCAATCAAACGTGTCCTACCCTTAAGGAGTGCAGCATCTGCACTGTTGGGGAAAGGAGACATGTATGCAAATAACTTGGGCTGAGGGCTGAGTGAGTGTGAAGAATGCAGGAAAGAGGTGTGATAAAGTGGCCCCAGCGTTCAAAGGCAGCAAGATGACTCTGGCTGGAGACATCTGGGAAGGCTTCACGGAGGAGATAGCATCTGCTCTGGGTCCTGGAGGACATGCAGGGTTAGGCTGCGTGGTAATGCGGAACAGTAGGCACTGTGGTAGGCTGATGGGGGAGACATTTGGAGGCAGAGGCACTTTTTGGTGCCCTCTCTCCAAATCAGACCTGGGCAGTTATTAGAGCAAGCTTCTCTCATTCAATTCATTTCACCTAACATTTGTTGAAACCGGGCACCGAACTGGACATGTGCTGGGCACTGGGGTATAGGAATGAAGGAGACAGGTTTCTGCCGTCCTGGCATAGATCGATCATGTTCCACAGAATTCTAAGGGGCTACTCAGGGCCGTTGGGGCAGTGAAAGGGAGGCCAAGCAGCCAGCAGCCAGCCCCCACTGCAGCCAGGGCAGTTCCACTTTTTATATACTGGGGTTCCTGTGAAATTTCCTTTAGAAGAAAAGCGGGGCTCTACCGCTTGAAAAGAAAGAAAATCCCTAGTTCATAGGTACTTATGAATTATGAAAAAATAACTAAGTGAATAGTTAACTAAATGAAAGCATGAGTGTATGTTTGCCAAAGACTGTGATAATCCAATTCTGGACACCTAAGTTTTGATTTAAAAGATCCAAGGTCCCTTCTGTGCTTTCACTCTCTGTGGTCTGTGGATAGAGTGTGCATCAGGTCCCAGGCTGCTGTTTTCTCTGAAGTTGTCTTCCCACATCCTGCTCTTTTCTCCCACTCCTCAGCTGGTTGGGAGTGGCTAGGTTCCAGCTATTCCTAGAACACTCAGAGGGTCTTATCCTAATGATATCCCAAGAGCCGGCTCCCCAAATGGGGGGTACGGTGGGCTGAACTCAGCCAGTCAGAAATCCTACCCCTTGCTTTTTGTTGTATCTCATGAGTTGCAATGTGACAAAACGCCACCAGGGGGCAGGACAGAAACGTGGGGTGCTGCTCTCTAAGGGCGTTGTCCATGGACAGTGTGGAGAGTCCATAGCCCATCTAAGCACTGCCCTTCAGGGTAGACTAAGATGAGTGCACATAGACCCTGCCTGCAAGAAACTTACAGTCCCATGGTGACTTCAGTAATATAGTTCCCTACTCCTTAAGTGGGCAGAGGAGTCAGTCGGAGTTGTAGCTGGAACCCCTAGCCTCTTCCAGCACCGCCCCCTACCCCAGCAGTCCCTGCTGTGCCCCAGAGGCCTAGCCTCCGCTCAGGGTCCCCACTGGTTTCTCCAGCTGCAAGAACCAAGGCCAAGGGAGCCTCGGCTTGGCTCTGCCTTCCTGTGATGACCCCAGACATACGTGGGGTACATTGACTATTGTGGGCTCCTTGCAGGTGGGACCCCTGAGGGAACAGGATGCTGGAGCCCGAGGCTAAGACCTCGCAGCTAGGGGAAAACAAGCCAGCTCTGGTCCCCCTCATCTAGGGGACCACCTTCCCCTAACGTAGACTGACGTCTGCCTACAGGCCTGCCGTGTGTCCTCTTCCCCCTTGCCAGCTGAGGTGGGTGCCCTCTGTGCTGGGTCAGGAAGAATGTCGCTCAAAGACTAGGTGGGCCCGTGTGCATAGGTGCGTGTGCTTGTGGGCTGGTGTGGGTGAGAGGCTGTGGGTATTCACCAGTCGCCGAGGTGTCCCCACTTCCAGCCTGCCCTCGGTGCCTTAGCCCCTCAAGCCAAAGACATGTATTCAGCACCTGTCCCTCTCAGGGCCCAGGGCCAGCTCAGTGGGAGGTGGAGCCATGAACTAGACGCAGTCCCCATGTTCGGGGGCCTGAGCTGTAAGGGAGGCCCAGTCTGCGGGCTTCAATGGCCAGGTCATGGCTGTCCTTTCACTGCTGAGCCCCCTGTGCCTGGCAGCAGGCCTGGCACAGAGGGGACATTTCATTATTTGTTGCGTGGATACAGCGAGGGGGAGAAGTAAGAAGGCATTCCAACAGGGTGGCATGGCATGGTGAGTCCCTAGGCAGGACTGCTCCTCGAGGGACCAACCATACAGGTTTTAAACCTGGAAGTCTTGTATCTCAGGAAGCCCTTCGGTCGCAGGCAAACCTGGAGGGTTGGCTACCCTAGCTTCTGCCCCCTCTGAACCCCTCGGGAAAGGGCCAAGCAGCTGGTTCCTCCTTGGCCTTCCTCTAGTCTCCCACCCCTTTCTCCTTTTCCCCCCACCCAGCAGGGTCTCCTCTTAGGTCTCCTGGGTCTTACCCTGCCCCAGCCATGACCCCCCAGCCTGACCTCCAGGGCTACCCACTTCCCTTTCCCTCGGCCATTCCTGATAAGGAGACTAGAAGCAGGTTTGCCCTTTCACCTCTGCATATCTCTCCACGGAGCCCCCGGGTCCCCACATCCTATGTCACATCCTCCAAGTCCTGCAGCTCCCCCAGGCTGCAGGTTTTAGGTGGGAGAGGACTGCGGGGATGAGGGGGCTGCAAAGGCCACAGCCCTTGGGACACGAGCCTCTCCCTATCCTGGCCAAGGATGGTCCAGGCGCCTGCTCCCAGGACACAAGAGCTGCTGGGCAGGATGGCTGAGCTGACCGAGTCCTGCGCTGCATTTTGACTGACATTCTTGGTGGAATTGGCCGGATGTTTCTCCTTCACAAGAGACACAGCCTGGGGCAAGACAGCTGTGCCTCCCTCAGCCCAGCCGCGCAGCTGGGGGTGCTGAGAACCCAGGACCCACAATTCCTACTTTTGGGATAACATCACTGGGCCAAGAGGTCTCCAGGGAAGGGGTGTGGTGGCTTCTTCGGGGTCCTAAGAGGTCAGCACGACTCGCATCTGAATATCTTCTGTTCTTGTTCTTCCCGAGCTTTGTTCTCTACCTGGGTCTATGGACCGCACGTGGACACTGTCATCTGACTTGGGCAGGCAATGCGGTGCAGGGACCACCTGATACACAGAGTTACCTGAGGTCTGGCCTAGTCCAGGCCCTGCTCAAGGCCCTGAGTCATGCCCAAACCCACTCCTTATTTTTGGTAAGTGCATCATTTGGGGACGTTTTGGTCCAGAACTTCAGTCCCCATGAATTAGAAGTGTGATCAGATGCAGCTGTTATTTAAAGGGCACATAATAATCTTTGCTGATTCAGAAGGCATTTCGTAAGTTTGCAGCGTTTGGGGAAATAACATTGGTAACATCAAATTTGTGGCCTTGAGATGGTGAGAATTCTTTATGCGGAGAATTTTTGCCTTTGATGAAATCTAGCCACAGCAAATACCAAAAGCAACATGGAAGAGAAAAAGTTATCCACCTGCAGCCTGACAGGGCTATAAAGGGAAAGGAAAATGCTCTCGCCCTTGATCTTGGGTGATTATGAGCTTTGTGTATGAATATGAGGCTCAGGCCTCTTATTTCCATTTCTTTTTTTTTTTTAAATAAACTTATTTTATTTATTTATTTATTGGCTGCATTGGGTCTTCGTTGCTGCGCGCGGGCTTTCTCTAGTTGCGGTGAGCGGGGGGCTACTCTTCGTTGTGGTGCGCAGGCTTCTCATTGCGGTGGCTTCTCTTGTTGCGGAGCACGGGCTCACGGGTTCCAGTAGTTGTGGTGCACGGGCTCAGTAGTTGTGGCTCGTGGGCTCTAGAGCACAGGCTCAGCAGTTGTGGCGCACGGGCCTAGTTGCTCCGCGGCATGTGGGATCTTCCTGGACCAGGGCTCGAGCCCGTGTGCCTTGCATTGGCAGGTGGATTCTTAACCACTGCACCATCAGGGATGCCTTCTTATTTCCATTTCTGCATCTTTTATAGCCATGGTTTTTCAGGCTGTAGTCATATGAGTAGCACCTTCGTGATTTTGGCCACATATGAGTGCCACTTGTACTGTTAACATTTTTCTTTAAATTAACTGACTACACACACACACACGCATGCATGCACACATACACACGAATATCTTTCAAAAGGACATTGTACATTCTTAACGCCAAATGGGACACCAGTAGCACTTGTCTTAAACAGAGGGTAGCCAGAAAAATAAATAAAACTAAAGCATAGAATGTGATTACATTGTAGCTAGAGTTGCCTTTGGAAGGCTTTGAGTCTAAGATTTGCTTTCTTCCCTTAAACAGGAATGTCAGCAAGCCTTAGAGGCAGTTAAAGTCCCATCGGCCACAGTTTTAGTGACCAGATGCAGCTGTTATTCAAAGGTCACATTGTGATCAGGTCCGAGAGAGAATTGGACCGGAATGATTATTTCACTGTCTCTTCAGGGCACCATCTAAGATTGTCTCCGGTTCTGCTCAGGAGGTATTTTTCTCTGGCCACTGGCCCAAAGCATCCCTCAGCTGATTTCCAGAGCACACCTTTCCTGGAGCTCCTGCCATCAGAGGTCTGCTCACCTGCCCACAGGGAGAGGACTGATGGAGTTGCTGGAGACAAGGAGTACCTGTCTCCCCTTCTCTGATGTTGCGCAGAATATTCCAACCTTAATGAGACAACCCTAGAAAGAATGTTTCCACTTTTCTTAGCAGAGCTACAGGCAGTTTTCCACGGCTATGAGAAAACCCCAAGCGTGAGAACAGGCAGGGCATTTGAACTCGACTTCCTGCTGCTGCCGATTCCCGGTGGTATTTTCCACTCTTCCCGCTCCCTTGAGTTCTAGACTGGTATGTCCAGCTGTCCGTGTGTCCTCTCCACTTGCAAGCCTAAAAGGCGTCTCAACAAAGCAGAACTCTCCGCTCCGCCGCAAACCAGCTTCTCTCGCAGGCGACCCCCCCCCCGCCCCCCCCACAAACCCCGCCAAATAAACATAAAATGAGTGAAAACGAATATGCTTACTTTTTTTTCATCTCTCAAGCTTTTATATATTTATTTTTAATAGATCTTTATTGGAGTATAATTGCTTCACAATACTGTGTTAGTTTCTGTTGCACAACAAAGCGAATCAGCCATATGCATACACATGTCCCCATCCCCCCCCCCCGCCCCCCCAGCTACAGGCACTGCTGCTCCGCGGTTGCTCAGGCCAAAGACCCACGTGACCCCTTTCCTCACACCCCAGATCCAGTCCATCCCTCATCCTGTTGGCTCCACCTTCCCAAAGTATCCAGAAGCCAATGACCCTCCCCACCCCCTCTGCCCCGTACCTGGTCTCCCTGCTCCTGCCCGTTGTCCACACACCAAGGCCAAGCGTGATCTTTGGAAGTGAGAGGCCTGATTGTATCACCACTCAGCTCGGACTCCTCCAGTGGCTTCTCCTGGCACTCGGAACGGAACTCAAACTCCTCCCGTGACCCGGGCCCTGGGTCCTTCCTTTTTCACTGCACCCTCCGCCCTGGCTTCTTCATGCTCCAGCAGTGCTGGCTTCATCCTACCTCTCCAACACCCCACCAACCCCGGGGCCTTGGGGAGAACAGCGCCAAGCCCGCTGTTCTCTCTGCCAGGTGCGCTCATTCCTGATCCTCACAGGGCTCCAGCTTTGCTCCTTCCCTTTATTCAGGTCTCCACGGAAATGGCACCTCCTTTGGGAGATGCCCTGACCTCTCTGATATGGCACCTTCCCTTTATGCTGCTTTCTTTTGCCGTTGACATCGCTTGCCTGAGAAAGTCTATTTCTCTTTCACTTTTCAGAGATGATTTCACGGGATACAGAATTCTTTCAGCACGTTAAATATTTCACTCCCCTTTCATCTTGTTTGTATGGTGAAGAGTCTGAGGAGAAGTCTGATGTAATTCTTACCTTGTTCCTCTGTGGGAAGCATTTTTTTTCCTTCTGACTTCTTTCAAGATTTGCTATTTGTCTTGATTTTCTGCCATTTCAGTGTGTTGTGGCTTTGTGTAGATTTTTTGGTATTTATCCTGCTTGGTGTCCTCTGTTGATGCTGTATTATATATTTCTTTGATTATTTCTGTCCTGTCTCCCACATGAGAATGTAAATTCATGAGGACAGGGACTCTGTCTAATTCACTGCTTTATTCCGCTGTCTGGAATAGTTTTGGAAGCTAGTGTCATTCAATAAATATTTCTTGAGTAATGAATGAGTAATCAAATATAGAGCCTCTAATAAGTTTGTGTAAGAAAGCAGTATCATGTAATGTAATTCATACTATAAAATGTCACTTTATGTTTTCTTAATTTGAGGTTGTTTAATCTATTTTTGTATTTCAGCAAGAAGTTGGCAGCTGCACTTTCTTGGAATAATATTCATAACAATGACTAGCACTTACCGAGCGATTACTACATGGCAAACACTCTGATGGGCTTCGCATGTATTAAGTCAGTTAACCCTCACAAGAACTCTTTAAAGTAAGTATAATTATTATCCTCATTTAGAGATGAGGAAACTGAGGCACAGCGAGGTTAAGTAATTTGTTCAAAGTCACACAGATACCAAGAAGTAGAGCTAGAATTTGAACTCATGAAGTGTGGCCCCAAGTCCATGAGCTTCCGTGAATCTAATGTCCGACTTCTGTCTCTATTTGCTCTTTTCATTGAGGTGTAACTTATGTGGGCCAAGTGCGCTAACCAAGAGTACAAATCAACAAATTTCCATGTACTCCCAGATTTGGAACTAATACTTGCCTAGTGCCCCCCAGGCCTCCTGGTGTCCCTTTGATTCAGTTCCCCCACAAAGTCACCCTTAGTCTAACCTCTATCACTAACTGATACTGGGAAAAACTGTCTTTTATCCTCTTTAGTTTTTAAAAAAGTGTTAAAATACTTTCCTTTTGTCTGTTCTTTAATATCCTTAGTTGATTAAATGAAAAGTAGGAACATTGAGTAATAATTTCAAGCAAGTTAGACACCACCCCCCTGCCTTCCCCCGCCCGGCACTGCTCTCAGGTGCCTTCCTGAGTCTCCTAGATTGAGGGGGAGAGAGGCCTTTCCGAGAAAATTCTGCGTGTTTGTCACTGTGTCAGGCCTATGGCAGGTATTTAAAGCACCTGCTGATGGGTGGACAGATGGATTGGTCATCTGCAGAGATGCTCTATCCCTGCCCTTGAGGGGTTCCTGGAGAGAGACCTGTCTTTGTCTGGGGTGAAGGCTCCAAGCTGCCAGCTGGTAAGGTCGGAGGCTGCCAGCCTGGTACCAGGACCTGTCCATCGTCTTCTGGGGTCCCCTGGCTGGACTCCCACACTCCCACCCTGTAGTCACATGGCTAGAATCCCCCTCAGACCTATAGCTGACTACCCTGCTCCAGCCCCATCTAATGCCTGCTCAGAACTCACCGACTTCACAATCCCTAACCTCCCCACTCCCGGGGCCCTTCCCTGAGTGTCAGCAGCAATTTCCTGGCAGGCCTGGTGACAGTAGCCTGAGCCAGCCCAGGGGAAACCCAATGCCATGGTGTCAGCAGCGGGTGTCCCTTGGTGTCTGGGGAATGGGGCTGAGACTGTGCAGAGCTGAGCCGCCCGAGGGGGTGGAAGGGCTACGACCACCCTGCCCCCACAGCTCCCTGTTCCTTCCATACTCAGTGCAGGCATCTGTGCCCACTTGCCCTGCACCCAAGGACCCTGGCAAAGACACCTCTTTCCTGCTTCACGACTGGATCAGGGCTAAAAAGTCACCCACACGCTGGAGACAGTGCCTGGGGTGACAGTGCCTGGCTCTGGGCCGGCACACTTCCTTTCTAATCTTGCTCCGCATTCAGAGAGATGGCTGCATCCCAGGCCCCATGGATGGCCAACAGTCCATGCTTTCTGCCTCTGCTTTTACCTTGTTGCTGGGTCTGTGCACGACACCCACCTTTTCTGTTGTCCAGAATTCTCGTTAGGGGAGAACTGGGTCTCCTCCCTCCTCTGTATCCCCCTCAGGTCAGTAGAGTTATTTTCCGAGGACCAGTCCTTGAGTGTGGAGACTGCTCGCATTTTGTTTAGTCTAATTGCCTCTTAACACACTTGGATACTTATGAATTCTTCTATTCTAAATTTAACTGATGTGGCACTACTGTATGCACCGTTTTCCTGGATAATGTGTGCGTCCCCTGCCCTTGGCACAGAGCAGGGGCTAAGTGGAGGCTGGCTGCATTGGACTAGATCCACTTGACCTACAGAGGCGTGGGGAGACTCACGGTGGAAGGACGGCTATCAGCCTGGTCCCAGCCTGGCGGGGCTGGGAGATGCATACAAAGGCGTGGGCCAGTGGGCATTCATTTGGTTTGGGTCTACGTCTTGGCTACTGTCCAGTTAAGCTCTTGTCTCATGGCCAGCAGACCCTTGGTTGTTGTTACTAGAACTTCTCTCATGTGGGCTGACTGAACAGGTGCCTCTCCCCGACCCCCTTCAGGCCTCTGCCTGGAGCAGAGCTGCAGACTCAGTGCCTGAGACTGGCCAGTCTCTTTCCCGGGAGCTCAGTCAACCCTTCCCGGAGCCGTGGAATGTTGCCCTTGGGATTCATCTTAGAGGTTGCCTGAAAGTCCTGTCTCCTCCTCTGTCTCTTCCTCCAGAAGAGGAAACTGAGGCTGAAAGTGCAGTAATTTGCTCAGGCTTGCCCAGCCATTTGAGATTCTATGGCCCAAATCTCCCCACCCGAAGTCCCTGCTGACCCAGGCTGTAATATGTCCCATGCTCCACATGTATTAAGCACTCGCAGTGTGCAGAGGTCTGAACTGTGCCTCAGGCTAGGTAAGAATGTCTCCAAATAAAATAATAACAGTTGTTCCCAAACTTGTGGATTTTATGGACCAATTAAAAATTAAGGGGATGGACATAGGTTTGACAATTATAATTTTGCCAAGAATAGGTTTTCTAGAAGTCCTACTTTCATCATGTTTTGTAACAAGAAAGAAGAACATTTTAAATCAGAAAAGGGACGATATTTCAAATTTAAAAGCTGACTAAATGTTACCATATACAGAATTCATTATCGATTTTTCTCATTCACCTCTGACTGGTAAAAGCATCATCGTGGACAAAAGCCCTTCCTTGGACCTGAATTAGAAGACCCAGTTCTGTCCCAAGGAGCCCATGCTTTGGTCTGAGGGG
Organism: Lipotes vexillifer; assembly: GCF_000442215.2. Lineage (NCBI taxonomy): Eukaryota > Metazoa > Chordata > Mammalia > Artiodactyla > Lipotidae > Lipotes > Lipotes vexillifer. Next base: position 1,728,331 of record NW_006774564.1, on the reverse strand, counting down.
GAGTGGGGATTGGCCCAGAGGTCCAGCTATCACCTCATAGTCACCTCCAGGCAAGGGTGGCCCAAAGTGTTGGAGTGTGACTGGGGCATGGGCAGAGCCAGTCCAGGCCTTTCTCCTGGTGCTCGGAAGGCCAGGCAGCAGGAGGGTTCTGGGAAGGGCCTCTGGGGGTTCTGCCCTTAACTGTCTGATGTTATTATTTCCATCTGGAGGCTTTGACCTGAGAACTAGCCGAGGCCGTTCCATTCATGGGGGTTGGAGCACTGGCTAGATATCCCAAGCCTTCGGTGATTGTACCAGCTTCTTCTCTCCTAGGCTGTGTGACCTTGGACCAGTCCCTGAACCTCTCTGGGCCGCTTTCCTTGGCTCACAGGGCAAATGTGAGGATAGCCACTCGGATAGCAAGTGTACAGCAGTGTAGCCACAGGGGCTTTTTAAAAAGCAGTTGCTCCAGGATCCCAGAGCACCCACTGGCTTGACTTCAGAGCCCTTCCTCGACACACCACAGCCTCCAGGTCTTCATCAAACCTGAGATCTGCCCAGGGATGGCATTATTTTTCCAGCCTCTTGCTCCTTCAGGCCTTGATTCCCTCAACCTGACCCTGACACCTCTCAATTTCCACTGGATTCTGCGTGTTTGACTCACCATCAGCACCTGTCCCCTCTGGTGCTGGCACATCTGGCATGAAGCTTGAGTCCAGACACCATTGCTCACACTCCGTGGTGGCCCCTGGCATGGGTTTTTCCTGACACTGGGTGGTGGAGACCGCGGGTGACTCTCCCTCACCTCTTTCCCATCATCCCTCATTCCAAAGGCCAGGAGGAAGCCTCTTCTCTGGAAAAAATGACTCCCCGTTGGCACTTCTGGGCTCCAGGGGGCTCCCCCAGCCTCACAGCATCCTCCCCTCCTGCCTCACACCAGTGCCAGCACGGGAACTGTAGGCTGCCAGCCCTCTGCACTCTTAGGGAAAACCTGTGTCTTTCCCTCCCTCCTTCCTATCCTTTTCATCCTCCCTCAGCCCCCAGCCCCCTGGCCCCCCAGGTCCTCTCCCTCTCAGCCCTTATCTGCCCCAGGATCTGACCTGCAGATGCACTCACTGCTCGGCGTGCTCCTGACCCTGGGATGGCATCACCGCCCAGCCTGCCTGCCCCGGGGCCAGCTCCGGCCTGCTCTCCTTCCCTTTAAAAGCCCCCATGTCTTGAAGCTGATTAAAACAAACACAGCTCATATTTTTGTTCTTAATCCAATTGTGCGCTGGGCTAGGGTTGGGGAGGGAGGATAGGATGACAAAAGCACATTCCTCGCCATGCCAGGGGGGGAGAGCCAGACCAGGTACCCGCCAAGAAGTCCCCAGCAGCTGGGGAGGCCATGCGTCCAAGTGGGGTGCTGATCAACAATAGTGGATGGACCCCTCCCTGAGCAGGATTCAGCTGCTGCTCCCCGGGCAGGTCAGGAGGAGGGACGAGTTCTCCAGGCCTTCCCAGAAGGGGGACGAGAGGCCCTTCTGGGAGCAGAGTGGCCAGCTGGGGGGCAGGGGCTCCAAACTGAAGCCTTTATTCTCTCTAGTCTGGAAATGAGACATAATCCTCTTGTCTCAGCCGACCCCTGTGACATCCCTGCTCAGCACTTGGCCTTGGAGTTCCTCAGGACACACAGACCCAGACACACACTGTGGACACCCTCCCCTGGTAGGCTAGGCCCATAGGCCCCTAAGGACTCTGTTACTGTCTGAGCCAGAGGTGATGCCTCCATCACCCTGAATTTCCTGACGAAGGGACCACTTGCTGTAGAGCATGGAGAGGAGGGAGGGCCCAGTGATGGTGCAGATGGTGCGTACAGAGTCCGGAGGCCAGGTGCCCGGGCTTGAATCTGACTCTGCTGCTTACTAGTTACGTAGGCAAGTTATTTCATCTCCTTGCACTTCAGTTTCATCATTTGTAAAACGGGGTAGTAACAGCAGTACCTACCTCATAGGGGTGTGAGCTGGGAACACAAACACTCAGAATAGTATCTGGCCCTGTACTGTACACTGTACTAAATATACCATCTGTATTTGGCATATACTGTACTATATTCTGGCTACTATATACTGCTACCATAAGAAATCTTGATCATCGTTATTATTGAAGGCAGGTGGAGGTAATCCTAGATCAGTCACCTAATAGCTGTGTGGTTCTAAGCAAATCATGCCTGTTCTCTGAGCCTCAGTTTGGCACCTGTAAAATGGGAACAGACTCAACCTCAGAGAACGATGGTGAAGTTTAAACATAATAATAACCACGAAAGTGCTGTGTTTATTGAATCTTAAAAATTATGTGATTTCATTGTTAAATGAGACCTTAAGGGACAGTCTTGTCCAAGAGAGGAGGGAATAAGATGGTTAGATCAAATAAAAAAGATGGAAAGGGAAA
>NW_006774564.1:1686863-1725642 GCF_000442215.2 Lipotes vexillifer | reverse complement strand
GGGAAAGAGGAGAAAGAAAAGTTCAGTACAAAGTGGAATGGTCCAGAGAATGGGCATAGGGGTGAGACTAATGAAAAGGAAAAGGAGAGAGAATGAGGAGGGAGAGGAAAAACTAACAACAGCCGCCACAAAAATAGCAGAGAAGGAGCTTGATAGAGAAGACAGTCAAGAAAGGAGGGGCAGTGAGCAGGATGGAGAGCGGACGCAGGCAGACCTCAGTGAGGGGTCTCGGGGTCTGCCTTGGGAGCCTGTAGGGCTGGGCTTCCTCCTTGGCTGAGGTCTCCAGGCAGGAGAAGCAGGGAGACCCTGGGAGCAGGTGGAGACCCTGGCCGCTTTTTCCTCTCCACCAGGCTTCTGTCTGCTCCCAGGCTGCCCCACCCTATCCCCACTGCCCATGCGCTGAGCCAGAGAGATCTCTGCACCGAGTAGGATCCGAGGCCCAGGTTGGGGAAAACTCTCCTGGCCTCTTCTGTGAGGCTGCTGTGAGGCTGCTGCTCTAGCTGTACATTGGAGAGATGCTTCATCATCTTTCCCCCAAATCCTTAGATGTCTATAGCTTCAGTCTTTCAGGGCTAAACAAGATCTTAAAAATCCATTGTTTGAATGCTAGTCTGAACAGCTCGCCTGCCTGGCCAACTCCAGAATGGGCTGAATACCTCTTAGGACAAGGCCCTCCCTGTCCTTCAGAGGAGTTTGCTGGGCCCCTTCCAAGACTGACCCACAGTTACTGTGACTGCACATCAGTCAGTTGATCAATACCAACTTTGTGCGACCTTATTTTGAGCTCTATCTGAAGGACAGAGGGGCCAATCAGAGGGACACGCTGGCAGGCTGCCTGGCGCATTGAGGGTGGGTGGCCAGCTTGGCCTTGCTGAGGCATCCTCGCCTCCCAGGTTCAGGGCTGTCTCATTCTCCTTCGCTGCCCCATGGTCACTTGCCTTGGGCTGTGACAGTTGCCCACACCACAGCTAGAAACCACGATGCATCAGTAGGTCAGGGAGAGGAGGACTAGAAATGGCCCGTAAAAGCCTCGGGCTCCCCATAAATGCAGAGCAGGCCTTTGAAAGCCCAAAGCACTTTTATTTGCTAGTTAAAGGGCCTTCCTGTTGTGTCGCCAGGATTTACAGGGAGGTGGGTGGGGGAATGGGGTGAGGTGAGGCCAAGTACAGCCTCCACCGACTGATACTCCCCAGGCTTTTCGGAGCTTCAACCCTCTGGGTCCCAGAGAAGAGAGGAAGTGGAGGGCTTAGCGACTTCTCAGCTGTCACACTCCATTTACCAAGGCGGCACTGTGAGGCTCTTCCTCAGTTCTTTGAGATCCTGAACCAGCTCGCTGGGGCAGTGGTGACCAAGGCAGGGACATATTCCAGGCCAGCAATGCCCACAGCCAGGGGGAAGGAAGCCCTGGAAACATAGGCAGAGGCCAGGCTATCCGTGTGGTTTTCAAACACGTAGCAGTAGGACAATCCAAATGGCTTCATTTGGAGAGTTTGTTCCATGGCCCGTCTTGCCATGCCCTGTGTCTGATGCCAGCATTAAGGGATCATGGGGAAAGCGCTGGGCATCTGCCCCCATCTCAACTCTGTGAGTTAGGGATGCCCGTCCATCAACCTGTCTCCACAGGGCACCCTGTAGGAATGTGATGTCCATGAATTTCAACTTCAAAAACTAAAAATCAAAAAGGGAAAGGCCCCATAAAGTGAGTGTGCTATTCTGGCCACCGCCCCTCATGGAATGATGAGTTTACTTTCCTCTCCGGGAGAGCTGAGAAGGACCCTCCCTGACCCGTGGTCCCTCCTGGGGAGCAGCAGCCGGAGCACATTCAGCCTCCTAGGCTTGGGGCCCTGGAGCCCTGTACCCAGGCAGGGGGATTTCTGCATTGACTTTGCTCTGACCCCTGTCCCTGGCCTGCTGGCCCCAGGTGCCCATCGTGGCCTCAGGCCTCTGGCATTCTTCCCTGACGCTGCAGCTCCCCTCTGCTTCTCTGTGGCCCTATTGAGTTTCCCCAGGTCTGGCCAACCAAACACTGCCATGTGGGTGAGAGTTACATTTCCTGTATATGTGTCAAAATATCTGAGAGGATGTGAAATAGATCAGACGTGTATAAAAATAAACTTTTACGGGGTGACTGACTACTCCCCTCCAGGGGGAACCAGCGATTCACTCTTCATCTGGGGCCTTGGGGACCATTCCCCACACCCAGCTTCCCGTGGCTGTCCTCCCTCGTTTCCTTGGGCAGGGCTTCAGCTCCTCTCCTGGAAGGCATTCTCCCAGGGGTCCATGGGCATGGAAACCCCTCCAAAATAGGGCTGAAAATAGCAATTTACCTCTCTGGTCCCAGTTTCTTGATAGGGGTAGCAGGTCTTGTTCTTTGAGCTCTCCTTTCTCTCTGGCAATCTATGATTCTACCACCCAGGGGTCCCCAGGCTAGGCCACAGCAGGACCGTCTCATCACCTCTCCTACTGAGCAGAACACAAGGATTACATCTCACTTGTTCTTTTCCTGTTGCATTAGGCTGAGGCCTGGTGGACCGGAGTGCAGGGGTCTTTCTGTCCTGGCACCCCTGCTTGAGTTTACCATGAAGGCTTGTCAAGGGCGTCTGCTTGTCAAGGGCATCTGTGTCTCCATCCTCCTGCTTCTGGCCAACTGGGTCGATTAAACAGGGCTTGTTCTCTTTATTGCTAAAAGTTTACACGAAGCAGCATCCCAGTTTCATATCAGAAATTTCTCCCTAAATGTTACCCTAAATCCTTCTGAACCCAGATCCCCTTTTACCCTTCTCCCCAGCCATGAGCTGCAGAGGGGGCACTGTGGTTTTGGACAGCTCAGGCGATTCCTGCGCTGACCACTCTGTGACCCCCTCAAGCAGCTGGGTGAGGAGAGCCGATCTGCCAACCCACGGGATTCCCACCAGACCCTGTTCTTGGGCCATTGGTTCCTGTCTGGCAAAGAACCCAGCTCGGGAGCTTCTGCCTTTCCTCAGCCAAGGGGCCAGAGGGCCTCAGGGCTGAAGACCAGATCCCCAGCACCTAAGCTTAGTCAGAAGCCATAGGCCAGGGCCTTGTTTCCATTTCCCCACAACTCTCCAGGCTGGAGCCTTCCTCTTCTCGTCTCGCCTCCCACACCCCGCTTCCTGGCCCCCAGGGCTGTCACTGAAGACACACCACTCCTGACAGACATTGCCATCCTGCCAGGAAGCTGGTGTCCAGAGGTAGGGCTGCAGGACCAGCTCTCAGCCTCTATTCAGCCTGGCCCTACCATCACCTAGCCACCTGCCCGCTGCCTCCCAGGCCTCTTTTGAGCACCTTGTGTCCAAACCAACTGAAAATGCCAGACACAGCCTCAAGCCATCAGTTACTGAATCCGAGGTACAGAGTTCTGCTGGGTGGGAAGACACAGGTATACTAAGGGTGTCAGTGGGGGACAGTATTTTGGAGAGGCCAAGGGAGGGGCGGGGCTGGCAGCTGGCCTGTGGCTCCCTGGACATTCTCTACTCCTCTGCAAGGCAAAGAGCCCCTGCCACCCTCGGATCTGGTCCTGCTGCTGTGTGCTTCCTGCCTGAGCCCGAGTCCTGCTATCCCCGACACTTAACTCTCAGTCAGTCCCCTGTGAATGAGAATAATGGGTTGACTTGTCTAGGAGTCCCAGGAGCATTTGTTAGGAAATGGACTTAATGTCCAAAATGTGCAGGGTGGTATTCTTACAGCTGAGAAGCTCTTGAGCCCATGCTGGTGACCCTGGGAAGGCCATCAGCTGGGATCTCAGGCTGCTGGTCTCTTGGGTTTCCATACCAGGACTGACTCAGCTGAAGAAATTCTGATATCTCCTAGGAAGGGTGAGGCAGCTCCTGACTGGGCCCCAGTTTTTCCATTGGTTGATGCAGCCCATGCTGCTGCCTGGAACATTCATCCAGCTGTTGGTTGGATTAGAAGTTTTCTCTCTTGCTTTTGGCTACAGCCTTCTCTAATGACTGGCTGCACGTGGTTAGTACTGCCAGCTGGAAAAGCAGGAAGTCAACCACTACAGAATCAGCAGTCTGCCCAGCCCAGTGCCCCACCTGCCAGCTGGACATCCTTGTAGTTGTCCAAGCCCAAGTCAAATCCAAGTTCACTAGCTCCTTTGTCAGCTGTAATTCGGTCCCTTTTCTCCTGACAGAGGCCTGCCTGCCAGGTAATTCAGTTCCCCCAAGCGCAGCCTCACCTGGTCTGTTCCCAGCTTTCTTTCCTCTTTTCTCTCTGGACCTCCATTTTGGTCCCAGCGTCTTTGGGGCAATGGTCTTGTGGCTGGTTACATGCCGTTTTCCCTGGCAGGCGACTGCCTTGAAATCAATTCAGGGAAGGGGGCTGGTGGGCAAGAATCTCAACCAGGGGCTGGCCTGAGCATCCTTAGGTCAACAGCCAGGCTGAGATGGTGGGACAAGCTGCCCTGTTGGAGGACCAGCCTTGGCATCTCACCAGGAGTGGCAAGGGGCCCCTTTGGTCCTGCAGAATCAGTGTGGCAGCATATGATGGCCACTGACTTCTCCATCCAGACCCAGTGGTGGACTCGCAGACCAGCAAGAGCCGAGTTTGTTCGGGGCAGGGCTCTGTGGGCACCTCCTCTGTCCTCAGTTTTAATGCATCATGTTTGATCCTTGCTGCATGGTGGAGGGTTCCTGCCACTCTGATTGATGACACGGATCTTCAAAGAGCAGTCATCCCTGGAGGGAGGGGAGGACTAATCAAAGCTCTTCCCAGCGGGGTACCCGCCAATGCTAGGCCCTCCAGAACCACTCTGGCCCTCAGTTGGATCTATGGACCCAGCTACCACCCTTCTGCCTGACCCAGGAGCCCCTTTGCTTCTCCATTTAATCTGGCTTAGATGTGAATAAATCTTGCTTATTGCTGCAGCCAAGACAAAACTATAGATTTTTTTTCTTTTTTAGGAAGTGAAGGGGGAAATAGTACTCAGGAACTGAAGGACACATGATGGGTTGCAGAGCGTCAGTCCTAATGGAACCAGAATCTGCCCCATAATGCTCCACGCGGCCTGGCATATCAGGCCCTGCCTCAGCCACCAGGACCCTGTAGCTATCCCCACTCCCTGGCCCCAAGTGAGGAAGGCAGTTTCCTATTTCGCCCCACACATCCCTCCCCAGATCTCTGACACTATCTGATTGCTGCTCACAGCCTCCCGCAGGACTTTAAATTAAAGTTGGCCTGGAACAAGGCTTTTCACAGTTAGCCCCCTACGCTGCCCTGATGGATGTTGAGAAGCTGGTAATGGCTGGTTCTGCCTTAGCTTTCTTCCCAGAGCCTCATGCCTGTGTCCCTTTTTCTAGGACAGAAGAAACCTGCTTCTCTCCCTCTCACCTGCCCCTCTGGTGCCCCACCTGCCAAGTCGGGGTCCAGCCCAAGCCCCACCGTTTGCCCCTGCTAGATTTGCAGAGCAGAGGTTACTCCTCACCGTCTAGCGCAAACGTCTGGCACGGATTTAGTGTGTGAGGAATGTTTGTGGAACGCAGGCGCGGATGCAGCATGAATAACCAGCCCTGGCTTGGGCAGAGGAGCAGCCCCCTCACTCCCAGGGCCCACTGATGGTTCCTTCTCCGAGGAGTCATCTTGCTGACTTCTGAGGGTTTAAAATACACCCCTTTAAAGTTCAGAGCACATGTAGTATGTTTAAATGAACGTCAGATACCGTGGCTACAGGCTGAAGCAGACTATCTTTTATCATGTGAAATCACGCAGCCCCAGGGTGCAGATGGGCTGAGAGGACACCCAGTGTGGATCACGGTTGAAGCACCCCCAACTGAGATGACAGGCCACCAGCCGCGCCGTGGGCAGCGTCTCCCCCAGGGCCCACCGGGGAAGGCCCCGGGGAGGAGGGAACTCCCTCTCGGCAGCAGTGCTGGGTGGGTGTTCCTGCAGCCCTGGTAGAGCACAAAGATGGCGTGGGAAAGAAAGCCTCTTTGCAGATCCTAGCTTAGGTTGGCGGCGTGTGTGTGTGTATGTGTGTGTGTGTGTGTGTGTGTGAGCTGGGGGCTGCTCCTTTGGGGCTCCTACGTGCAATGCAGGGATTTAGGGTGAGACGTGGATAATTCAGAGAAGTTTTAGCTGCAGTGGACACTTGTATGAAGGTGACTGGCCCCTGCCTGGTTATCCTGCCCCATCTCTCACCCCCGCCCACCATGCTCCACCTACACTGAGTCCCACACTCTTACACGTGGGCTTGTGCATGCTGGACCTTCAGCCAGGGTGCCCTTCTTGCCTTTTTCACGGAGGGAAGCTCCTGCTTCTCCCTCAGACCCACCCAGGTCCCTCCCTGGTGAAGCTTTCCTGGCCTGGCCCCCGCCTCCTCTTGGAGCTGGGAGTTCCTTCCCCTCCATTGTCAAGATAATGCCCAGTGCTAAAATGACAGGTTTATGTGTATGTGTCCCCCAGTGTGTGTGTGTGTGTGTGTGTGTGTGTGTGTGTGTGTGAGCTGGGGGCTGCTCCTTTGGGGCTCCTACGTGCAATGCAGGGATTTAGGGTGAGACGTGGATAATTCAGAGAAGTTTTAGCTGCAGTGGACACTTGTATGAAGGTGACTGGCCCCTGCCTGGTTATCCTGCCCCATCTCTCACCCCCGCCCACCATGCTCCACCTACACTGAGTCCCACACTCTTACACGTGGGCTTGTGCATGCTGGACCTTCAGCCAGGGTGCCCTTCTTGCCTTTTTCACGGAGGGAAGCTCCTGCTTCTCCCTCAGACCCACCCAGGTCCCTCCCTGGTGAAGCTTTCCTGGCCTGGCCCCCGCCTCCTCTTGGAGCTGGGAGTTCCTTCCCCTCCATTGTCAAGATAATGCCCAGTGCTAAAATGACAGGTTTATGTGTATGTGTCCCCCACACAGGGACGTGTCTTTCTATCCTTTCTTCCTACCTCAGCACCTGGCACAGCGCCCAGCTCAGGGTGGGCACTGATGTCTGTGCTCAGAGCATGGCTGCCTGGAGCATGACCCGTGAGGGCTGGGGCGTGGGGAGGATGGGCGGTCTGTGGGAGGACGGGGGCTCATCTCCAGATGAGGCTCTGGGCCCAGTCCCAGTCCTGTGCGCCCAGGCCCCAAGGGGGTGGAGGCCCTAGACCCACTCCGCTGGGGCTGCTGGAGCCGCCCAGGGAGGTCACCAGTGACATCTAGTGGTCACAGCAGGCTGCAGCCTCACAAGGTTTTCCAGAAGGTGTGAGTCTGAGTTGCACGTGTCTGCTCTGGGCTGGGCTTCTGAGCGGTTCCCAGCCAAGGGCCAGCAGGCCAGCAGCGCAGGGCAGGACCTAGGTGGTTGGGTGCAAGGACCGAGGCCTGGAGAGAGGCTGGGCAACCCTCAGAGACTGCAGTCCACGTCCGCTGGGCTCCGAGGCCCCCTGCCATCTCCCTCCCTCCTGCTCCAGTTCCCTCTCCCTGCCCGCCCAGGCTCGGGCCCATCTGCCTCAGCCTCAGCCCCTTAGGACCATGTCGGGGGGCTTTGAGGTCCCCACTGGAGCAGCCACAGACCCACTTTGGTACAGCTGCTGAGACAACCAGTGCCAGCCAGTGGATGAGGGACGAACGATGGGCCTCATTTAGCTACCAAATGCCTACCCTGGAGGGCGCCCAGGGTAGGGGCCACCTAAAGAGCTGCCTGCCCTGTCCTGGGCCAGCCCTCACTGGCCTGCACAGAGCAGCTCTGGGAGACCCCTACTCAAAGGGGGAGGGGGTCCCTGGTCACAGCTACAGGCGGTGGCACAGGCTGAATGGGGTGTTGAGCAGCGCGGTGGCGGACCTGAGGGAGGCCTTTGCAGCAGGGCTGTGTCGGGGGCTTGCCCGTGTCCCACCTGCCTGCCGCTCAGCTCTCTCTCCTGCAGGCCTCGCAGAGTGCGCCCTGTGTGCTCAGGAAGTGCTGGATGGGGGGCTGCCGTGGGGTGAAGGAGGCATGGGGTGCCGGAACCAGGATTTCAGGCTTTCCACGCCCGGACTCCACTTTCTCTGCCAAAGTTTTCCCGTGAACCATTTCCAGACTCTAAGGAGAGGGGAAGGATGCTGTTCTCAGCAGGGAGGCCTGCAGAGGTGTTTATTGTCCTTCTTTTGCAGTAACAATTCCTTCCTGTTTCTTCTGCTCCCCCTCTTTCCTTTTCTGGCACAAGTGTCCTTTTGTACCTTCTCCCTGCTGCCTCTGTGTGGCTCCTCCGCCCTACCCCTCACTCCTACCCCCTTCCTCTAATCCCTCCAGACTTCTCCCCTTTCTAAGCATCTCCTGTGCTCAGCCCTCTTGTTCTCCACCCCTCTCCCCTCTCCGCTGTTTCTGTGGTTCCATCTGTCTTTCTTCTGCTCGCTTTGTCTCCATCCCCGTTTCTCAGCGTCTCTTAGTCCCCCTCCACCCAGCCTTTCCCCCGCCCGGGAGGAACTGAGGGAAAGTGGGAGTGAGGATTCCGGCCCGTGGACCTGCTTGGAGGTCAAGATGCAGTGACCTCCCCGTGGCTTTCCCCCGCCCCCCCGCCCCCGCCTCCCCTGGAAGGTCAGTTTGACACTATTAAAATGAAATAAAAACTTGATAACTTGCCCAGGGAGTGAGGTGGGCAGAAGCATAGCATAACTTTTTCATGAGCTTTTTGCAGGGCACCCCTGCCACCAGCTGTCAGCCAGCATCTCTCGGCCCCTTCCTCCCTTGAACTGCTAGGTCTGCAGAGGCTGCTCTGTCCGCCTACCTGTGCCAGCAGGAGAGCTCAGCCCGCCTGTGGGCAATCGCACTTGGGCATGTATCTTCATGCAACGGGGTCTTCCTTGACAGTTGGGGGTGAGAGCTCACATTTCCAAGTCTTTATAAATACACACTGAATGTCCTTATGGGTCAGACACTGTGCTAAGGTCCTGGGGGCATGACCTGCCTCTTGTGACCTTTACAAGAGAGGGGAGGCGTTAGACAGGGGACACAAATGAGACGCAAGGAGCAGGCTGCTCAAGGCGGCCCCAGCCTGGCAGCTGGACCCGTGGCTCTTATCCTACAGAGTTCAAGCCCTTTGGGTACCAATGTTTGGGTACCAATGTCCAGGAGTCCTGCCGAGGGCTCCAGGCACGTTAAGGGTTCACAGACGTGTCCCAAAGCACCCTCCCCCTGCCCACTCTTCCCCTCTTGCAGACTTTGTGCTGGTTTCAGAGTGACACAATTGCATTTATAGTTGTTTGTGAGAGGGGTTGGGACCCACCACTGACCAGCGTTCTCTCTGTACACATTTGTTCCCTTCCCTCAAGTCGCAAAACCCACTCATTCCCATTAATCTTCCCCCCTAATTATGGCAATCATTGTCTGATTGCCTGTTCTCATTACACAACTACATTTTCTCATGCTAACTGCTAACTGCATAATGAAGACAAGCAATTGCATGGGAAAAAATTATGAAATTTCCAAGCTCCAGATACAATTTGAGGGCCCAGCAACGTGCCTCCACTGTCCCCCTTGGGCAATGGGGGCTCCAACACAGAGGCAGAAGTCAGTGGTGACCGTCTCTCAGCTTCCGGGGACACTGCTAATTCTAAAGCTTCGGTCCTCATGGCCCACTAGCACACTGAGACTCTCCAGACCAGGACGCCTGATTTGGAAAGTGTGACCCAGCATCTGTGGCCCTTGAAGCCCCTGTCGCAGAGGTGCCAGCCTGCAAGTGGCCACTAGCCTTGGGCAGATGGAGCCTGAGCCGTAGTCTTACCTGCACCTAGAGGCCCAGGCCCCAACATTTTTCCCCCAGTGGCTGCCAGTGTCCCGGGCAGATGCATCTAGGAGGGCGGGCTGAGGCAGGTGGCCGGTTCTCATCTTCCTCCAAGCTCAGGACTCTGGCCCCTGTCACTCTCCTGAGATGTCCCATAGCCTGGGAGAGAGAGTGCAGGCCACTCCCCTCCCCAGTTCACCTTCCTTTCATCTCCTGCAGAAGACGACTCAAACCTTGGCCCCCAGGAAGCCTTCCTATGTTAGCTCTGCTCAGGGTGACTCCCACCGGAGCTCCCCTCCCTCCGATCCTGTCCACCCCACTGTTTGTCCACCACAGGGTCCTCCCATCCGGGGGCTGGGAACTCCCAGATGGCCGAGGAGAAACCTCGTCCACCCTTTGCTCCCTCAGCACAGACAGACGCTCTGCCATCACGGAGTCCATGGGGGCCACCACACACTGTCTGTACACCTGCAAATTCTATCTTATTCCAAATGCACCAAGGGAGGTGGCTATTTAAAGAATACTATAGAAGATCCTTGGGTAAAGACTGGAATCACTTTCTGATTTATTTTCTATGTAATTTCAGATTGTCGTCTCTCTAGGGAAGGAGAGGCTGCAGGCAGGTTCATAGCGTTCCACAGCCTGCCGTACTGGACACTGCATCCTCCTGCAGGGCTCGGCCTGTCTAAATTTTGTCATCTTCATTCAGCAAACATGCATGCGAGGCCTCCTGTGTACCGGACTCTGTGTGCTGGAGGCAGGGGATACGAAGACAGGTGAAACCTGTTTCTGCCCCTGCGAGTCACTGAGGGAGACACAGACACATGTAGGTGCCTCAATACAGGGAGCATTCAAGGCCGGTAATTGTTGCACAGAGAGAGGTGGGATTACCTCCACCCAGGACTGGGGAAAGCAGGGAAGTCTTCATGGAGGAGGGAGGTTTTTTGTTTTTTGTTTTTAACATCTTTACTGGAGTATAGTTGCTTTACAATGGTGTGTTAGTTTCTGCTGCATAACAAAGTGAATCAGCTATACATATACGTATATCCCCATACCTCCTCCCTCTTGCATCTCCCTCCCTCCCTCCCACCCTCCCTGTCCCGCCCCTCTAGGTGGTCACAAAGCACCGAGCTGATCTCCCTGTGCCATGCGGCCCGCTTCCCACTAGCTATCTATTTTACATTTGGTAGTGTATATATATCCACGGCACTCTCTCACTTCGTCCCAGCTTCCCCTTCCCCCTCCTGTGTCCTCAAGTCCATTCTCTACATCTGCTTCCTTATGAGGAAGGAGTTTTTAACCAGCGTTTTGAAGGATGAGTTGAAGAGCTCCAGTGAGACAGGCAGGTTGAAGAAAAGGCGGGTTGACGTGGCTGCAGTGGAGGATGCAATGTGAGGAAGGCTGGGTGGGAGCAGAGCCAGGTCGTGACGCCCTTGGATGCCAGGCTGAGGAGCTAGTTTTGATTCCAAAGGCAAAAGGATGAAACCTGATGGTGTCACTCGCAGGAGTGCCACCCAGTCAGCTGCCCCTTCCCTGCCTCCCTCCTCGCCCCCTCTCCCCGACCAAAGGAGCCCTCTTATTTTTTCCTGTCCACCCCTCCTCTGCATCTCCACTGACCCCCAACCCAGTTCAGACTGTCACCGTCCTCCAGCCTGTGGCTCGGAACTCATAGTACATCTCCCTCCAGTCCCGCCCCCTTGGGGCCGTTCATCCTTGGGGGAGATTCCTGACTTTTGAGCTTAGTTTGTTTATGGACTAGAATTTGGTCACCTGCCAAGAGTGAGAACATGGGGTCAGGAGGAGAGGGGAGGGCAGCTGAGTTTGTGGCCTCCATGGGTGTTTTCTTCCGCTGCCCAAGGCTGCCAGAGCCAGAAGAGAGAGGTGGAGGCAGGAGCGACCAGGGCGGGGAATCGGCCCGGGGCTATGGAAGGGCAAAGTCTGGAAAGTCCAGGGACATTGGCAACAGTGTCAATCGAGCGTAGCCCAGACTGGAGCAAAAGGAAAGAGAGGAGGAGGGAGAGAGGAGGCGAGGAAAGAAGTAGGTGCTTTGCCGAGCGCAGCCCTGGAGCACGGAGGGCTGGGGGGAGGTGAAGGCGTCCCTGACAGTATCCCCCCACCAGCTGTGGACATCAGCCAGGCCTTCACGCTCACTCATTTCCAAAATGAGGTGATCACCTTCCTCACGCGCTGAAATGTGCCAGCAGTTACAAAGGGCTTGGCCCAGGACAGCTAAAAGTTGAACTGAAAACTCCCAAGGCAGCAGCAGTGGCTGACACCGCGGAGGCCCCGTCATGCCCCTTCCTTACTGGCCTTGGAGCCCTGGGTGCCTGCGCCGTGCCCGGCACACAGAGGGCACTGAGCAGGCTCTGCGGGAGGCAGGACTCGGTAGTGGCAAAGACGTGAGCTCTGCTGCCTGCTGGCCGTGTGAGCCCAGCCCCATTGTCTCCTCTGGCAGGTGGAGGAAAGGACAGTACCCGCCCTGGAGGTTGGGAGGGGTGGCTAAGGCCATGTCCGTGCTGCGGACCCTGCTGGTGGCCCAGCCTGAGCCCCTCATTGCTCCCGTTCCTTAAGATGGGCTCTGGTGGATTCATTTCAGCAAAAGGGGCTGGGCGGGGTGGGGTTAGTTGACTTTGGAATTCAAAGGTCATGAGGGATTTTTTAAGTTCTAGGGTTTTGTCTTGTTTCAGGAGTGGGATCCAACCCATGAGAGGAGAGGGTGTCATCCCTGGCAACCCTCCGGGGGATAGTCTGTCACTGGGATGGGAGTGGCCAGCTGCCATCATCATGCTTCATAGCTACTTATTTGTCCTGGCATCTCCCTCGGGTTGTCCCATTCTTTGGGATGAGTAGGTTTTAACTGGGACAAGAGAGAATTATTTTTGAGTGGGGGGTGGGGGGGAATGGGGAGAGCCGAAGGTGCTGCAAGCACCTGCAAGTCTCTGCCCAAGGGTCTTCTCTGGTCATGGGAGCCTGCTCTGCACGCATTCAGACCACAAGCGCCAAGGAGTTAGTACCCCACTGACCAAAGGCAGGACCGAGAACACATGGATCCAGCCTCTTTGCTTCCCCGGCAGCAATGGCAGGTGTATTCCACGAGGCCTCCCAGAGCGCCTGGCGGGACTGAAGGCTCTCAGGTGACTGCAAAGGCAATCTGCTCACTGATGCAATGGGGGCTGCCCCACCCCCCATCGTCTTGCTTTCTCGCCCACCTACTGGCGCATCCTGGGGTCACCTGCCAACTAAATACATGCACGGGAATCCCTGTCTTTGTGTCTGGGAAGCCCAATCCAAGAGAGCATGTCAAGTGCATGATAGAAAGACACTTGATAAATTAGGGCAGAAAGTATCTGTTGCGATACGTTCTCTCCCCAGGAACAGGTCCGGCAGAAAGGGCACCCAGTATATAGTGCTGAATGAGTCCATATGGGCATGTTTCCTTCTGCCACCCTGTCCTTTGGGCCCTCCCATTCCCCCTCCTGCCCTCCTTTCTCCTAGCCCTATGTTTTCTTTCCTGACCCTCCTTTTCTCCTCTTCTCTCCTCCTTTCTCCTCTCATGGAGGAAGGATGTTCTGTGTCCCAAACGCCCCTCTGACTTCCCTGACATCCCGCTCTGCAAATGAGCCTTCTGGCAGGCAGCATTGTGACATCACCGTGCATTGGCCAATGGCTGTCTTCCTGGGCCGGGCCCTCCTGGGACCACCGCCCTCCACTGATAAGGAGAAGCCACCTTCTGCAGAGCCCCTTAACCCTCAGGGCAGCCGCTGGAGCATGAATCCCTCCTGATTCCGCCTTCGGCCCGATGTTCCTCACGGTCAAGCTGCTCCTGGGCCAGAGATGTAGCCTGAAGGTGTCGGGGCGAGAGAGCGTGGCCATGCTGAAGAAGCGGGTGTCAGAGCGGCTGCGGGTGCCCCGAGGAGCAGCAGCACCTGCTCTTCCGCGGCCAGCTTCTGGCGGATGACAAGCATCTCACCGACTACTGCATTGGGCCCAATGCCTCCATCGATGTCATTGTGCGGCCCCTGGAGAAGACGGTGCCCAAGGAGGCCCACCAGCCCCAGCCCCTGTGGCACCATCTGGGCCAGGTCCTAGCCAAACACTTTGGGCCCCAGGACACCGAGGCAGTGCTGCAGCTGCTGAGGCGGGAGCACAAGGAACGCCTGCAGAGGATAAGCCTGGGGGAGCTGGAGCAGCTGGCGCGCCACCTCCTGAGCAAGGAGCCGCTCGCGGAGCCCACGGGGGAGAGGGAGGCTGAGGCTCAGAGACCCGGAGACAAGGAGGAAGAGGAGGAGGCCAAGCAGTAAACCGGCCATCCTCCTCGTTTGCACGCTCAAATTAGCCCAGCCTCGTCCTTAAGTGTTCCCTGGTGACTCCCCACTAGTTCCAGCTGATGCACGTGCATCTTCACCCCTTTCTGAAATTTCAAAGTAACTGGAGGGATTTTGGACCCCTCTCTCCTCTCTTGGGCCTGTGGTCTCCCCTCTGAAACACAGAATGATCCCCTCCCCATCACCATCCCCTAGAAGGGGCTCTGATCGCCCCGTGGGCAGCCTGAAAGGGGGCGCCCAAAGGCTGCTTCCCCCTTGTAGGCTGGGCACTGCCTCCTGGGCAGCTGTATGCCCAGCAGCAAACCAGGCTTTCAGCACCCCTCCATGGCTCTAAACAGACCCTCTTTCTCCTTGGGGACAGAAAGACAGATAACGTGAGTTCCTTTCTTCCATCCCCAGGCCATGGCGCCCACCCCCAAGGCCTCCTGACAGCCAAGCGTAGAGAAGTGCAGGTAGCTGTCCCTTGCCCTTTGGGTGAGGCTCTCCCTGCTGTCTGCCTGCTTGTGCTTCCACGGTTTAAGGGGGCAGGGGCAGGGGCAGCAGAGGTAGGAGTGGAGGGAGAGCACCTACTGTGTGCCAGGCCTGGAGCTCTCAGGGAGACACACACAGACCAGGAAGAGCAGGAAGCTTAGGCAGAAAAGGCGGTTGCATCATCGCATATTCACCGTGGCCGGTGTGAACGGAGCCGTGCCCCCAACCTCTCCCTGCCCCAAGTCTCATCAATCACCAGGTCTCACTGAGCACCCCCCATTTCCCGCCCACCACTGCCCAGGCTTCCCGGGAGCAAAACTGGTACCAGCCGGGATCCTTGCCCTCACAGAGCGTGCAGCCTAGATGGAGAGAGAGGTCATAAACGTGACAAGTAAAACAGCAACATAAAACCAGAGTACAGCCTGCGTGACTAAATGCCCAGGCGCCAGCTGCAGCCTTGCAGGGCCCTGGGCTCAGCGTGGAGGGGCCAGTGCCCAATAGACTACAGGAAAGCCAGGCCCCCTTCTCTGTTCTCGGTGTGAGAGAATGGCCCTTGCCAAGGACTGAGGAGCCCCTACACCCCGTGTGTAAGGGGGCAGGGAACTCACTGAAAGCCTGGTCCCCCGAAGTCCCAGAAGTGCTGTTACCGCGGTCGGTCCATCCTGGGGGATGGAGATAGAAGGAAGGGGATGAAGACACAGTCTAGACAGGAACAAGCAGGGCCCAGGTCCCTGGGAGGCACCCTGTCCTTGGCCTATGGGGCCCCGCATCCTATTAACTGGGGCGCGTTATAATAATATTTATTCCCCCCCAGGTGTTTGTGAGGGTAAGGCGTGAAGACTCTACAGTGAAGAGCGGGGTGGGGCAGTGGCAGTGTCAGGGAGAGACTCCTGAAACCGTGTCTCTGCCTCCATTGGGGCTGGTCCTGCTCTCAGGTCCCCCGGCCTCCACAGGAGAGACCTCCTGATGGGTCTTCGAGTGTGTTCGTGCTGGGGCTGTGCCATCTACCAAGGGGGACGAGCCTATTATTTTTACATTAGGGAAACTAATAGCCCATTTCCCGGGAAATCTGTGAGTGATAAAAATAAGTGGGCCGTTTTATTCCTTTTGCTGAGACAGAAGCTGGCACAAGGGATGGGGAAGCCTTTGTTGTCTCCGGTTAGCGGGAGTGTCAGGGCTTGCTGGGAGCAGCCACCTCCACTGCTTGTCCCCGACGTTGCAGGGGAGGGTGACTCCAGGCCCAAAATGGGGGGAAGGAGAGTTGTTCCGCCCTTCTGTGCCCGTGATTGCCTCTCACTGCTGACTCCACCCTTCCCAGGGGGGCCCTGCGCCTGACCCTCCCCACAAAAGCTGAGCCTGGGAGAGGGTGCACCACCACATGGAACTGAGCAAGGACTTGCCTCCGCCTGTTTCCCCTCCCAGGGATATTTTACTCAATGCTGCGTTTCTCACTGCGGGGTGACAGGCTTTGTCCCCTAATGGATGAACTTACAGGTATTGCGGAATATCGGGAGGCTGGGGGCAGAGTGGCCCCTCATACTCCAGCAATGGGTTAGAATCCTACTCTGTGTGGAGAGCCCTAGCTCCTGGACTGCCTGCCCTGGAGATCCTTCCCTGTCCCTGTTTCACCTTATTTCAAAGGCGAATTGAAACCTGTGCCAGCAAACCCCCTGTCCCCTCCTCTGCCCCACCACTTGAAGGATGGTGGGAATGGGGGGGGGCACTCTTTTTAAACTGCAGCCTTGGGCATGTAGCTCTGCCACTTAGTTCACCATAGCACCTCTCTCCTGCCATGAAAGGACACAAGGTCCCTAAAGGTAACAACCTTGCTCAAGTAGGAGGCATCTTAGGATGGCTACCACATCCAGGTTTCCAGCTTTGTGTTCTTATCCACAGAGAAGTCTGGCCTCTCCTCCTAGCTCCTTCCTGCAACACTGCAGGCCAGCACCCTTGGTCCCCTGGTCCCTGGAGAAATCGTCTTTCTGAGAGAAACAGACACAGCACTCTAGTTTGTGTGCTATTTCATAAGTCCTTTATTCTTTGATGAATAAAGATTGATGGTGATCCTACTTTGTGCCAGGCTTTGTGCTAGGGACTTAGGTTGTGGACAAGAAGCCCTATCTCCCTGAGAAGGCCGTTTAGAGAGAAGTGCACCCCCTGCTGTCCCTTGCTGCATAGTGCAGCAGCGGGGCCTTGGGAAGCCCAGCCACAGCCCAGGCTAGAGATTCGGGGATGTGTGGAGAGCTCACTGCACGGTTTTTACCCATAGCCCTGAATGATGGGGCAGGGAATGGTCTGTCAGGATGAAAATTCTGGTAGATGTTGGAGAAGGAGAGAGCTTACAATGTCCAGGGGTTCCAGAGACTCTGGATGCCTGATGCTGCCATTAGAAGCAAATCACAGGTCCTGCCCAAGTTCAGAGGGAGGGGAATCTCACAAAGGGCCAGACACCAGTGAAGGATAGGAAGGGGGGCAGTTAAAGGGCCCCTGAGGGACTTTTCCTGACACCCAGGGGTCCACACGTCACACTTGGAGCACTGTCGCTTGGCTCAGCACACCCAACATCCGACCTGGCTGGGTGCCCCATGACACCCCGAGTCACATGATGCACCACAGGCGCACACCCACAAACACAGACACCCAACACCTCACACCCATGGGGTGGGGTCTATAGTGGCAGAGCCAGGTTTGCAGAAATGAGCTCTAGGTTCTGTGCCACTTGCAGTGTCTGGGTCCACACCTGGCCTTTTGGGGTTCAGGCTGCTGGAGCCCAGGCAGTCCAGCCAGAAGATCCCTCACAGCAAATGTAAGGACAGAAAGGGGAGACTTTGCAGAGCCAAGCCTAGGAATTGTTGGGGCTGCGGGAAGAGGTGGCCCGGACCCACTTTGCTCTGTTTAAGTGACACATCGCAGTCAGGACCCGAGCGCTCATAGGACACGTGGGAACAGGGAGATGGACATGTGGGTGCACACACTTGTGTGCTGGATGGCGGTTGGGCCTTGCAAGGGTGCTGCACATGCATGCCGGCATCAGCCCACGTATGTCCGAGGGCAGAGACTCCCTCCTCTGTGTGAACTCTCCAGGGTGGCGAGCTTGCTTCGCATCTTGGCCCCAGCCTGGATCACTCTCTTTGTGCTCTGAGCTGGGCCTGGGTGGCTGCCAGCCTGTGGCAGGGGACTGGCAGGAGGGCAGGTTGCCCTGTGTTCAGATCCAGCTGCAGAGTTGCTGGTGGAGACGGCTGAGGTGAGAAAGCTGCAAAGCCGGGTCCCGGGCCCCCGGAGCAGATGATGCTCCCGCTGGCTGCCTCGCCCCACTCCTCCCTCTTGGGTCACCTCCCTCCCCTCCTTGTCCTTTCTGCTTTTCTTCCTGTATTTCTTCTCCACCCTTTCCCTCCTGTTCTCTCTGACCATGTTTGGGGCTGAGTTGGCTGCATTGTGTGGACATCTGGGCACTTCCTTTGAGCTCTTTCTCTAATCCTTCTGTCTCTTTCCACCCACCCCTGCCCACCTTCCCTTTCCTCCCATTCCTTGCATCTGCAGTTGCCCTTCTATTAAACCCCACCAGCTCTTCTGCCTGTCCTCCTTGTGTCCTCTCTCTTGTTTTCTTGTATTTGCAGACTCACCCAGTAGGCGGGTGTGGACAAGGACCCAGAACCCACGGCCTTTGATGATGTCCCATCCTCCACCCCACCTGCACACTCGTGCAACACTGATTCATAGGCACAACTATCCAGCCCGGTGCTCGAGAATGATAGGAGATGGCCTCATTGTACGCGTGCACCTTTTTTGGCTGATTTAAACCCCGACACAGACACACACCCAGAGAAAGGGCACAGGTATCTGTACACAGAGGGTTGCCGCAAACAGCCTTGCTCACAGATGGACGTGCCTCCGGGAGGGTGGCACCGCCCAGGCAGTGCTGGCCAAGGTGGCAGGCCGCCCTCTCACAGGCACTGCGGCCAGCAGGTTGGGTGCTGGGTCCCTGTGCTCCCTCTCATGGCTCTGCCTGGGCCAATCCAGCTGCTCTGGCACCCTCATTCTCGTTCAGCTCTTGTGGTCCCTGTTGTCTCCCACTGGGGGGCTTCGTGGCTCCTCTGGGCTCCAGGGCTATAAGTCCCCGTCTGGAAAGGACTGTAAGCCAAGGAGCCAGCAGGAAGCCCAAGCCCCCAGGGTGGCTCCTACCTGCCTGCCCGCTGCTGCCTCTGACAGTGTTTCCCATCACAGTGATTTAAGGTCTCCCTGGCAGCCTTTAGCGGCTCCCCCTGCCCTCGTAGAAGGGTGATAAATCTGAGGTAACTACTGTTGGTTGCTGGCCATAAACCCGTCACGGCCCACTGCAGTGGGGCTAGGCCTGCCCGCGAGGCCTGCCCAAGTTGGCCTTGTCAGCCAGCCGCCCTTGGAGAAGTCCCAGGGCACCCGTGCCTGGGACGTTATTTATGAGCCTCAGACCCCAGGATCGAAGCTGCTGTCCATCAGAAAGGGCCGGGGGGAGGCCCTCGGAGCCCCCCTCCCCGGCCCCTCCTCTCGTCCAGACAACCTCAGGCCACTGCCGCTACTTAAAATTGAATGACCACACGTTGGAGAAAGCCTCAGTCCTCTCAGTCCTCCCCTGGGCCCCCTTCCACTTTATTTCCCTGAGCAACTCCAAGTGCACCCCCCTTACACACACACACACACACACACACACACACACACACACACACACACACACACGAACAGGGACCCTGAAGAGGCTTTGGTGACAGAATTGGGGCGACGGAGTGGGCTTTAGCCTGAATGGCCATCTTTCCTGACCACTGCTGCCCCTCCCTCCAGCGCAGCCTGGCTGAAAGAAGAGTGTCGGGGTGCTCAGACCCCAGGACTTTGTCCAAGCGGCCCTGTCGCTGACATCACCAGGCAGAGGGGTTTGAGGAGGATGCACGTTCATCCTACGCAAAGTGAGACATCTTTCTATAGCTTCTGCCATCTCTCTGCACTGCCTTATTTCCCGGGGCCATCTTAGCCCCAGACACCCCTCATCTGTGCTGTGAGTCTGGCAGCCCATGAGGAGAGGGAGGCGGCTGGTGAGAGAGAACAGTGTGAAAGCTGGAATCTGAAGATTTGGGATTGAGTCTTGAGATACTGCTTAACTGGGAGATTTGGTTCCTTGGTCTGACTCATCTGTTCAGTGCCCTCCTCGTGGGGTAGTTAAGAGCATCCAATGTATGTGAAAGTGTTTCATAAAAACCCTAACGTGCTGTGCAGCGTTAAGGATTATTCTACTCCCCCCACCCCACATTGATTTCTACTGCAGTCAGCAGAATGCGCTCTGACCAGTTCACACCTAAAGGGATTTATTGCATGGAGAGGGGTGGCTTACAGGATCCCTGGGAGGGCCAAGGGACCAGGCTTGGACACTTAGCCAGGAGCGCTGCAGCCAAGAGGGACACCCAGACTGCCACCCCACCTGCCACTTGGTTCCTCGGGTTCCAGGGGGGAGAACCCAGAGTCCCCACCACGCGTGCCCCCAGGGACTCTGCTGCCTCCGGCCCCACCCTGAAGAGCTGCCTCTTCTTACCTGGCTCACTTCCACCTACAAGTTCCATGTGGGTGGTCTGCCTGGGAGAAGCCAGGTTGTGATGAAACCTTAGCTGAAAGAGAGTCTTGGAAATGTGGTTTTTAACTTTCCAACAAGCTAGATGGGAGGGGTTGGTCTGTGGGAAATTTTATGGAACAAATGACCCAAGTTTTTCAACAGGAAGAAAAAACTAAAAAGAGAGAGAGAAAGAGGGAGGGAAATGGATAGATTAAAAGAAACTTAGATGTATCAACTAATTGCAGTGTATAGAGTTATTTGGATCCTGAGTTGAACAAACTGTTAAAAAACAAAAGGCAAGACAATGGGGAAATATGAACATTGACTGAGTATTTGACGATATCAAGGAATTAGTGTTAACTTCTAAAATGTGAGAGAATATTATCGTGGTTATGTTTTTAAAAGTCACCTTTTACAGAAGTGCACTGCAGTGACAATGATAAGGGGATGACTGTAGAAACTGGGTGCATGAGGGTTGATCATGCAACTCTATTTTTGTGTTGGTTTGAAATTTTTCACAATAGAAGTTTATTTTAGAGGTTTATCTCAGCAGCTGCCAAATTGCTGAAGCCTTGCCTGCCACAGACACCTTATTGTAGAGACCTCAGAGTGATAGCAGTAGCTGTTTCACCAGGAAACCGTCCACCGCTAAAATCCTGTCTTCTGATACTAACCAGCTCTCTGTTGTCTGGAAATGCAACTCGTTCAGAAACCAGTCCCAGATTCTCATATCCTCGAGGGTTTCTTGCTTGGAATCTCTTCCAATACCAGTCTGGGAGAACAGATTCCACTCTGGCTGATTTAAGCAGAAAGGAATTTATTAGAGGACATTAGGTAGTTTATAGAACCTTGGAGAGGGCCAAGACATCACAGATCCAGGAGAATTCCCCGAGCATCCCACGGGACTGCTCTGGTGGAGACACAGCTCTGCTGCCCTCTACCCAGGGAGCAGGCGCTGGAAACCTAGGAGGCTTCACCTTCCCTGGCCCAGCTGCTGCCTGCTGTTTCTTTCTACTTCCACGCCTCCCCTCCCCAACCCGTCCAAGTCTCATGTACGAATTTTCTTAGTGGAACTCGGGCACATGTGGGCCCTAGCTGCAAAGAAGTCTGGGAAATGTAGTTCTATGCTTTCCAGCATCTTTAGCACAGGAAAGCAAACTCTCTGTCTCTCTGCCTCAGTCTCTAAGGGAATTTCTTGCTTGGTCTCCTAGCTTCCAGCACAATGACCTAACCTTGGCACCGGGCTGTCTTTCGTTTGGGGCTGCCAAGGCTGAGGTTATTACGCTCAGGCGCTGGCGAGGCACGTGTTCTGCCCCACGCCCTTAACGTGGAACATCTACAGAATTCAAAGTTTACAAAGAGCTCTCACATACTTCTCTTTTTGTCCTCTCATCAAGCTTGGAAGGTTGGGATCACCATCCTCATTTTATAATGAGGATAATGGAGATTGACACTCACAGAGGATAAGTCAGGGAGCTGGTAGATAGTAGAACCAGCAACTGAATCCTTTACTCCCCTTCCCTACTCCCCACCCGCCTGGGTGGGATATGGGGAGCAATAGCACAGAGCAGTGTTAGAGTGCAGGCCCTGGAGTCAGAATGCTGGGAGGCGCTTGTGAGCTGGGCTGACCTTGGACATGTGACTTCAGCCCTCTGTCTGTTTTCCTTGTGTGTAAAAGTGGCTAATAATAATAGCACCTTATTAACAGGAGTAAATGAAGGAACAGAAGTGAAGTGATTAGTATACAATAAATGTTCAGTAAGTTTTGTCATTGTTACTGCTGTTTTGGGGTGGTAAGGCCAAAAACACCAGTTAGTTGTCAGGCACCTAGAAGACCGCTCTTACCATTTCCTGGATTTTGTTTTGTAAAGATATTGGTTCGTTGAGGGGATTACGCTGGATTGTCTTGTATGGGGAGCTGGTGGGAGGGAAGTGTGGAGGAAAACAGGCTGAAGGGCAAGGGATGGGGGTTCCAAGGATGTTGGGAGGGGCCACGGTTCATTGTCGTGCTCCAGGGAGGTGGCAGGCGCTGAGGACAATGGCAGGAGGGTGGCCTGAGAAGGTTGACTCTCAGCAGAGACCAAATGAGGATTGGTCATGAGCGTAGCTGGTGGACGGACAGTGGGCACAGAGGCCCGTGGACCCTTTCCTGAAGGTGCTGTGATGTGGGAAACCCCAGAGCCTTTGCTGCCCTCTGATGGATAGTGGAGAGGAAGCTCCAATAACAGCACCTTGAATTCCCCTCTGGGCAGGTAGGATAGAGTCTTGGAACAGATGAAATTTAATTGGGGGAAAGCAACGGTACCTTTTTAGCACCGTATGCAGGAGAGTAAAATCCCCTACTCGTGACACCTTATCTTGTTATCATCCAGAATAGACCCCAGCAAAACCAGAATGTAGGCAAAGATTGTCTTGCAAACCTGGGTCTCTATTCCTTTGTCCTCTAAAATGCATCCAGAAACCAAAGCTTTTCTCTCCTCCCTCCCCTTATCAGACTCACTCTCCGGTGAGGATGTGAATGAAACAGGTCAGCAGAGGCTCAAGTCCCAACTCTGTCACTTAGCAGCTGTGTGTGAGGTTGGGTAAGTCACCAGTAAAATAAAATAATTCAATTCCGTTCAGAGAGCTGTCAGGAGGATTATGTGAGACAATGGAATTTAAATGTGCTTTGTAAACTGTGACTGTGTGTTGACTACTGTGTCTTTATGCAGATTTAAGCCCGTGGGGTATGTGATGGCTTCCTGGTAGCCTGGCTTGGCTAGAACTCCCACGTGCTAGTCTCTCATGGAGTTGGAGAACAGAAAGGAAGCAGCAGCTATTTTGTAGCATACACTCCCCATCTCCCAGTTATTCAATCAAACAGTAACCCAGGTGCTGCTGTAAAGGGATTTTGCACAGGTGATTAAAGTCCCTAATCAGTTGACTTTAAATTATGGAGATTATCCTAGCTGGGCCTGGCTCACTCTGTTGGAAGCCCTTTCAGAGAAGGCTTGGGTCTTCCCTGAGAGGGACTCAGGCCTGTGGCCAACAGCTTCAGCTGGTGCCTGTGGGTTTCAGCCTGCCCATGATCATCCCTTCCTGCCTGCTTGCCTGCCCCACAGACCTTGGACCCGCTTAGCCAGCCCCACACTCATGTAAGCCAATTCCATGTAATAAACTCATATAAATCTCCTACTGGGTCTGATTCATTGACTGATACAGGGTGCTGCTGCCGGCACACAGCATAGCGGGAGGCATCGGTGAACGAGTGGGGAGGTGTGTTTGGTGGAAGAGGCCCCCGTGGAAGCTCTGCAGTGGTACCAGGGTGTCATGAAGGTGTGGTAGTGGGAGTTCTGTCTCTGCCTGCGCTGCAGCATTTGTGGTGCTCCTGCCAGCTGGGGATGGAGACCTAATAGTGAACCATCAGGTTCTTCCCCTGCCCTCATGGAGCTCCTAGTCCAGGCATCTCTCTGGGGCTTACAGCTGGCTGAGGGCTGATGCTGGGCCTTCAGAAAGCTATGGTTTGGACTTGGCTTTCCTGCCTGGACCTGGTTGTCCTGAGCAGTACCCAGGCTCACAGCCTGCAGGAGAAGCCATTGCAGAGGTAGGTGCTCTGGGCCTGCAGACAGAGTGGAGAGCTCTCAGGGCACGAGCAGAAACCCTGGTGGCAGTCCCCCAGGGTCCCCTGGGCCTTGTTGGAGGTACTGGTAAGGGCACTGGAAAACGCCATCCAGAGGGAGATGCGGAAGGAGGGGCGCAGGAGCGTGAGGGACTGCCTTTCATCTCCCTCCCACACACTGCCTCCCAGGGCCTAAGCCCTCCTATCCATCCAGCCTGAAAGAGCCCTCCACTGATGTGGGGAAACTGAGGCAGGTAGGCCCGCACCATCAGCCAGAGTGACAGCTCTCTGACTATGTGTCCTAGCACCTTGGGAAATGAAAGCCGACAAGAGAATATCCCCCGATCTGGGTGTTTTAGTCACGTAGTTATCTTGTGAGTATAACTTTTTAGTCGGTTTTTCTATTCTGGTTGTCTACACAAATCAGAGACGGGCTCCTTTCTACTTCCTATGGTATGAGTAGACCAGCCTCTTCCTCCTGGATTCAATAAATATCATTTGAGGGCCTGCTATGTGCCCCAACATTCTCCACCCCGACCCTGCAAGGACTATGGCTGATTGAGGTACTTGCTGAGGGCAAAGGGAACAAGGACTGTCCAGGGGAGGAAGGGAATTATCAATACTCTGCCAGTTGTAGAAACTAGGACAGGATTTCCTTACGAGTATGTTTATATGCACATTTCTATTAAGCAAATATTTTACTTTTCTTTCCTCTCTCATTCTCACCATCTAACATAACATAACATAAAATAGTAGGTAACTTTGTATCTCAGAATTTAAGTTACAGGATATTAAAGGGAGGAGTGTGAATCAACTAGGAGAAGAATGAGAATCAAACAGATAAAAGTTCCTGCTCTGATCGAGTCTCCATTCTAGTGGGGGAGAGAAATAATAAACAAACAAATAAAATAAATAGGTATCAGTTGATGATAAATGATAAGAAGAAAGCAGGGAAGAGGTAGAGGGAACATGATTGTGTGTATGTGTGCGTGTGTGTGGTTTCAGGTAGGCTGATCAGGGAAGGCCTCCCTAGAGGTGACACTTGAGCCATGGGACAGAGCAGGTGCAAAGGTCCTGAGGTGGGTGTTGGAGGAGACTTGCTGCGGCTGGAACAGGAAGAAGGAGGCAGAGCACAGCATGAGACAGGGTAAGAGATAACGGGGACCCGATCACACAGGGCTTTTGGGTTTTGCTAAGGACTTTGGTTTTTACCCCAAGTGAGGTGAGGAACAAGGGCAGGACTTTGAGCTGAGGGATATGCTCTGACTTAGGTTTTCATGCAAATGTCTCTGCTTCCCACCCAGTCCCACCCAGGACTGTCAGAGCCCTGAGGTCCAGGGTTTTGTGGACCGGCAACTAGAGAAGGGGAGTCTGAGGACACCTCCAACTCCCAGCCTAGGGCTCCAGCCCTTGGTTGTCTTTTTAGGGTCTTTGTGAGGATAACATACAAATGAACCCTGTTTGGTTAGATTCTGTGAACGTGAGCCAAGCCCTCCTGGCTGGATTGAGCTGAACCCTGAAGGCTGCAGAGAGGACCAACGCACCCCTTTGCCCTGGAGGAGCCCTGCAGGAGGAGACAGACATATGTGTGACACACTAAGATGCAGTGTGAGGAGGCCCATCTGTGGAGAAGCTCAGAGGAGAGAGCGGTTTGTCCTGGAGGGGTCGGGCTGCTGGGGGCAGGGAATGAGGTGGGGGCATTCAGAGAGTAGGCAACACCGGAGCTGAGGTGCTAAAAAGAGAGGTCGGAGGGGCAGACCAGAAGAGGGAACAAGACACAGGGATAGGAAAGTGTGTAGAAGGTAAGAATCTGAATCTCCAACTCAGGGGTGAGATGAATCAAATGTTCTTACAACAGCTCAAATTCTCTTTTGGCTCTGTTGCCACGACGTGGTGAAAATGTAACCTCGGTCGCTTTGGTGGGAAACCCCTGTCATTTTCCCCGGGACTGCTTTAATTCTTGGGAGCTTATGGAGAGCCAAGATGGGTAGGGGCAGGGATGTCTGCCTTTGGCATCGCTGGCCCTGAGGGCCCGTTGCTGGTTGTCCCAGAAAGCCCCAATCCCATGACCAGCCCTCAAGGCCTGGGGCTCCTCTGCTCCTTTCACACCAGTCTGGGGGGGATGCTTGGGCATCTGAGGGCAGTGGGACGTCTGGTCTCTGAGAACCTCAGAGGATTCTGGGCCCTCCCTGACACGAACTGCCTGTGGGGTGGACACCAGGCCACCCAACACAGCTCTGGACCTCAGTTTCTCCTATTTAAAGGGGCAACTCTTATGTACTTGTGAGGGCGGGTGGGTGGAGAAAATGGGGTGGGAAGACAGGCTCCCTGGATAGGCTGCATGTCAGAGCTTAGTGCCATCATGGACCTTGACCTCCACACCAAGGCACTGGCCCTGGCTCTCTGGACCGTCTGGGTGTGGTTCGGGAGGTTGTGTCACCCACCATACCACAGCTTAGCCAGAGATGCCCTGGGCAGGGGTGGGTGTGGGGGAGGCGGCCAGGACCACCCCTAGATTCCCTTGGTGGCCCTCGGTTCTCAGGGCATTGGCTGCTCTCAGGAATGCGGGCGGTTGCATGTACCCTGGACCCTGAATGGGACACTGGGAATCCCTGAGACCTCTCGACAGGCAGTCTAGAGGCTAGCAACTCCTGCTGTTTGGAGCCTCCAAAGAGCTGGGATTTATGTCCCTTCCCCACCACCCATGTCTCTGGCTGGGGAGAGTGGCTCATTTTTTCCCTGTGCTGCGTGACTTTCCAAACTTTATTTTCAGCCTCGGTTTGACGTCAGTCTCTCGCTCGGTCCCTAGGGATCGGCTTTGTGCATTTCCAGGCTGTCCGGGCCGGAGCCTCTCTATCCTCCTGGGCCTCTCGTGCTGTCCCTGCAGTCCCTATTGCCATCTTTGGCCGCGCTCCCTGGGCAACAGGAGGTGGGGCTCCCTGGGCCCCCTGGGAGGCCCATGGATGTGGAAGCAGGGAGGGGAGTTGATGGTCAGCTGGAGAGAAGGCCAGTTGGACTGGTCTCCGATGTGGTGGGCTGTCCTGTGTGGCATGTGAGTGTGTGTGCCGGGGGTGGAGGGCCAGAGGCAGGAGGAGGGAGCTAGGCCGGTGGAGATGTGAGGCTGCACGTTTGTTTCTAGGCGGCTTATCTGCAGACACTCCCTGGAACAGGCTCTGCCCCAAGGCCTAAAAAGAGGCGAGAAAAGATGAGAAAATGGGAGGGCAGAGTGGGGGAGAGAGAGGAAGATGGAGGAGGAGGGAAAGGGTGAGGGAGTAGTGGCAGAGGCAGAAGAATGGAATAATAGCACAATCACAGATTACATTGCATGGCTCATGGCTTTCCCATTTATTTAACCTGATTTAATCTTCAAAACAACTTTGCTGTGGATATTGTTCTCTTTCTACAGATGGAGAAAACCGTTGCAGAGACTGTTTTGGTTCACAGTGCCTAAAGCTCAGCCCAGCTCTGCCCTCAGTTTTCGTTTCGGAGTTGAAGGGGCACAGTCTGCTCTGAGAGCTGAGCGTGTAGGCACCGCGTGAACCCGCATCAAACGGTGGCCCCCAAATACTGGTCACGACTTGTGTTCTGGGGTGTCTCCATCCCCACCCCATCTTTGAACCTAGACCAGGGCTCTATCTGTGCTAGGCACCCCAGACACAGTCAAGAGACTTCTGTTCCAGTTTTTGCCCTGACACCTACCTTCTGTGTGACTCCAGCATAGTTACTTAACCTCTCTGGGCCTCAATTGCCTCATGGTCTTGTACCTGATAAGTTGAGCATGTCCTGGACTAGGTGCCTCTTCTCTCCAGTCCCTCACACCTGGGGCCCAGATGCCCTGCAGCTCGTTGTCCCCAGTGATCTGTGGTTAATGTGGCCCTCAGCCACCCCAAACCAGAACCGTCGAGTCCTCCTTCACTCCATGTGCAGTCCACCACTGCGCCCCGCTGACTGTGCCTCCTAAATACCTCGAGGATTGCTGTGCTCCCTGCCTGGTGTTTGGTAGATGCTGAAGAGATGCTAGTTCTTTTCCTTCTGAGCCCCTCTTCCTGCTTTGAAAATACCAAGTGATCTGAAAATGTGTCACTGTGGTACAGCCTCCCTTCTCACTTCTCTGCCAGTCACAGTGTCCCAACCCCTACCCGAGGGGCTGGGGCTTCAAGACAGCTTCTGACTGTCACCCAGTTCCCACTACAGGGCCTGGGTTTGGGCTCTCATCGCCGCCAGGGGTGGCAGTATGTCACGGTGGTTAAGCATGTGGGCCTTGGACTCTAACCTCAAGTCTGCCACTAACTAGCTGTGTGACCTAGACAAGTGACCTAACCTCTCTGTGCTGCCGTCTCCTCACCTGTAAAATGGAAATGATACTAGATACTACACCTTGTCATGAGAATTAAATGAATTTATACACACAAAATACTTAGAACAGTGCCTGGCAAAAACAAGTATTCAACAAATATTAACTTTTGTAATTATTGCCTGGAATATAATCACCTCCTCAATGGTCTGTGCTTCCAGTTTTATCCCCTACAATACATTCTGCACTCAGTGGCCAGAGAGCTTTCTCTGTCGCTCTGTGCAGGGTTGCCAGATAAAATACAAGATGCCCAGTTTAAATTTAAATAGATGTTTGGTATTTGCTAAATCTGGCAACACTTCTCCCATGCTTAAAATTTCCCCCTGGTTCTCCATTATCTTTAAAATAAAAATCTAAGCTTTTTAGCATGACATTCAAGTATGATTCAGACCTCTGCCCTCTCCATCTAATCTCTCACCTCCTTATTTCTTACCATCCCCGGCCCCCTCCTCTTATGCTCCAGCCATCTCCATCTGCCTTCTTGGAATCCCAGAGAATGACTCTTAGCATTTTGGAGCTAGGATGGACCACTTGTCACATTTTTAGATGAGGAAATTAACGGTCCAGAGAGATTAAAGACCTGCCCAAAGCCACGCAGCGGTTAAGTGAAACTCACAGCCCCTGTGTTCTTGATAGGACCTCAAACCTTGGTTCTGCAACACTGAAAGCCAGGCTCAGGCCAGAGAAAGATCCTCTTGGAACAACAAACATACTAGGTTTAAAATTTCTGGCCTCAGAGGACCAGCCGTGTGCTTCTCTTAGGGTCTGAGAGTGAGGGAAAGCTGGATCTGCTGGCCTGGAGCAGTTCCCAGGGGCCAGCCTCTGCAAACTGTGATGCGTGAGAGGTTCTGGGGAGTTCTGGGGGGCAGAGAGCTGACCTGGAGGTGTTCCAGGCTCAGGTAAGGAGCTCCTCAGGGTATAGGGAAGTGCTTCTGAGACTCAGGGCTAGGGAAGCAAGGCCCAGTTTGCAGCTCTGTACTTGGGGTTTCCCCAAGTCTAGGCAGCTGAGAGTGAGGCTGGGGATTATAAAATAGGCAGAATAATCCTGGCTGTGAATAATCCTTCCCAGAAGACTTGTGGTGGCCTCAGGGCAAACAGAGCGCAGGCCATTAGAATGGGAATGGGGGACCTTTCCCACCAGGCTCCTGAGGCAGGTCTCAACACTCTGCACTCACCCACAGCATCAAACTTGAAGTCCACCAGCTTCCCAGCCAGGTCCCTGGGAGGCTCTGGCTCTGTCTTAGCCACTCAATGCAAATATCTCCACTCAATGCAAATATCTCTGCTCAGTGCTGAGAACTTGGTCTCAGTAATTGACTCGTATGATGTCCAAAGACTCCGTGCATATAACAAGCTCAAAGTGAAGCATCATCTTTAGCAAAAAGATTTATCACGGGAACTGCGACGGCTTCCCATTCATCTGGAGCAGAGGTAGGAGCGACGCTCCTTGCCAGGAATCATCCTTTGTCTTCAAAGCAGATTCCTCCCGGGTTGGAGTCGTCCTGGGCCCAGGCTGAGACCTGTGGCCGACTTCCTGGCCAAGGTCCCAGAGTCCTGGTGTCTCCATCTCAAGAATCTCAGCCACAGGCAGCAGGGTTGAGGGAGAAAGTGGAGCCCTGGGTTTAGGAGCCCCGAGGTCTAGAACTGACTCTCTTAGCAGCTGGCTGTGACCTTGGGCAAGTCACTTGATACCTCAGGCTTTCACTGTTCTATCTGTAAAGTGGAATTTGTGATTCTTGTTTATCTTACAGCAGTAATGGAAGAAGAATCATCCATCACCTACTTTGCGGGGAAGCAATGTGGCCAGTCCTCAGTGTGGGCAGAGTCTACCCGAGGAACGCCCTGTGGGTGATCAGGCGTGGCAGCTGGGAGGAGTGACACTGAGATGGGGCTTTGAAGGACAGGAAGGCTTCTGACAAGGGGAGCCAAGGGGGAGGACCTTCTAGGCCGAAGAGATGATGCCGGGGGAAAGGCTCAGGAGAATGCTGGGGCCCGTGAGCATGGAAGCTGGAGCCCATGAGGAGATGCTTCCATTCATCCGCCCCCTGTAGCAGAGGCGACGGCCTCTTAAAATCGCTTTCTACGTGCCGGACACTTTGTAATCACTCTAACTTTCACAACTTTCTTCAAAGTAGATAACATTATCCCTTTCACAAATAAGCAGCTGAGGCCCAGAGAGTCTAAGTAAGCTCCCCAAGGGAGTCACAAGTGAGCGACAGAGCCAGGACTCAGATTCAGGTCTGTCTCCCCAGGGTGCTGTGACACGCCGCCATGCTAACTACCAGCCAGCGCTGAATGAATGCGTGCCTCCATTCCACACCCACTGCTAGGAGCCAGGGGCGGATTTTCCAGAAACAGGTTGGGCAGTGGTTCTGCACTCCAGCAGCTGGCGGCCCTGGTAAAGGAAACACACACAGCTTGGGTGCTCGGCTGGCAGTGAAGCACAGAGGAAGTGTGGCCTGCATGGCACGGCCTCCCGGATCGGAGTAACTGCTCTCCACGCCCCTCGCCGTGAGCTTGGGCGCGGGCTGGCATGGTCAATCCACTGTTGGGCCGGCTAAGAGCCGGTGGGGCGGGGACAGGCGGGGCACTCTGTCCTCAGCGCCACGGAGACTGCACAGGTGAAGAGAGTTAGGGAGACAGAGGCTCGCCCTGAGCCACTTTGGCTGGGACTGGCCTCCAGCCCGGTGGATTTTAACCTCTGTGGAGCCTGCTGGACACCCGTCCAAGGGCAGGTGGTGACAGAGCCCATGGCTGATGCTGACAGAGGCAGCCCTGTGATGACGTTTGTTTTTCTCTTCTGTCTCCTTCAAGAATACGTCGATGCACGAGTTTCTTTGTCTTCCCTGAATCCACCTCCCCCTGGACCCTCCACTGCTGGCAGCTTGAGCCCACGGGATTGAACCACGTGAATCAGGACTGTGGTCGGCAGTGTCCTATCCCAAGACGTGGCTAGTGTTTCCTCCTCAGCCCACCTCAGTCAGAGCTCTGTCCCCCTCCCCATGTCCTATCCCAGCACCCAGTATCCCCTGAGAATGCTCCTTCCCATCTGCCTGCCTGGCTGTGTTCTCCCTTCTCATCCTCCAGGAAGCCTTCCCTGACTTCTGTGGCCCAACCCTACTTCCAGACCCAAATGTCCCCAGAGCGCAGCTAATGGTTAACAAGATTCTCTTCTATGCACTTACCCATATGTACCTAAAGCAGGGCAGCTCTGTAAGGGCAGGAAGAGTCCTTTCCTGCCTTTTCATCTCATCCTCAGCACCAATCAAAGAAGGGCAAAGGACCTGGTGATATTTAAGGGATTCAGCTGGATGGGGGCAGATCTAGGACACTCTGATCAAAAGAAGATTTCCATAGATTACCATGGATGACATCTGGCTTTGCTCGACACCGCAGGACTTCTCACGATATATTAGCCACTCTCTCCACAGGGCCGAGTGTCGGCACAGAATAATTAAGCTCTGTTCTCTTTCCTTGGAGGACCTTTGATTCCAGCCAGGTGGGATAACCTGGGAGCCAAGGTACCGAAATCCCCACTCACCAGAGTCACACTTATATCTCAGTGGCCCCTCGCAGTCCCCAGTCCAGAGTGGGGCCCCAGTGAGGTGGGGGGGAGCCTGCTAAGGACACTCATGCTGATTCTTGCCCCAGTTTTCAACTGACTCACCGCGTGACCTTGGACAAGTCCCTCGACCTTTCCGGGCCTGGTTACCTTCATCTGACAACAAGGGGATTGTAACAGTCCTCGAGGGTTGTTAAGGTGCTTTATGGCTCTGAACTTTTGCTTCTCTGGCTCAGAGGCAAAGATGTCTATTGCTTCTCAAGTAAAAATATTCCTCTCCTGACAGCCAGCTTGGGAGATCAATAATTCTGTCAGAGCATCCTTGCAGTAAGGCTGGAACTCTGCAGTTTTCCCCAAGACTAGACACTTTATTCATTGTTCATCCCTTTTCTCCCTCTCCTTAGCCCTCCCTCCAGCCCCCTTCATCACCCCACCCCCAACCCGGGATGCAGCAACCTGCCTTGAATGAAGAGTGGCTGGTCACATGGTCTGGTCACCATGGAGACGGATCCCCGCAGACGAGGTAGGCATCAAAGTCACATGAGAACCCCAGAAAACTGGCTGAGGTATTTATAGAAGCAGGCTGATGCTTTTACGGAAATGGGTCTATATTTGACTCCGGTACTGAAAACTTCATGCTGGCTCTGGGGCGAGGCAGGTTTTGCACCAGATTCTCCCTCCCCAGGTCGGGTGAGGCAGATAGCCCCCTGCCTTCCTATTGTCTCCTGGCATGTTCCCCTCCCCACCTCACGCCCAGCTGATGCTGCTCCTACTAGAGCAGAGCCCTGCTCCCTTCTGTTTACACTGAACAAGGCTTCTTCCCAGGCTGGGAGTTTGGGGCTCCAGGATGCTGGGCATGTGGGCAGATTGGGACACCCTCTTTCACTACTCCCCCACCCCAAGTACAAACCAGAAGAAGGTCCTTGCTTCTCTTCATAAATGTTTGAAGATACTGTCATTGCTCAAAGCCTTTGCCACTTCTTTCTTCCTTCAAAGTTTGGAGACAGCTGCCAAAGGGAGGAGGGCTTCAGCCACCCAGCCCTTCGTGGGTGTTACAGCCGTGTTCCAGAAAAGCAAGTTCATGCTAGCGGGAACCATTATTTATTGAGCACTCACCTTATACATGTTATCTCATATACGCCCGCCTCACACGCCCTAGAACATAGATACTGCCGTTATCCCCATTTCACAGGTGCGGACGAGGAAGCTCCAAGTCAGGATGAGAACCCCAACCTATCTGATTCCACAGTCCCCGCCCTTCCCACCGTGCCCTGCTGTGGAGAAGGCAGAGCAAGCCTGAGCGGAAGGGATAGGAGGGGAGGAAGGGGCCAAGGAGAGCGCGGCAGACAGTTGCAGTCTAGGGGAGCAAGGAGAAATGCATTTTGCTATTTTAATGAGCAGGTAATACATGCCCACGGTCAAGAAAAATTAAAACAAAACTCGGTAAGTTCAATGCCAAATTTCTGTTCCCAGGGCCCTCCAGCCCCCAGTTTCCTTCTGCAGAGAAAGTCACCATGGCCAGTTTCAGATGTCCCTTTCTAGAGGTATCATATGCCCTATAGAAGCAGATATGGATATACTGAATCGACATGGTACGGACACAAGGTATAAAATTCAAAAGGTGAAAAATAAATCTTTCTCCCATGCCTGCCCACAGCCATGCTCACCCTAGAGGCATGCACTATTATCAGTATCTTATGTATCATTCCAGAAATATTTTATCCTCTATAAGTATGTGCAGCATACACAAATGGTCACACCCTCTCCACGCTATCCTGCATCTTTTTATCATTTAACAACACGTTTTGCAGATGTTTCCAAATCAGAACATGGAGCAGACTTGTTCATTTTAATGGCTGCAAAAAGTTTGATTGTGTGTTGGTACCATAAATTATGTAAACAGTTTCTTGTTGATAGACAGCTAAATAGTTTCCATTTTTTAAATTACAAATACTGCTGAAGGAGAATCTTTAGATGAATGTCTTTAAACAAACACATATGCAAAATGAGTGTGTACTTCCATAATTTTGACAGATGTGGCCTAATGGGCAATGGGATGCACCCTTGTAATTTTGAAAAATATAGTCTAATTACCTTCCACAGAGATTGTACAATTTAACCCTTCTCCCACTAGCAACATGTGTGTTATCAACTTTCTTTTACTAAAAAAAAAAAAAAAAATTTGCCAACATACTAGGTAAAATATGGTATCTCATTTTTCAGTGTGCATTTCTTTTATTATGAATGAAACTAAACATTTTTTATATATGTAGGAGCCACTTGTATTTTATTTTCCATGAACTTTCTATTCACATCATTTTCTCTTTTTCTTACTGATTTTTAGGCACTCTTTATATATTAAAAAAATACCTCCCCCACTTTTTAAACAGCCACTCCACAGATATCCCTCAACACCCACTACATGGCAGGACTGTTCTAGGCTCTGTTCTAGGGAATACAGAGTTCATCTGTCTAGTTGGGAGCAGACAACAAGTAAATAAACATGAATGAGAATTGAGTGCCAGATGTGAGAAGTGATATGGAGAACAATAAAGCAGAAGGAGGTAAAGGGAGTACCAGTCATTATATCAGACTTAGAAAGGTCTTCCCCACTCCACATTGTGACAGTTCTTTTCCCCATGCTTTCTTTTAGTATTTTTAGGTTTCATTAAAAAAAAAAAAATTAGACTTTTCAAAGGACAAACTTCTGACTTTGATGATCCTAGTGTATGTTTACTTTCCTAGTTCATCAGTTTCTACCTTGTCTTTATCATTTACTTTCTTAGGGTCTATTTTCGTAAGTTCTTGAGATGACTGGTTGATTCATTGATTTTCACTCTTTCTTCTTTTCTAATGTATCTATTTAAGGCTGTAAATACCCCTCTAAGTACTGCTTTTGATGCTGCCTATGGATTGTTTTTTTCTTTCATTTATTATCTCAATACATCTACAATGTATGTGGGTATAAGGAGTAAGGCAGGGATTCAAATTTACTTTTTTGCAGATGGCCAAACCAATACTGTCTATTAAAAATCCATCTTCCCCCTACTCATTTGAAATGTAATCTTTATTATATTTTAAATGACTGAATCTGGGTTTATTTCTGGACTATGTTCTGCTTCA
The DNA here is from genome assembly GCF_000442215.2 of Lipotes vexillifer. Lineage (NCBI taxonomy): Eukaryota > Metazoa > Chordata > Mammalia > Artiodactyla > Lipotidae > Lipotes > Lipotes vexillifer. Next base: position 1,690,939 of record NW_006774564.1, on the reverse strand, counting down.
TGTATTTCTCATAACTAGGACTACATTAATTTAAACACGTAGCTTTATACTATGTTTTACCACCTGGTAAATTCCCACACCACACCCATTCTCTCCCTTAATTTCCCTGGATATTTTTGCTGGTTTCTTTTTTCAAATGAAGCTTAGTATCATCTTGCTTAGTTAAAAAGAAAAATAAAACCGCTTTGTTATTTTCATGGAGGTCATTTTAAAACATAGATTAATTTAGAGAGAATTAACATGTTCATTATGTTTTGTCTTCCAATCTAAGAACATGTTTCTTTTCTTATGGTTAAATGTCCTTTTGGAGCTCTCAGTGGCATTCAGGAGCTTTCTACACATCTTTTAAAGTTTATTTCTAAGTATTTTTCTTTTTTTTGTTGCTATTGCAAATGGAGCACTTCTTATGTTTTCTTACTGGTTGTTGTAGATCTGAAGGCTATAGATATCTTACATGTTAATTTTGCAAACAATCACTTACTGAATTATATTGTTTAAGATTTTTAGTTCTGAGTTATTCTTTAAATGAAGTTTTCAGCTTTTAAGGAAAGAAAGCACATTATATTTTAAAACTTCCAGGGTAAATGGCTATTTAATCATTCAATGAGTTAATAGGTGTAAGATGCTTAGAGTAGCACTGGGCACATCTTAAGAGCTAATAGCAACAGTGGGAATATGCCTTGAGTTTACACAGGGTTTTATCTCATTTAATCCTTACAACGATCCCATGAGGTTAGAGAACACATTATTTCTATTTTCCAGATAAAGAATCTGAAGGTCAGAGATATTAAGCAGTTTGTCAAAGGTCACCTGGCCAGGCAGTGTTGGATTGGCACCTGAGTTTATCTGACTGTATACATAACACTGTCTCAGAGAAAGAGAACAAGGCAAGTCCTTCTGTCACGTGAAGGGTCCTTTAGAATCGCTCATCCCACAGGTGGGTTTTGGTTTGTGTTTTGGATGTTTACGAAGGGGTGTGTTTAGTTGGGGCACCCACCATGCTTGATAAGGGCCCTATGGAGTCAGAGGCCCCGGGGCCAGCATTCTAGGCCACTGAGTCCCAATAAGCAGAAGGTCGGGCTGCCTTTGGAGCTGGGCAGTGGGGCCTGGTCTGCCTTTGCGTGGCGCCTCTTGTTCCTGTGAAGAGCTGTCCATTGCTCCCCTCCAGCACTGCACATGACCACCTCGTGATGCTGATGCCGGGGGTGGGGGTGGGGGACGTCAGGAACCAAGTGGTTCACAGGCTCACCTGAGTCACACGTGGGGAAAATGAGGTGGAGGTGCAGGAAAAAATCTGAAGGTCCCCTCGGTCCTCCTGGGCCTCTGACCTCTCACTGCCTCTCTCTCTCCTCATATTTCTCCAACCCTGCTCACCTCTGGGGTTCTCTCAGGCCCGGAAGTGAGGCTTCCACTTTACGGCCAAGAACGAAGAGACCCTCAGAGCTGCTGTGAGGTGGGACCTGGGAATAGAAATTGCAGTCTCCTTTCAGGGAGCAGTGATGCTTCTGAAGGGCTCTGGGGTCGCCACCTTCCATTTAAGTCTAGATAGGAAGTCATCCCTATAATGTCACTATCATGCTGTAAGACTTTCAGTGGCTCCCTATTACCTTCTGAAATAAGTAGAGGCTTTTTTATCCTGGCATGTCAGGCCTCCACATTAGCAAATCCAACTTGCCTTCTGGCTTTATTTCTCACTTGTCCCCTAAGCCCACAGCTTCTAAATGGCCTGGCTGGATCCAGACCTAGGTCTGTGAGGCTGGGGACATGGTAAATTCCCTCACAAGCTGAGGAGGAATGGTTGCTCTCTATTCCTTTAGAGTGGTCCTCTAGCTCCAGAGAGGAAGCTATTTAGACTGGTTATACCCATCCTTTCATCTGAAAATGGTAATTCTATGAGTGCAGCTCAAAATTAACATGAGCTGCTTTAGCAGCATTTCATATGGCTGCTTCATATTTATAGCTTAAAATAAAATAAAACTCCAGTTATTTTTCATATAAACTCTGATGGAACTGAGAAGGATGGATTTTGAGAAGAAACATGAAACAGAAATGTAAAAGGGAATGAAATCATCTGTGCTGTTTCTACAAAGATTCTTACATGAATCATATATACATTGCACATGCCCAAGCAGAGACAGAGAGGGTTGGGGGGGAAGAGATAGAGTCCTGTTCCCTTTTCCAAACAACATAATACTCAGAGCAAAAACTGAACTCAACACAACCCCCTAGGTGCTAACAAAGTCCCTTTTTCACTGCTTCAGGAAACATTTGCTTCCTCTTACGGGCATAAGATGAATTTCATAGTTGTCTTCTCCCATCTGGAGCTGCTTTGGGGCTTTCGTTAGGGTCTGGCCTAGGCAGAGGAAAGTTGTTTAGCTCCTAACACCTTCCAAGGTGTCCTTGACTGGCTGTATAAAACCTGCCTCTGAATTCAGCCACGAGCTACTGAGTTTAGTACAGTGCCCGACATAGACTAGCTCTCCCCACATATGATGTCATTGGATTTGAAGACCAGATCACTGCCTGTAGACAGGAGCAGGTGTGCTCAGAGCTATATGAAGGGCTGACGTCCTCCAAGGTTGGCACCAGGTGAGGCAGGAGAGGAGGGACAGCCTGCATGTCCTGACTTTGCCCAGGGAAATCCCTTCCCCATTCAGGTTCTCGCTGCTCCCTCAACACACGACTCGTTTGGACAGGTGACCTCCTTGATGGCCTGGTTTGCAAGGCAGAGCTCCAGGCGCTGTTGCATCTGCATGGGACCCCAGGACAAAGAGATCTGGCCTGAAGACCCCCTTCCAAGCCCCTGGCCCAGCTCTTCACTGTGTATCTTCACACCATCATCACCATCATCACCATCACCATCACCATCATCAACACAGCAGCAGGTACATGTACTGAGTGCTCCTATGGTCCAGGCTGCTCGTAGAAACGTGTTACTTGGGAAAAAAATCTCATTTAACACTCAGTATCCCATGAAGGGGTACTATTATTCTCCCTATTTCACAGATGAGGAGGCTCGGCCCTGAGAGTTCCCAAGCTAGTCATAATGGGGTGAACTATGAATGCTGGCACCTCGACTGCAGGGACCAAGTTTTCAGGCTCAAATGTCTTTCTTCTGTGACAGACGTTGTCATCTCACCTCTTGACTCCTCCTCTCTGTCTTCTTTCTCAACCCTTCTTGCCTCTCCTGCCCCTTAGAAGTGAGCACTGGGGCTTCCCTGGTGGCGCAGTCGTTAGGAATCCGCCTGCCGACGCGGGGGACATGGGTTCGAGCCCTGGTCCGGGAGGATCCCACATGCCGCGGAGCAACTGAGCCCGTGAGCCACAACTACTGAGCCTGCGCTCTAGAGCCCACAAGACACAACTACTGAGCCTGTGTGCCACAACTACTGAAGCCTGCACGCCTAGAGTCCGTGCTCCGCAACAAGAGAAGCCACCACGATGAGAGGCCCGCGCACCACAACAAAGAGTAGCCCCCATTCGCTGCAACTAGAGGAAACCTGCACCCAGCAACAAAGACCCAATGTAGCCAAAAATAAATAAATAAATAATAAAATTAAAAACAACAACAACAACAACAACAAGAAGTGAGCACTGCCCTGCGTCCCCCAAATTCTGTCTTCTTGACCGTCTTCTATGTGCTTCCTCTGCCGTCTTTTCCTCCGCTTAACGACCCTCTTTATGCTTATGACTCCCCAGTCTGCATCTCTACCCTCTTTCCTGGACTTTATGCCCATATTTCTAACCACACTTTATTTTTTCAGCAAATTTTTATGGAGTGTCTGCTCTGTGTTGAAGATGGTCTCTGCCCTATGAAGCTTACACCCCAGCCAAGGAGACCGTCACTCAGCCCCCAGTCACACCACTAAGCCCTCAGTTACAATCATGATGAGGGCCACAAAGGAGAAGCCATGTCTACCTGGGAAGTGGACTGAATTCTTCTCCAGGTCGGGGGAGTGGGTGGGGAACGGGGAAAGAGGAGTGGGACGTAGCAGCTTGGGGCAGAGAGGGCACAGGGACAGAACGCTGAGTCAGGAAGGAGTGGGTGAGTGAGCATGAGAGCTGAGAAGGTCGTG
>NW_006774564.1:1678566-1686842 GCF_000442215.2 Lipotes vexillifer | reverse complement strand
GGTAGTGGGCTGCAGGGAAGGCTGAGGGGAGAGGGGTGTGAAATGAGGCTGGAGATGACGAGGGGCCTTGAAGGACATGTTAAAGATGTGGGCAAAAGTCTGCAAGCTGGAGAAGGGTGTGAGCATATCTGTGCTTCTAAAAGATCACGCTCGCTGCTACGTGGAGAAAAGGTGACGGGACTGAAGTCTGAGTCAGGAGGCGATTGTGAGAGTTCACGCGGGTGGTGATTATTGCCTGGACTAGGGTTGTGGCAGCAGAATTAAACAGAACTGGCCAGATTCTAGAGGTACTTAGGAGACAAAATCTCCAGGATTTAGTGATAGATTTTGTGAGGGAGTAAGAAAGGGTTAGGGTTAGAAAGAGCAGGGTGGGTGTTCGAGGACCGTGGAGAGGGTTGGAGTGACCTTCATCAGAGTAGGGAAGTAAGTCGACCAGGGAGTCATAGGAAGGTCATCAGGCAGCAGGAGCAGCCTACCTGAGGTTGGAAACCATGAAGTCAGAGGGAGACCCATGTACCCCCATAGTGTGTTTTTCTCTAGAGAACTTGGTCTAGAGAAACCAAGTATTGAGTTCACTCAAGGTTGGGGATCCATTACCCCATTACTTTCTTCCCCAATGCTCCCCAAATCTGCTCCTCTTTCTAGAGTCCTTACCTTGGTTAACAACAATACAATTACCCAAAAATATCAGTAATAACAGTAATTTATTAAGCAGGTGATATCAGATGTGATACCAGATGTTTTAAAAGAATCATCTCCTCTGATCACCATAATAACTTTGCGGAGTATGTGTTACCCATTTTACAGATGTGGAAACTGAGGCTCAGAGAGGTTACATAACTTCCTCAAGGTTTCTAGTAAATGGCAGTCAGGATGAAAAGTTAGGTCTGTATGAGTCCAAAGTCCTTCCCCTTTCTCCTCACTGCACCACCTTCAAGTTCCCCGCCTTATAATCACCTATCTTGGATTCTTTCCTTTTCCTCCCTCCTACACAGGGTCAGTCATCACGTTCTGTTTGGTTTACGTCTGTCAAGCCTCCTGTATCACTTGCTACTGCCTGCCATGCCCCTCCACCCCGGCTCTTCATCGCTGGCTGGATCCACCAGAGTGGAAGCTCCACAAGGGCAGGGATCAATATCTGTCTTGTTTTCTGCCGTATCCTCTGGGCCTAAAACAGTGTAGGCTAACACTAGGCTAACACTAAGTAGTGGTTGAGTCAAGAGATAAATGTCTATCAGAAGATAATTCTCCATGGGTGACTCAAGTTTCCGCAAGTCTCATGGGTAGAGGCAATTGATGGCTTTTTGTTCCAGACTATCTTTTTGAGGAGGTTTGCATGGCAAACAGCCTTGAAAGACAGAGATAGTGTCTCCCCCGTTGGAGGCCAGGTATATTTGCCGTCCAGTATAATAAAGATAATGTCTCCCTCAGGAGCAAAGTTTGGCAGGTTTGCTTGCATTACAGAAAGACTGGGGTTTCCTAAGCTTGGAGCTCCTCAGCATGTGCAGTATCACCTGGGCCCAGCCGCACATCCCTCCCATGGGACTTGGGGGTTAGAGAAACTGATTTGAATGCTAAGCTCATGCTACCTGCTGTGCTATGAGTAGGAAAGTCCTTTGTCTCTGGCCCAGGAGTCCTTTGTCTCTGGACCAGGAGTGAGATGCAAGGGTAAAATCTCAGAGCCTTCAGAATTCATGACAATGGTCCTACTGCCTTTCAGTAGAGCAACTGATACAGCCTCCACCACCCATCCCTCCCAGACACCTGCCTCTAATGCCAAGGTCCCCTTTGCGTCCTCTAGAGCCGAGAAAATTCATCCAGACTCCCCACACAGCCCTCCCAGGCCCTGAGGGATGGCTCCTACCTCCCTAACTGCACCTCCGCTCAGCCCACCCCTGCTCCAGCTCAGGCAGTCATCCCAACTGCACACCTTCTCCAGTCTCTTGCACCTTTGCCCTTATCATGCTGTTCCCTCCACAAGGGTCATCCTTCACCCTTTCCATTGAAATCCTGTCCACCCTTTGCGGCCAGGATCCTGTCTCACCTCCTCCATAAGGCCTGCCCAGAGCTCAGTCACTCTCCGAGCTTCACTCACTTTACTCATCTTGTAGGGTCCTCCCATCCTTCTGTCTTGAACTGTGGCCTCCTGGGTAAACCCCACTCTGCCTCTCCCCGAGGTTCCATGCCTTCATCTCCCAGAGCGGTGATCTTCGCAACTCCTGCAGCCTCTGGCATACAGTAGGAGCTCAATAGATGAGCGATGTATGGAGGAGCTGAATGGCACAGGGAAGGGTCTTGCAGAATGGTAGGAGGGAAGGACAGTGGAGTGGAAAAGTGTGGAGAAGAGAGTGAACAAAGGCATTGAGGTGGAAGTGGCTAGGGCAGGGGAATAACCACTTTGTCGGGGGTTGAGTTCATACCAGGAGGCCGAAAGAGATGCGCCTGGAAAGATGAAGGAAGTGAGGCCCAGGGCTCAGAGGGCTTCGGCCACGGGGCTCCCATTCCCTTTTGAGGTTAGAACCTGGTGATGCTCCAGAATCTGGGTCCCTTGGTCAGGAGCCTCCAGACGCTGCTCCCGGGGCAGCCCCCTGCCTCTCCGGGCCCACCCCCTCTGTCTGGGTCGTCCGTCAGAGCCTTGCTCACGTCCCCAGAGCCTCGCATTTGACGCGGGCCCGTGCGTGAGTCAAGCCTGCGTCACGGCGCCCCGCCGCCAGGGTGGCCTTTCGCAAAACGAGGGAACTGCGCGCGCTGCGCTCCGCCCCGCTCCGTTCCGCTCCGCAGAGCCAGCGCGGCCAGGGCGCAGGGAGGGTGGCCCTCGGCCCCGGTGCCTGCAGCCTCACGCGCTACCTCCGCCGCGGAACCTGGGTTCCCGGACCGCTCCCCCGAGGCCCGAGCGCGCCGCGGGCGGGAGACGGGCAGGGACAAGCGGCTAGGAGAGGGAGAGAGGAGCGAGCAGAGTCTCGTGCGCCGGCGCGCGGGCCCGGGTCCCCTCCCAGCCCTGGCCGGGGCCCGTCGCCGCCACACTCGGACTGCCCGTCGTGTGAGGGGCTGTGCGCCCGCGACCCGTCGGGAACCGCAGCTGCTCGGTCGGAGTGCAGCGGCCGAGACCGCGCGACAGCCACGCGGGACAGGTGAGTCGCCGGCCGCGCCCCGTCTGGCTTTATGGGACCAGCCACCGCAACTTCAGCTATTCCGGCCCCGCCCCAGCCAGGGAGGCCTAAGGACCGAGGTGCGAGGCGGCGCTGCCGGGGTATCGACCCAGCCTTGCGAGGGCCCCGGGCTCCTCCCGCCACTCTAGCCGCCGTTGCCTGGCGACGGAGCCCCGGGGCCAGCGCTTCTCGGGCGCTCCGGGGGTGCCCTGCGCTGCGCTCACGGTTGGACACCGGACTCCAGCTTCCGGGGCTAAGAGGGCCCAAGAACTCCGGAGGTAATCGGGCAGAGCTGCAGAGGCAAGCGCCCGCGGAGGACCGGGGAGGAGGCCCGGCCAGAATCGCCGCCTGGAGCTGCGCGCCCAGGGCGCAGTTCCCTCGGGGAGGCTCCTGCGCGGCAGGAGACCCCAGCCCCAGCCGCTCGGCTTCAGGCCCGTGACCTTGACAGTAACATTGGCAAGAGAAGCAGAGCGCTCACGCGCGAGATGAATATTTAATTCTCAGTCTTGGGGCTGGTCCTCGCTGAATTCAGAGCTAGCGGGGAGCCCATCCTCCCTCGAGGAAAGCGCATCTGGGAACCGAATGGCGGAGATGGGGGGCGTGCGTGGGGTGCAGGTCTGGAGGGGGCACCGCCTCGGGAGACAGGCCTCTGCCACGTTTATACCTGTGCGCACCGTGCTCTCTAGCGATGCTAGTGTGTCTAGCGCACAGTGCTCTGGGGAGGGCCGCTCCCGCAGGGGCGCGGTCTCCTGCTCTATCCTTTTAAAGCTCAAACAGCCCTGTCAGGGCTGCAAGTGTTCAGAAATACCGAGGCCACTCACCTTACAGGACCCAGTCGCTGTGACGCGGAGTTAAAAAAATTGTGTTCCCACTCCTCTTTCGTTCTTTGAGAAAAAATTGAACGGACCCTTTGGATTAGGAAATTTCTAACCAGAGCTACCTTTGGGGCAATTCCGCTGTGAGTATGAGGCAGGTGGGGTTGGGTTGGGGAGACAAATCAGGGGTGTAGAGAAGGAAGTTTCTTTTGAGGGCACTGCCCCTGCCTGTTAACAGGAACTTTCAGGAACTAAGAAAATCCTGTAATGGCTCGCCCAAAATTCAACTAAAATTTTAGTTATGCGGTGCTGGACCTACCGACTGATGTCTGAAGAACAAGGCCAGAGTGTGTGGAGGTTAACAGAGGGCTTCTTCCGTCTCATGCTGTGCTTGCATTATCCCATGGTCTGGTGAGGTGGACCTATCACCTGGGCAGGAAGAGCTTTGAGGTCACACCTGCTTGTCCTTGGCCATGGCCCATCCATGGGACCATGAGAAGCTCAGCTCCTCTGCTGGCTTTCTGTCTAATAGAGCAGCTGTGGCTAAGTAGGTGGTGAATTTCAGCAAATCCCTGCATCTCAGCCTGGAGGGTGACTCAGTGTAGAAGGCAAATTGTGCCCACCAGCTCTGATTGGAATGAGTGTGTTTGGCCTGAGTCACACAGAGAGTCATGTGTCAGCGTCAGCTGTTTGTGAGTTGAATGGAGTTTACCAGGACTTGTGAGTGGCAATGACCCAAGCCCTCAGTGTTTTGGAGTCACTGACCAAAGGTGAGCAAGTCTCCAGAATGAGCTAAGCAGAGCTCAGGCTGCCTGGCTGCTGGGCAAGGGTCCTGGAGCTCTGACCCCATGGGGAAAGTGAGCAGGGCTGGGCTGGGGGGATGTTGGAGGAGAGGCTTGGCGGGGGGGACCTGTGATTTCAGTGAGAACTTGGCCCAGTGCTCTGCCATGTGCCAGCATGGGGTGACCTTGGGCAAGTCCCTTTACCTCCTGAGCCTTGGTTTCCTCAGCTGTGAAGCAGGGATGCCAGTGGTACCTTTTCTTTTTTTTCTTTTTCTTGCGGTACGCAGGCCTCTCACTGTTGTGGCCTCTCCCGTTGCGGAGCACAGGCTCCGGACGCGCAGGCTCAGCGGCCATGGCTCACGGGCCTAGCCGCTCCGCGGCATGTGGGATCTTCCCGGACCGGGGCACGAACCCGTGTCCCCTGCATCGGCAGGCGGACTCTCAACCACTGTGCCACCAGGGAAGCCCCGCAGTGGTACCTTTTCTGCAGGCTTATTTTTGAGATCAGTGCTAGACATGTAGCAGATGCTCGTTAAATGTTAGTTCCCCACCCCTTTCCTTATGGGCCTTAATCAGAAGTGATTCTTTCTCTTCCTGTCCTTGTTTCTTGGTGTGAGAGGGGGCGTGGAGACAAATGAAAGTGGCAAGGCTTTCCATGTGGTTAAGAAGGACGCATAACTCAGCTTCAAACTGACCTATTCCAACCATTAGGTCTCCCCTGGGAGAGTCTGAATGGGGAAGCCTGAGTAAGAGCAGTGCTGTGGTGGGTGGAGTGGAAGGTGGGGGGTGAGAGGGGCTGTGCTGGGTCTGCTGGGTACCCTTGGTTGCCTGCAGTTGCTTCAGGGTGAGATTCAAGCACAGACTTTGACTCCTGAGGATTGTTCATGGCTGTGGCCTACACCCAAGTTGCAGCACTCGCTAAACTTCAGGGGTCCCTGCTCTCTGATCAGGTCTTGCCATCCCCCTCCGCACCTGTCCTGTTCATAATGGAGTTGGGAGCTGCAAAAGAACAGTCCAGGGGAGGCTAGGCTGGCCTTCCTGGAGAGGAAAGGAGTATATCTCCTGCCTTTCCCGAAAGATCCTGGGCCACTGGCTCCCTCCTGTAATATGTCTAGACCTGGTGCTGAGCTAAAATGTGTGCACCTTAAGAGCAAAGGAAATATGGGGATCCCCAGGGCAGCAAGAAAGAAGCCATGCTGACCCAGGGGACTCCAGTCTGCTTCTGGAAATGTGCGTGTGTTTGTGTGTGTGGGGGTGATACGTGAACCCTGGAATCACTGCCCTCCCAACTGGATCTGGGAGCAAATTCCAAGGATGATAAATACAGAGATGGGAGGATTCCTAAGAAGCAAGTTCCTTCTGCCTGTGCAGCATCCCTTCCCTGTGCTCCTTCCTGTCCAGGTTTGCTGCAGCAGGACAATTCATCATTGATCCCTTCAAAGCTGCTAAGATAAGCAGCGGAACAGTTTAAAAGGAAGATGGATTTCGTGTTTTTTTTTGTTTTTTTTGTTTTTTCTGAAAACCAGGTCTGAGTTATTGCTTGCTCTCAGGCTGGGCTGCAAGAAGTCCTCACAACAAAATATCCGGAGCACCAGAATGGAAAAACTCTGTTAGCCTGTACAAAGTCCTTTTATAGCAGCCCTCTCCTGACTGATGTCCCAGGCTTCCAGAGGTCAGAAGCACAGTACCGCAGGTAGATCTGTGTTAGTGCACTGCCCCGAACGCAGGTGGGATGGTGATCTATGGGGAAATGCCTACTTGGCCTGCTTTTAGGAGGTCCAGGTGCTGGGTTCCAGCAGCTCACTCGGTGCTTGGCACACAGTAATAACATCCAGGTTTTTATTGAGGCTTGTGCTAAGTGCTTTATTCATACACTATCTCGTTTAACCTTCGTTACAGTCCCAGGAGGCATATTATTGCTCTCAGCAGTTTACAGATGTGGGACTTGAGGTTCAGAGAGGTTAAATAATTTGCTCAAGGTCACACAGTAGTGAACGGCAACCTGAGAATTTGAACTCAGGTCTGTCAGATTCCAGACTTCATGCTCTTGATGTCTGTGTGATGTGTCTCTGTAATAAGTTCTTAATAAATGTTGCTGACAACCTAGGCATTTACCCAAATGAGCTTGTCTAAACCTGTGAGTTTGGTTCTTTAAGCTGGTTCCCTGAGAAGGGGGTATGAGCCTCTACTAATGGGAAATTGGTAGAGAATGAACATATCTCAGTTTCTGAGTTTTGGGGAATACAGTACGTGGTTCCAGGTAGATTGGAATCCAGAAGAACATCCCAGGCTCCATCTTGTCCTGTCCTGTCCATCTTTCTCTTCCTGACCTCTACCACCCCTGACCTCATTCCCTTAAAGTTTGTCCAAGTCTGGGGTTGGTTCTGGGAGCAGTGAGGGAAGAGTCAGAGCAGATTGGAGGTTGCCCTGAGGATTTCTGTGTCTGCAGAATCAAGGACAGCCAGTCGCTGGTGGGAGCTCTGGTGTGTCAGGTTTCTCTGCTGGACAGGGTGTGCTAGGGACCTGCAGCAGTTTCTGGTGAGGTCCCAGACCCCAGAGCAAAACTGCTAACACTCCAAGGTTATTTACAGCAGCTGCGGCATGGGCTGACCAGAGGGATGTTGCTTGCTTCCTGGTCCTGTCCTGTGGAGCCCACTCTCTTTATCCTTGGGGCTCTACCACTTGCATCCTTGGCTGTTCTGGGAAACTTGGCATCCTCCTGGCTCTCCATCTCTTCTCTCTCTCTGAGAAATCACCTGGAGGAATAGGCCCATACTGTCCTAGCCTGCCTGGCATCTTCAAACCACCTTTGATCACCGTGGGGAAGTTTCTGAAAGTGAGGGTGGATAGTTAGAATGTAAGCATTTTCTGCACCCCCAGCAGACAAAGAGGTCCTCCCAGGAACCCTTGCTCCACAGGCAGCCATTTTGAGGAGATACAGCCTTTGGGTAATTCTCTCCCCCCATCTCCCATCCCCCATGAGTAATTTTAAAAATTAAAACATGGTTCATCTCTGGATAAATCCAGTTATTTAAGAAAAATATAATTCGATATTCACTGTGTACAGAAAACTCACATGTGAGAACATAAACTCAGATGCAAGATGGATTACTGTACCAAATTATTCTCACATTTAAAACCATGTATATATTGTTAGAGAATAATTTTGAGTCAGGTGAGGCCTGGGCAGCCTGAGTCCCCAACTTGGGAGTTGACACCAAAAGCGCTTTTGCTCTGAGGCCTCCTGTGGAGTGAGGGTGGGGCCAGCAGGGCCAGAGGAAGTAACACCCCAGCTCCCAGGCCCTGGGGTCATCGCATCAGCTGCATTTGACCCACTGAGCTGCCACTCTGTCTTCCAGGGCCTGATCACAGTTCATTTGAAGATAACAAGTTGCCTCTCGAGGTGTTCCATCATTTCTAATTTAATTACTGGTTTAATTAGAACTTCCATTGGATTCTTTGCACCACTGCTTTGCCACCTATTATTTCACTTGCAAATAGAATCTATTGGTCCCCACCCCAAATTCCTG
>NW_006774564.1:1655118-1677922 GCF_000442215.2 Lipotes vexillifer | reverse complement strand
TTCCTGCTGGTTGCATTTTCTCTTTAATTATAAGACTTCTGGGCTCTGTGGTTTTAAATCCAACTCCAGGTCAGGAGTGCTGTTTGAGAAAGCTACCGTTCAGGAGATGTGAACAGTCACCTGGTGGAATGGCTTCAGCAGGTGCTGCCAGGTGAGTATTCAGGGAGGATGTGGACCTCCTCTCCCTGGGGGTCTACAGGGCGGAGAGCAAGCGTGCTCCTGTGCTGGGCAACCCGGCACTGGCTCCCAGAATGGCCTGGTGGGTGCTGTCCACGGTCCTGGCACACCTCTGAGGCAACCTGCCTGCTAGTAATTCAGGGACTCCTTTAGAACCGCTGGAAGGAATCTCCTTGACCAGTCCCCAAATTGTATTATGCCTCTAGCTTTGGGTAAAGGCCCAGCCAAGTGAGGGAGCTCCTGACCTCAGGGAGGAATGATGGTAGATGGACTTGTTCCATTGTTGACTTGCTGAATGAGGTTCACGTATGTCACTTTGCAGTGTGGCATGGTGCGTTGGAGAACTTCCTAACCAGGACCCCAGAGGGGTGGCATGAGGCCCAGAGATAATGATGTCTTCATTCCTTGGGATAGCCTTGAGTGGCCTAGGGTGGTGAAGCCGCCTCCATTTACCCCAGTGTGCCACAGCCGTATTCTCTTCTCTGTGTGTCATCACATGTGAAAGGGTGTAAAGCACCAGTGTATTGGAAAGAGCATGGGCTATCGAGTGACGTAGACCACAGTTTGGATTCCCTCTCCCCCGCTTCATGGCTCGGTAATCCTGTGCATGGTAGTTAGCTTCCCTTAGCTTAGGCTTCTTTATCTGTAAAATGAGAAATTCCATTTTATCCCAAGTTTTTTTTTGGGGGGGGGGAGGTAGTTAACATATGTAAGCACAGTAGGTCTTCAAACATGTGTGCTCCCTCCGCTGTGATCTCAGGTGTCCTGCTGGGAGTGCTTTTCTGCCCACCCCTCCACAAAGCCGCACTGAAGCCTGGTGAGGAAAGAGACACAAACGTTTCTGGTTCTCAGGAAAGAGACATCATGTTGGGAGTGTAATTAAGGGTTTCTGATCACTATTCCTTCAAGTGCTCTTCACAGTCTGGTGGGTAACTCAGGTAATTGGACACCCTTGATTCCTTCTGTCTCTCTCTGAGACAAGAGAAAATAGTGACTTTAAGAAAATCCAGGTCAGCGGATTTGGGCAGTAGCTGTGAGGACCCATCTGTCACCGCCATGGGCCTCCCATGAATAAGAAAAGAAGGGAGTGAGGCCTTCACTCGTTGCTCCTGGACTTTTTATTTTCACAACTGATTTAAAAAATTTCTTTTTCCAAATCAGGACAGTCTCATGGATCTTCTGTTTGGGGCCTGTGTGCACTTCAGCACCCTGGGGTCCTCTGTTTCCCTCTCTCTTTAAAACCTAAACCTTATCCAACAGCCAGCCCATGTCACCACCATCTCTAACCTACCGTCCCCTCTTTTTCTTTTTTTTTTTAAATTTATTTTATTGACGTATAGCTGATTTACAACATTGTGTTAATTTCTGCTGTACAGCAAAGTGCTTTGATTATACATACATACATATATATATATATATATATATATATATATACATTCTTTTTCATATTCTTTTCTATTATGGTTTATCACATAATATTGAATATAGTTCCCTGTGCTATACAGTAGAACCTTGTTGTTTATTCACTCTATATATAATAGTTTGCACCTGCTAATCTCAAACTCCCAATCCATGTGCTTTTTAATTTGTACTATACTGATCTATTTAAAAACAGTCAGGTGACATCAGTTCCCTGCTCGAAAACTGCCAACAGCTTTCTGTTATCCTTGAGAGGAAACCCAAACTCCTTTCTATGGCCCACGGGTCCTGCCTGCTCAGGATGCCAGTTATCCTCCTGTCTCAGCACTCTTCCCTGGCTCAGGATGCACTAGACACAGGGCCCTTCCTTCTAGTCCTTGAACTCACCAAGCGCTGCTCCTGCCTCAGGGCCTTTGCACTTACTGTTCCCTCTGCCCTGAATGCTTTCCCAGGATATGCACATGGCTTATTCTCTCACACTATCAGGTCTTTATCAGAGTTGCTTTCCTAACTCCCCTACATATTGTAGCATCCCTACCTCACTGCATCCCTGCTGTATTATATATTTACTTGTTATCACTCTGGATACAGTCTATGCCTATATATGCAATATTAATTACACATTTGTCTGGTTTTTATTTGTCCTCTTCACTGTAATATACATCCCCCAGGGCAGGGACATTATTTGCTCTGTTCTCTGCTGTACTAGGACAGGACGTGGTGCATAGTTAGTGTTCAGTAAATATCTGTTGAGGGAAATAAAGGACAGGAGGGAGAGAGAGAGGGAGGGAAAATATAGAGAGGAATTTTTAAAGTCCCATATTTCAGCAGTATCCCTAGTTCGTGGGAGTTTCTGGGTGTTTTTCCGTTCTCCTTCAGCCCAAGAGGGGCGTGGGAGATCAGTCGGAGCTCCAAGCACCTGCATCCCCCACCAGCCCCACATGTCCTCAGGTACCTGCGTGCTTGTTCCACACCAGTTCCTGGCCATTTCGGGACTGTGGGTCGTTGGGCCTCTGTTCCTGGTTGGACCCATTTCCCCCATGTTCTCACGAGGAGGGGCAGCTGGTGTGGGTTTATGGTGTGGCCCCCGCATTATATCATTTTATCCTCATGACAACCCTGCAAAGTCAGAGCCTCATCCCCATATTTTCAGGTCCAGAAACTGCAACCAAAAGAGAAGGTGTACTTCCCCAAAGACTCACAAAGACCCAGGTTTCCCTGGGTCCAAAACCCGTGATCTTTCTGGGACAGTGTGGTGGTTGAGAGATTCTGGAGTCACCCTGTGTTGGTTGGGACTCCGGGCCTCCACTGTTTGACCGTGTGCCGTATTCCATCAATTCCAAGGTGTGTAATCTTGCACAGTGTCACATCTCAAAATCAGGATGTGCAATCAACAACGTCTCAGATTGGCTGTTGGTCAGGTGGAGTGGTGACCTAGTTGGGTGAAAGCCTTCCATGGACACTTTCTGGTAAGTTCAAGAAAGTACCAGCACCAGAGGAGCTTAAGTTCAATGAAATATAGGTAATTAGTCCCTCTGAGCCTCTACTTCTTCATCTGTAAAATGGGGATAAGAGAGGCACCAGCCTCATACAGTTATTGGTGGGGTTAAAGGAGATGATGTCTGCTCTACACAGCGGCTGCTATGGAGTTGACCCTCAAAAAGTAGCACCTATGTGCTGCTGTTGTCATTGTCATTATTACCACCCCACTCTGCCCTCAGCAACCTATATTCTAGTGCAAGGCTCAGGCGTCTGTGGGGGCAGCCGTGGTACTGCTGTTGCTTGTACACCCACTGGGCGTGCATTTCCCCCTCACATGATATGGTAGAACTGAACCAAAAGATTTTGTTGGCACTGGCCCCGCCCACATTTTCCAGTGCCAGTTCCTCCCCCTGTGGACCATCTGCCCCTTTTCCTGCTTTCTTTCCTCCTTGACTAAGAAAACAAAATACCAGCTGCAGAGAACACGCTCAGCAAATGCAACGGGAAGGTGAGACGGGCTGCAGAAGATTCCACTGGTTCCTTTGGCTGTTTGTTGTTTAGAATGGTCCACCAGCCTCAGAAACGCTCCATGCCAAGACTGTGCCCGTCCGGTGTTTATGTCTCTCTGGTGAGGGTGGATCCTGTCTGCAAAGTGGAGAAAAGGAGGCACAAATCATGGCTCCTTTATAAAAGGCAAAAAGTCAATGAGCGACAGTCAGGCTTCTTAGTTTACCTTAGCTTTAAACTGCCGCTTGGGGCATCAGATGCTCTTGGGATCAGGATGTCCTGTCAGAAAATGGGGAAAATTTGAAGCTGGAAGATTACGTCAGACCCTAGAAATTTGGGGGAGTTCAAAATACTTTAATTCATTAATTCACGCACTCACTTCATTCATGTCATATTTGCTGAGCACGTGTGGTAGTAAGTCACCAGGATTTGGCCTTGCAGAAGCAAAGATGCTGTCAATCTGGATAAGGACAGGAGGCCACAGCACAAACCCAGCAAATCTGTGAAATGGAGTCAGAAGTAACCATCCTATTGATTTGACTTCTCAGTAAGCTTTTCTTTCTCTTTCTCCTTCTATCCATGTGGTAACCAGATGCAGTTGGTAGGTAAGCGCTGTTCCCTATTTTCCAGATGAATAAGGAACAGAAAGCTGTCTTCCAAGGCCTGGGGTCCCCCTGACATGTGCTGCAGGGCTGTGCCGGATTAGAGCCCCCGGCTGGGCAGGCGACTTCTGGGAGGTTTACCGCCTCTTCTCTAGTCAGAGCTATTAGCTCTTCACCCCGACCTCTTTGTTTCAAAGGCAAAGGCAGTGGTTCAGATTTCAACATAGGAAGCGGGTTGCTCTTGGAGGGTAGGCAGGCAGAGACCCTGGAGCATCTGTAAATACCACATTCTGTCTGGTGTGCCAGGCCCTGCTGGGCCCGGGGCAGGCAGGAGGGGCACAAAGCTGAATACACCTTGGGTCCTGCCCTCAGGGAGCCTTGTGGTTAGAAAAGGAATCAGGCCTGTAAACAACTAGCTATACTAGAAAGCCAAATGGTAAAAGTGTAAAATAGTCTTATAAAGAGCGTGCTGAGGAGAGAGAACGGGATACTCATTCTTACTTAGAGGACTGCGGAAGGTGTCACAGGTGAGACGGTGGGCCTCGAGCTGGGCCGTCAAAGACTAGACGGTCCAGGAGACAGAGGATGGGGAGTGGTGGGTGGGCCGGGGAGGAAAGGGGGAGCCGGGGCTGGGGAGGTGGAAGGGGGCCCAGAGGAGGAGCTGCACATGTCTTGGCCAGGGCAATGCATTGGCAGTGGGTGCAGAGGACGTGGTACCCAAGAAGCCGCCTCTGAAGGCCTGAAGGAGAAGTGAGCTGGGAGCCTGTCGCCGGCCTCTAGTGGAGAGAAGTTCTGAGCTAGAGCATGAGGGGTGGGAAAGGACAGATCTGAAGCCACTGACAGGAATTTGCGACGTGGGCATGAAGGGTGAAGGAGGGAGAGGCCAGGAATGGTGCTGGGTCCCTGCCCGTGCGTCCTGAGCGAGAAAACTCAAGGCGGGTGGCCAGCAGGCCCATCAGGACCAGTTTGCCCCACGTGACTGCCAGAGGTTCCACTAAGACAATTAAAAATAATTTGGAGGATAATTTGGGTCTCTGATAACAGTCTGACCTGTTTCGGGCTCAGTGGAAACCCAGAGGCTCTGAGGTAATTAGGACGACTGTGTGGGCCACCACTGCTTGTCACCTGGAAATCAGGAAGCTGTCAAGTTCCCTGAGAGAAAGGGGCCCGACCTTGCTTCCTTCTCACCACCGCTTAGTCCTGAGTTGGACCTTGGCAATATGGTGCGGGGAGCTGGGTGTTCTCCACGGCTTTCCTCTGCTGGGGGCTCTCACGGCTTCCCTGTGGTGGAGGTTTGCATTTACGAATGTGCAGCACTCTCTCCAGAGCCCCCCAACCCAAGAGCAGCAAAACTGGGCATGCCCCCTGGGGCTCAGTGAAGCCAGCACTCGAGGTCTGTGGTCCCTTTGGCTCCTTTTTCCCCAAGATGGCAGCTTGTCCACTCAGCTCCCTCAGGGTCTCCCTTGGAAGATATGTGACTCCCTTGAGTTTGTCCCTTGAGGTATCTGATACAAACTTACCGACCCCAGGAGGCAGGCGCTCAGAGGGTCCCCCGCCCCCTCTCTGGCTGCTGTCGAGCGGAGGGGCCTCTGGCTTGGCTTTGGTTTCAGGGTGAGCAGCCACCCCCTTGGGGTAATTGCTGAGCGCTGTGCTTGAAAAGTTGTGGAGCCATCAGTCCTCTGGCAGGAGCTATTTTTACCTGTCTGCCTCCTAGTGGCACTATTGTTTTCACAGTTCACTCACTGGTCCTGCTTCTCTCACATGTGCTATTCTGAGCCATAAGCTGCATCTGTTGCTAAGTGACAGATCTGGCACCAAGCGCTTTCTTGGCATTCGAGCCCCTCTGCATTGTGCTTTAAGTAATTGAGGCATTCCTTTCCGAGAGTACCATGGACTGATGCGCTGCTTGGGAAAGCAACTTTATAACCCACCCCCAACTGCTACAGGGCGATGATCTGAGTACGACTGGGTTGGCTGTCAAAACATCCCCACAGTGCACCAGTGAGCTCTCAGCTGGCAGAGGGTGGCCTGACAGACCAGCCCAAGGACCTGCAGTGTCTAGTGCCTGGGGCTGGTCACCCCTTGCTCACACGCACGTGCAGGAGGGGCACTCCCTGGATAGATGCAGAGCTGAAAGAGCTTCAGAGATCATCCAGACCAACTCATTTCACACACAGGGAAACTGAGGTCCAGAGAGGTCAGGGTGATGGTGTCAAGACCAGCACCGAGCCAGCCTCCGGCTGCTTGGATCTGGGCTGGCTCCACAGTCCGCAAAGGCAGGGGCAGAGAGGAATCTGCCTCCCCTGGGTTTTCTCTGATCCTGGCGCTTGTCCCCAGCAGTGCTTCAGGGTCCCTGGCTGGTACACATTGGATTCCTGGGCCCTGGTCTGAAAGCTCACCTTCCCCCACAGACGGCCTCCAGGCTTCAGGGAGCTAGTGCGTGCAGGGAGGGAGGATTGTTCTGAGTCGCTGCTGCCACCTTCCCTTTAAAGGCACGGAGAGAGCACAGGAGTAAGGACACCTGGGGGCTGACAGCTGTGTGATGTGAGCCACGCCCTGTCCCACCCTGGGGCATAGGTGTCCAGCTCACTTCCCGGGCCGGGCTGTGAATCCGAGATGATGAGAAGAGGTGACGTTTGTGAGTGCTTGGTGGGGGCCGGTCCCCTTCTGAGACCTGTACAACCTGTCCTCCTCATGACATTGCAGAGTGAGCACTGCTCTCCTCGCTGACGCTGAGGAAACGAGCTCAGTAATGTGAAGAATCTTCCCAGGCCTTCCTTGGTGGCGCAGTGGTTGAGAGTCCGCCTGCCGATGCAGGGGACACGGGTTCGAGCCCCGGTCCGGGAGGATCCCACATGCCGCGGAGCAACTAGCCCCGTGAGCCACAACTACTGAGCTTGCGCGCCTGGAGCCTGTGCTCCGCAACAAGAGAGGCCGCGATAGTGAGATGTGGGCGCACCGCGATGAAGAGTGGCCCCCGCTTGCCACAACTAGAGAAAGCCCTCGCACAGAAACGAAGACCCAACACAGCCATAAATAAATAAATAAATAAAATTAAAAAAAAAAAAAGAAGCTTCCCAGGCCGGCAGTTGGTAAGGAGCGAAGCTGAGATTCGAACCCAGGCAGTTCGGCTTTGGAGCACAATCACCCCATACTGTACCCGTAAACTGTGTAAAACATGTTTTTAAATGGTTTCAAACTATTCCAAATATGAGCTATAGTTTGCGTAATAATACTGCTAGACTTTACTATGAGGCCATGTTTTTATCAGTAATAACCTTACTGATCTTTGGGCCCAGGATCTGGCGCCGCATGGCCTTTACCTGCTTCCCTTTGACCCTGGGGCAGGTGAGTGGGCCTGGGCTTCGCAGGGTGCTGCGCCACCAACCTCAGGGTGCTGTCACTTCTTGCAAACAGAAAAAGACATCTCTGAGCCGGTGGTGTTGCAAAATGCTCTCCACCCTCCACCCCACTCCCCCCCACCGCAAACTCATTTTGGCTTTTCCTGAGGAGAAACAGGGCATTTATGTAACAGAATATAAATAGGGGGACTTACATATTTTTAAATGAATAAAGGCAAACAACACCAGGCTTCCAGGTAGCAGCCTCTGTCATTTGGGTCCTTCCTGGTGTCAGGCCCTGCACTAGGCACTTTGTATGCATCTGCTCATGGAATCCTCACGCAGCCCTGCCCGGGAGGCAGTAACTGTCATCAGACAGAACATTTTCACCCAAGAGGGAGCCTGATGCTCGCATATTCAAGTGAGGTGGCTGCCCCCTCACTCGGCACCAGCTGATATCTTTTTTTTTGCCATGGTTTCCTTTTTTTTTTTTAAAACATGTTTATTGGAGTATAATTGCTTTACAATGGTGTGTTAGTTTCTGCTTTATAACAAAGTGAATCAGCTATACATATACATATGTTCCCATATCTCTTCCCTCTTGCATCTCCCTCCCTCCCACCCTCCCTATCCCACCCCTCTAGGTGGTCACAAACCACCGAGCTGATCTCCCTGTGCTATGCGGCTGCTACCCACTAGCTATCTGTTTTACGTTCGGTAGTGTATATATGTCCATGCCACTCTCTCACTTTTTCACAGCTTACCCTTCCCCCTCCCCGTGTCCTCAAGTCCATGCTCTAGTAGGTCTGTGTCTTTCATCCCGTCTTACCCCTAGGTTCTTCATGACCTTTTTTTTTTTAGATTCCATATATATGTGTTAGCATACGGTATTTTTCTCTTTCTGACTTACTTCACTCTGTATGACAGACTCTAGGTCCATCCACCTCACTACAAATAACTCAATTTCGTTTCTTTTTAGGGCTGAGTAATATTCCACTGCATATATGTGCCATATTTCTTTATCCATTCATCTGTTGATGGACAGTTAGGTTGCTTCCATGTCCTGGCTATTGTAAATAGAGCTGCAATGAACATTTTGGTACATGACTCTTTTTGAATTATGGTTTTCTCACGGTATATGCCCAGTAGTGGGATTGCTGGATCGTATGGTAGTTCTATTTGTAGTTTTTTAAGGAACCTCCATACTGTTCTCCATAGTGGCTCTATCAATTTACATTCCCACCAGCAGTGCAAGAGTGTTCCCTTTTCTCCACACCCTCTCCAGCATTTATTGTTTCTAGATTTTTTGATGATGGCCATTCTGACTGGTGTGAGATGATATCTCATTGTAGTTTTGATTTGCATTTCTCTAATGATTAATGATGTTGAGCATTCTTTCATGTGTTTGTTGGCAGTCTGTATATCTTCTTTGGAGAAATGTCTATTTAGGTCTTCTGCCCATTTTTGGATTGGGTTGTTTATTTTTTTGTTATTGAGCTGCATGAGCTGCCTGTAAATTTTAGAGATTAATCCTTTGTCAGTTGATTCATTTGCAAATATTTTCTCCCATTCTGAGGGCTGTCTTTTGGTCTTGTTTATGGTTTCCTTTGCTGTGCAAAAGCTTTGAAGTTTCATTAGGTCCCATTTGTTTATTTTTGTTTTTATCTCCATTACTCTAGGAGATGGGTCAAGAAGGATCTTGCTGTGATTTATGTCATAGAGTGTTCTGCCTATGTTTTCCTCTAAGAGTTTGATAGTTTCTGGCCTTACATTTAGGTCTTTAATCCATTTTGAGCTTATTTTTGTGTATGGTGTTAGGGAGTGATCTAATCTCATACTTTTACATGTACCTATCCAATTTTCCCAGCACCACTTATTGAAGAGGCTGTCCTTTCTCCACTGTATATTCCTGCCACCTTTATCAAAGATAAGGTGACCATATGTGCATGGGTTTATCTCTGGGCTTTCTATCCTATTCCATTGATCTATCTTTCTGTTTTTGTGCCAGTACCATACTGTCTTGATTACTGTAGCTTTGTAGTATAGTCTGAAGTCAGGCAGCCTGATTCCTCCAGCTCCATTTTTTGTTCTCAAGATTGCTTTGGCTATTCGGGGTCTTTTGTGTTTCCATACAAATTGTGAAATTTTTTGTTCTAGTTCTGTGAAAAATGCCAGTGGTAGTTTGATAGGGATTGCATTGAATCTATAGATTGCTTTGGGAAGTAGAGTCATTTTCACAATGTTGATTCTTCCAATCCAAGAACATGGTATATCTCTCCATCTGTTTGTATCATCTTTAATTTCTTTCATCAGTGTCTTATAATTTTCTGCATACAGGTCTTTTGTCTCCTTAGGTAGGTTTATTCCTAGATATTTTATTCTTTTTGTTGCAATGGTAAATGGGAGTGTTTTCTTGATTTCACTTTCAGATTTTTCATCATTAGTATATAGGAATGCCAGAGATTTCTGTGCATTAATTTTGTATCCTGCTACTTTACCAAATTCATTGATTAGCTCTAGTAGTTTTCTGGTAGCATCTTTAGGATTCTCTATGTATAGTATCATGTCATCTGCAAACAGTGACAGCTTTACTTCTTCTTTTCCGATTTGGATTCCTTTTATTTCCTTTTCTTCTCTGATTGCTGTGGCTAAAACTTCCAAAACTATGTTGAATAAGAGTGGTGAGAGTGGGCAACCTTGTCTTGTTCCTGACCTTAGTGGAAATGCTTTCAGTTTTTCGCCATTGAGGATGATGTTGGCTGTGGGCTTGTCATATACGGCCTTTATTATATTGAGGAAAGTTCCCTCTACACCTACTTTCTGCAGGGTTTTTATCATAAATGGGTGTTGAATTTTGTCAAAAGCTTTCTCTGCATCTATTGAGATGATCATATGGTTTTTCTCCTTCAATTTGTTAATATGGTTAATCACATTGATAGATTTGCGTATATTGAAGAATCCTTGCATTCCTGGAATAAACCCCACTTGATCATGGTGTATGATCCTTTTAATGTGCTGTTGGATTCTGTTTGCTAGTATTTTGTTGAGGATTTTTGCATCTATGTTCATCAGTGATATTGGCCTGTAGTTTTCTTTCTTTGTGACATCCTTGTCTGGTTTTGGTATCAAGGTGATGGTGGCCTCGTAGAATGAGTTTGGGAGTGTTCCTCCCTCTGCTATATTTTGGAAGAGTTTGAGAAGAATAGGTGTTAGCTCTTCTCTAAATGTTTGATAGAATCTTTCATGTGTTTGTTGGCAGTCTGTATGTCTTCTTTGGAGAAATGTCTATTTAGGTCTTCTGCCCATTTTTGGATTGGGTTGTTTGTTTTTTTGATATTGAGCTGCATGAGCTGCTTGTAAATTTTGGAGATTAATCCTTTGTCAGTTGCTTCATTTGCAAATATTTTCTCCCATTCTGAGGGTTGTCTTTTCATCTTGTTTATGGTTTCCTTTGCTGTGCAAAAGCTTTTAAGTTTCATTAGGTCCCACTTGTTTATTTTTGTTTTTATTTCCATTTCTCTAGGAGGTGGGTCAAAAAGGATCTTGCTGTGATTTATGTCATAGAGTGTTCTGCCTATGTTTTCCTTTAAGAGTTTTGTAGTGTCTGGCCTTACATTTAGGTCTTTAATCCATTTTGAGTTTATTTTTGTGTGTGGTGTTAGGGAGTGTTCTAATTTTATACTTTTACATCTAACTGTCCAGTTTTCTTAGCACCACTTATTGAAGAGACTGTCTTTACAGTTGGTGGGGTGGAGGCAACCAGGGTGGAGGGCAGGGGCTTTGAAGTCAGACAGACACTTCATTCATTCACTCACACACTTAACATACATCTCCTGATGTACACGCCTCTGCTCCGATGTCCCCTCCTCAGAGACACCTTTCCAGACCATAAAGTAGCAGCCCTCCAGCTCGCAAGCCACCCTACTCTCTACCCCATGTTATTGTCTTTATAGCAAAAATCACCACTGGCTATTTTATCTGTTTATTTCTTTCTCTAGTATCTGGCCTTTCCACTAGAAATATAACCTCTGCAAGAGGAAGCCCTTGGCTTATTTTGTTTGCTGCTGTATCCCTCACACCTGGAATAGAGCCTGCTAGAGAGAAGGCACTCAGTTAATGTATGTCAAGTCAATGAATGAGTGAGTGAATGAATGAATGAATGAATGAATGAAATGGGCTCTCAAACCCGGGCCTCTCTGACTTCAAAGCCCCTGCCCTTTACCACGAGAGGCGATTGTCTTCCTCCAGTGTCCCACCCCACTTGCTGAGTCTGACCCAGTGGCCTTGGGCAATTCACTTCCTCTCTCTGGGCCTCAGTTTCCTCATACATAAAATGAGAATGTTGCGAGGATCCCTCAAACTTTAATATTGCAAATGTTGGACTCTGCTGTCACATGAGCATACTCACTGGGCACAGACGGTTCTAGTCATGATTGAAACCCAGCCCAGTGTCTCAGCTTGCAAGTTTGCACCAGCACTTTGCTTCCTGCAAACCCAATGGCCTAGGAGGACCCCGGGTCCCCATCCTGCAGTGCAGGATGTTCGTGCACATCAGTGATGTCTTGGGAAGGAGGAAGAAACTCATATTGAGCTGATGCCTATGGTTTCCGTGATGCTGCTGTGGGTATCCTTCTCTGGATTTACCAGAAGGTGTTCATTTTGTCCCACTTAATTTAAAATGATGCCTTCCTCCCCTCCCCACTGCTTCTCATGCTGGTGACCAGAGCTGCCACTCACTAATCTATTTATGGGGAAATTAGAGAATTTATGTTCTCTGATTGGTCAGCCTCAAGATAAATTCTGCAGACTTGCAGGAATCCCCCCCGGTTTTCTCCAGTCGTGGCAAGATGAACAGTACGTCATATCTAACGCACAGCAGATTATTCTGGTCAGATCCTGCAGCAGGCTGAGCACCTGTAGAGAGGCTCCGGGCTAAGGTACCTGGTGATTGTGGTTGCAGGAGGGACCCACCCTCACCCTTCTCCCCATCTCTAGTTTTTAATAAAACTCTTGACGTAAGCTGAGGAGAGATGGGGTAGCTGGACAGGCAACCACTGCATGTGCCTTAGGTTTTGTCCTCCATTTGAGAGCCTGGGGACAGGGACCTGCTGACTGGGGAGGGGGAGGGGCTTGTCCTGGCAGCTCAGGCAAGAACGCAGGCCTCCCCCTTGCACAACTCCTGGGGGCACCATCGGCTTCTGTAGCACAGGCACCGTAGCAGCCCGGGGGGAGGCTGCGGGCTGGAGGGGCCACAGACACAGAGTCCCACCTTGGAGCACCCTCCAGGACATGATGGAGTGTTCAGCTGACCCACTGTAAAGTTGAGTCCCAACAGAGAGCTACATTTCTTGTAGGGAATTCTGAGGTCTTTCAGGCAGGCTGGCTCTGTCCCAGTCACTCCAAAGCTCAAGACCCTGGCTGTGCCTGAGGTGGAAGGGGACAGTGCCTAAAGAATCACTGTCCCCCTTAGATGAGGAGAGCAGGAAAGTGTCACCTGCTTGTGTGGTCCAAGGCCTGGCCTGGGGAGGGCTGGCTAACCCCACAGGCCAGGGTGGACAGTTGTCCCCATCTGCCAGGCCTCCTAGCTTCATTACATGTGTAACAGGATCTGGCCAGCCAGGTCTCCTTGAAGGTCCTTGTGGCTGCAGTCAGCCAGGAGGTCTGGGTCAAGCCCAGCAGGAGGGGCATCCCTGCACGCTTCAGCTACACAGGGACCTTGCCCAAGAATTCAGGTGGCACGTGCGAGGAGAACAGAGGCAGCTCCTTCCCTTAGTAATGGCAGAGCCGGATAATTTACATCCCTAGAAAGATGCAGGGCAACTGCCGGCCGGGGTGTATGTGGTTTAATTTTAAATCCTCCAACCTTCCCTTAAATGAGGAGGTGCTTCAAAACAAGCAGAGTGTTGGGATCCTTCAAAGGACTCATTTCCTTGGTGCTTTATTTGTTTAAGGGGAAGCATGATACACGATGGGGAATTGCAGGAGTAGGGAGGGTTTTGCCTCCCCCGCCCACGTTGTGCAGACATTATCTGCTGTAAAACTGTCACTGAAGGATGGAGAACTGGCTCTTGGCTGTGGTGGCCTTCAGATAATGTCACTGCTGAGTGATGACCCAGGATTTGTTGGCACTGAGCAAACATCTCTAGGGCTCTGCTGCCAGAATCCTTAGCTGAGCCTGGCCGGTGCTCCTGCCTGGGATACTGGTGTCCAGGGGCTCCATGGTAAGAGCTCTAGGCTTCTTTTCCCCAAGCATTAATGTCCCTCTGAATCACCAAAGGTTTTGTAGAAATACAGAGAATGATTCAGTAGGTCTGGGGTGGGCCTGAGAGTCTGTGTTTCTGACAAGTCCCCATGATGCCACTGGCCCCAAAACTGCAGTTTGAATGCAGGCGCTGGCTTCCTGGGTCCCACCAGGTGGTTTGACTAAATAGAACACAAGAGGGCTAGGACTTGGCTATACCCTGTGCTGCCCTGGGCAGGGAAGGCCGTGGAGCCCTTCAGATGTTCTTGAACATTCTAGGACCTGTGGTTATGAAAGGGGTCAGTGTTGTCGTGGACGACCCTTTATTTGGGTTTGCTGTATGGTGTTGCTTCTTTCGTCCCATTAGGCTTGGCTTTCTGATGATGCTCAGGTAAGAAGGCCAGTGGGGAAACTGAGTGTGCAGACCTCGAGCTCCTCAGCGGGCACCTCAATGGGGAGGAAAGCGAGCTCGATGTTCAGGACCACTGAGCAGCCTCTGAGTGAATGACGGGGAGTTGATGAATTGATTGGGTCGTGTCCTCTTGGGCTCCCCACCTCTCTGGCGTGATCAGCTAATCCTCTCCTGCTCATCTGGTTTCAGAGGTCCCTGGATGAGAAGGAGCTGACAGCGGCCGAGTCCCACCTTCTCTGCGTGCTGGGGAGCAGGGCTGCGTCGCCCAGGTGGCCCAATGCCGAAGAACAGCAAGGTGACCCAGCGCGAGCACAGTAGTGAGCATGTCACGGAGTCGGTGGCCGACCTGCTGGCCCTTGAGGAGCCTGTGGACTATAAACAGAGCATCCTGAATGTGGCCGGAGAAGCAGGCGGCAAGCAGAAGGTGGCGGATGTGGAGGACCGGCCGGCCTGGAACAGCAAGCTGCAGTACATCTTGGCCCAGATCGGCTTCTCTGTGGGCCTTGGCAACATCTGGAGGTTCCCCTACCTGTGCCAGAAAAATGGAGGAGGTAAGAGGCAGCCCTGCTTGCCCTGGGGGTGCCCTGCAAATGGGCCGGGCTGAGGGGAGAAAAGAAACACCCCTTTGTGAGGCAGAACCAGAGCCCTCGTAGGTTGGAGCTCAGAACTCCAGAGTGAGACTCCCCAGGAAGAGCTAACGGCTAACAGCTCTCAGGAGGCTGCAGGCATGATGATAAGAATGTGGGCTCTGGCCCTAGACAGCCTGGGTTCAAATCCCAGTGCAGCCACTGGGACCCTGTGCAAGTTGCTTAATTTCTCTGTGCCTTGCTGTTCTGCATTTGTAAAATGGGAATAATAGTAGTTCCTGCCTCACAGGATAGTTGGGAGAATTAAATGAGCTTTACGTGTAGAATGCTTACCACTGTATCTGACACAGTAACTATTGGCCATTGTTACTAAATGCGTATTACTGCTGGGCACTGTTGTGAGCACTTCCTGGATATTAGGCTGAAATACATGAAACTGCTGATATGTGAGTGTCTTGGAACAGCCAAAGCACCAATTTCATATGGTTCAACCATCATATCCTCCCAAAAAGCCTATGTGAGGAAGAACTATTCTCATCCTCACTTTAGAAACTGCAAAACAGGCACAGAGAGGTTAGATCACTTGCTCAAGTCACACAGCTAGTGATAAAGTCAGGATTCAAACCTGGACAGCTTGGCCCCAGAGCCTGAGCACTTAATCACCATACCCACAGCCTCCCAGGTAGGAAGGGTCTTCATGCTGCCCCCTGAGTTTCAGTCCCCCCAGAGGATCCTGCCCGTGGTATCAAACCCCTTCTACTCAATACTTCTAGCTCCCAGGGAGGGTAGAAGCCCCCAGGCCTTATCCCCCAGCACCTGAATGCAGGCTAGAAAGTTCCAAAGGCAACTTGCTTTGAAACCAGGGGGAAACTAACCAAAAATAAGCAAGGCAAAACCCAATGGACTGAAAACAATGACGCTTCCAAGCTCAGACCTCTGGTCCTGGGAAAGTGATTTGAGTCAGAAGAGAGCTTTCATGCCCCTGAGTCCCTGTGCCCTGGGACTGCCACACTCCAGCCTGAAGGTGTGGCTGCCACTTCGCAGGCACTTCGCAGGCTGCCTCCCTCGCTGCCCCGTGGGGCTCTCCTCCCAGTGATGCTCCCTATTCAGGGGCCCTCCCTCCTCTCTGGGACACTCTCCCTGGTCCAGAAAGCAGAGTCTGGCTGGAGGCTTCCCCTCCTTTGCAGTTTCTAGTGAAGGGCAGGGAGTGAGAATGCCCGCCTGACTTAGGCCAGAAACTTCCATCTTGCCACCAGGGCACAGTCTATTCCCCCTGTGCTCTCTTTGCTTTGAAGGATCTTTTTTTTTTCTCCCCCAGTAAATAACTGCCAATCAGAGCTTTCAGTCTGTATGGCATGGCCAGGCCCAGGTCGCTGAGTTGATATGAGACCAGCCCAAAGCAAAGATACAAATGGAAGTGTGTGGTTCCCTTAAGTGCTGTGAGATGTTAAGAGCTCACAGTACCCGAAACAACTTTGGAGGACACGTTACATTTGGGGACTCCGGCTGGCAACCTGCAACCTTGTCCTTTGTGGCCGAGATAATCAGTCTGCCTGAGCACTGATGCTGAATCGCAGAGTCCTCCCCACTACACGTTCTGCCCGCGCCTCCGCTCCCCCGGGCAGCGTTCTTGCCAAAGTCTGTTAGTTTCCAGTGTCATCAGACAGTTGGCCACGGCACCAGACATCACGAACAACCCCCGGGAGAAAAGCGTTGTCGGGTCTCAGGACTCTGAGCTCCCCATCCCATGTTCCTACCTTCATTTTCCCATCCTTTCTGACTCCTGGAATCCCTCTTTATCTCTACCTTTAACTCTCCAATATTTTACCGTTTTTATAGTAAGTCATCTTAAATGTATTTTGGAAGGAGGCAAATTATCACAGGAAGGAGATGGTTGGTCTGAGAGTCAAAACTCTGGCTTTGAGCCCTGGGTGATCCAGTCAAGATTACTTAATTTTGGATGGAAACTCTGGAACTCTGCCTAGCTCTGCCAGATGTTGACAGTTTACTCTGCATCCTCTCAGTTTGCTTTTTTTTTCTCTTTATTTTTATGAGAAGGAGGCAAATGGTCATCAGGTGCTTACTATGGGTAAGTCACTCATTTAATCCTCACAACAGCCCTGTGCAGTAGGCATACAGTTGAAGCATATGAAATGGCCATTTTCATAAGTCAAAAATGATCAAATATCAGCAGTTTCATATGGTTCTACTTAATATTTTCATCCTCTTTACATAGATGGCAGAACAGTGGCACAGAGAGATCAAGCAATTTGCCCAAAGTCACACAGCTAGTAAGTGGCAGAGCCAGGATTCAGGCCCAGGAGGTCTGGCTCCGTGGTCTGGATCTTAACCCCAACTCAGTGTGCATCTCAACAGGCTGAGATCGAGATGGTCTTTCAAGGCCCAGGAATAACCTTGGGGTTTGCAAGAAGCGAGACATGTATAGACATGTCACACAGCCTCCCGGGTTTTGTATTTCACCCGCAAGTCCTCGGGTCGGGCAAGATGTGCAGGGAGTTGTGTCCCTGTCCTTCCCTGCAGATCACTTCTCTCCTCTTCTGCATCCCTGAGCCAGAGACCAAGAGACAGAACTAGGTTAAAAGACAGAGCCGGGGGTCCTTCAGGCCCTCCTCCTTTTAGGATCGTGATACAGCGGGTTGTTAGTGACAAGTGGAATTTATGTGTGCACGTGACCCTGTGCACCTGTGTGTTTAATGTATTAGATGCTGTTATATGAGGTGTGGGAGGTTGCTCACCTGGAAGCCTCTCCTGATTAGCTCCATGGGACTCACACCCCTCCCTCAGGACACATGTGTTCAGTTGGCCGTGTGTGATGTGTGTGCATGCACTGACATCGCTCGTGTGAGCCTGAGGGTCCCGCAGCTCTCTTTGGGATAGCGTCTGTGCCTTCTGTTGCCCTGATATCCCCACTGCACACACCTGGTACAGAGTAGATAACAGCTGACTGTTGCCAAGTGCCGGGTCGTGCGCCCCGGAGATGCCCGACCCCCTGGACTCACTGGCGGTTTGGGTACATGTTGGGGCGACAGGTGTCCACAGAGTATGTCAGGAGGTGGCTGTGTCTGTCTCTGAGTCTAGCCTCGTGAGTGGGAGGCATTGCCATACATCTGGATCCTCCCTTAGTGTTTCGGGTCAGGGGAGCCAAGGGCTAGAAGGAGGTCTGGGCGGCCAGCGTGTGGTAGGTCGCACGTGTGAGCCAGACCGTTCCTGGAGGAGCACCGGGACTGGTGACGGTTTGAGGATGATTGGAGATGTGGCCGATGCTGTGGGACCTGGCTGCCACCCCTCCCTTACCCTGCTGCTGTGCTCCAGACACCCTCCGACCTCCCTCCCTCCTCCCCAGGTGCCTACCTGGTGCCCTACCTGGTGCTGCTGATCATCATTGGGATCCCGCTGTTCTTCCTGGAGCTGGCTGTGGGCCAGAGGATCCGCCGCGGCAGCATCGGCGTGTGGCACTATGTGTGCCCCCGCCTGGGCGGCATCGGCTTCTCCAGCTGCATAGTGAGTCGGGGGCTGGGGGCGGGCACTAGCCAGGAGGCAGAGGGGCTGCTTTGGGGCACAGGGTTTACAGACCAGAGTCCTGGGCGGGGGTGAGGGCAGGGAGGGAGACCCTCATCATGAGGATTGCGTCCAGCTGGTGTCTCAGGGCCACATATTTCCTAAACCGAAAGTTGACACCACTCTCTGATGGTCTAATATTTGGGATTATTATGAGGGAGGAAAGGCCTGGGACATCTCCGCCAGAGTTCTCTGGGGACATGTGGACCAGCTCAGATTCCCCTTTCTGCCTACCAGCCCATCAGCTCTCTGTGAGGGAGGCCCGTCCTTTTTCCTGGGTTAAAGAATATTTTATTTGGGCAAGTGGGTGGCATGAGAAAAGGCAGCCCTGGGGTATGGCGTCTCCTTGCCAGTTTGCTGTGCGCATGCGCAGACCAGAGAAGGACTCAGGAGCCTGGGGCTGACCCAGGAGGGGTGAGGCTTTGGAACAATGGGAGACAGGGAGACCCCACTGGCCTGGATGGGGAACTCCATGAGAGCTCCAGGCTGATCCACGGGGCAGCCGACGACGAGGCCCTGCTTAGCTCTCTAGGTGAGGAAGCCGAGCCTTCCTTAAGGGCAAAGCCCGCAGGTGCCCATGCTCACACCTGGGATAAAAACTGGAATCTGCTTCTGGAAGGGACTGAGGATCTGTCAGCCCCGGCTGCAGGGCCAGTCCAAACCTGCCTCACTCAGCGCCTGGGAGAGATCACCTCTACACAGGTTGACATGGCTGAATACAACAACCTCTGCTGGGGCTGGCCGGGTGTATATGCATGAGTGTGAGTGGTCTGCCCCTTGGACTAAAAACATCCAAGTAAAGGTAGTGGGTGTCCCTTCTTCTGTATTCCACATAAGGTGTGCTGTAGGAGTGTCTGCCTGTGCATACCCGGGCTTAGGTGAAATTAATAAAGCAAGGGGCTCTCAGCTCTCACACTGCCCAGCAGTGTCACTGCTGCATCATATAGTCTGGCCCCTGGAGATAGAAGGGATCTCCTGACATCCAAAGTGGATGCAGCAGATCTCTGCATGTAAAAGCATTGCTTTCAAAGAAACCCCTTGAACCCTCAGTCAGAATCCACGTGCTCCTATTTTAAATACAATTCTACCAAGGCTGGTTATCATGTTTCCAAGAAGGAGAAGTGATGTCTTTCCAGAGGCAGACTGCTGACAGTACCAAAGAGAAAGTAGCATCCCGAGAGAAGGAAAGACATGGGAAGCCAATAAGAAGCATTTACAAAACCTCAAAAAGCGCAGCAGTCTGGGGCCATTTACTGTAGCGGCAGTAGCTGTACATGCCTCCATAGCCCTGGAGGGCAGCTCTGGAATTGTAATCCTGAGTCATCAGGAAATGATGGGGAAGTGCTTCAAGCATCTTAGAAGAATTTCAAACTGGAAAGGATTAACATTTTAAGAGTTTACTGCTTAAAGGAGAGAACTTTAACATCTGAAACATTCCTCTGTGGATTCCCCAAATAGCAGATGAGTGGAGGATTAGGAACAGGCCCTCAGCTGCCACTGTCCCATCATCCCATCCCTTCTCCTCTTCCTCCAAGGCTGTGCGTGGGGAAGGGGTGGGGGTGGAGTTGCCTGTAGCCTCTGTGACCCCCATGGACCCCCGTCTGCAGGTCTGCCTCTTCGTTGGGCTGTACTATAATGTGATCATCGGGTGGAGCATCTTCTATTTCTTCAAGTCTTTCCAGTACCCGCTGCCCTGGAGTGAGTGCCCTGTCGCCAGGAATGGGACCGTGGCAGGCAAGTATGGTTCTTCTGAGTAACCCACCTGGGGATTCCAGCCAGCTCTGTCCCAGGAAGGAGTTGAAGGAGCCTAAGAGGCTAAGGCACAGATTTGGGATTTCATTGACTTGCTGTGCCACCTTGGATAAGCCACCTACCCTCTCTGATCCTCATTTCCCCTTCTGATGATCTCTTGCCAGCCTATCCCACAGAGTTCTTACAGGGATTGAATGAAATAGTGAGTGTAGGTATAACTCTGGAGATTGTGACTTTTGTTTAGTTATTATTAACTACCCTATGTTACTCTAATACCATCCTATCTGGAAACAACCTTAATTTGCATGCCAGTCCCCTAAAGGGCTGGCTGACTTATCCCACCCACAGATGGGTAAACTGAGGCCCAGAAACAACTTTCCCATGGTCACACCACTGATTTAACCAGGGATCAAGGATGAGAATGCAGGTCTCCAGCTCCTTGCTTAGAACTGTTCCCAAGGAGCTTGAGGCCAGTTCTGCCTAATCCTTCCTGCCCTCGATGGATGGATGTGGGCAGGGGGATGACATGAGTGGGAATTCAGTCAGATCAGTATATCCTGAAGCCTCCCAGCACCCTTGAGAGCCCAGGAGTCCTCAGGGTCTGCCAGAGCCTGGCTAACCCAGAACGATATCATTCTTCCCTGCTGCCCATGCTCAGCTGCCCTGGGTGGGGGTCAAGTGGAGGAGGTGGTCCCAAAGGCCCCTCCACCGAGGCCCTGTGGCCTTTGCTGCCGTTTCAGTGGTGGAGCCAGAGTGTGAGAAGAGCTCGGCCACTACCTACTTCTGGTACCGAGAGGCGTTGGACATCTCCAACTCCATCTCAGAGAGTGGGGGCCTCAACTGGAACATGACCCTGTGCCTCCTCGTGGCCTGGAGCATCGTGGGCATGGCCGTCGTCAAGGGCATCCAGTCCTCGGGGAAGGTGAGCGGTTGGGGGCGGCACCCACACTTACACGGGGGAGGGGGTGCCACAGAAAAGTGTGGAAGGCAGGGGTGGAGAACTCTGGGTCGCCCCTGCAGGGTTCTTTGGGTGGGCTTGGCCTCTGGATAGCTCAGGATGAGGACACAGGCCTCTGAGGAGGTGATGGGAGCATCATAGCCACAGTATTGTTCCCTGTGGACAGCCCACCAGGGATGGGCTTGTGGAAAATCACTGCCTTGACTCCAGCTGCCTCCGTGCTCCCATAACTCCAGGTTGCTCCCACAGACTTTAAAGAGAAGGAAAACCAGGAGTACTGAGCTAGGACATTCGGCTAGACCCTAGCCCTTCAGCTTCCCTAGCAAGAGCCCTAGAAGAGCCTGCTCAGCAATTTTTGGTGAAAACCAAAATTTGCTCAATATATCTACAACTAATGAGCTCTGTGAACGGGTGGGTGCTGTGAGTGAAGGGGGATTTGGGGGCCTCTGAGGGTGCAGACCAGCCAAGCCCCACACACATCTTCTCCCAGTAGGTCAGATTCCCTTCAAATAAGGGCACTTTCTTCTTTGTCATGTGTACCAGTATTCGTGGACTGCCAGGGCTGGAAAAGATATTAGAGATCCTATAGCCCAATCCACCCATTTTACAGATGAAGAAACTGAGGTTCCAGAGGTGGGGGGAAATATCTCACCTGAGATCAGGCAGCCAGTCAGCCCCAGGGCTGGAACTAGAATCCTGGCTGGCTGTCTGTCTGAGGCTCCAGGCTCTTTGGTGGATTTGATGAGCAGGGAATCTAAGGCCTGGAAAGGTAGCGTGGTCTCAGCCACCACTTCTTCTGTCTCCAAAGGCCAAAATAGTAGCTGGCACTTCGTGGCACTGATCAAGCACTGCCACATGTATGAGTGCATTTGGGCCACAGCAATCTTAGGAGTTATTTTACCCACTTTATATATGAGGAAATGGAGGCACCCTGAAGTTAAATAAGTAGTTCAGGGTCATGTGGTTGGAAAATGGTAGTCAGGATCAGAACTCAGGTGGTCTAGCTCTGGACTTGCGTGCTTTTAACCTTTACACCATCCTCCCTGAGCAGCCTTCGTGGTTTGTTTCAGTGCAGCAAACTTTTTGTAAGCATCTCCTTTGTGGGAGGCTCTGTGCCAGGCCCGTGGAGATATAGAAATGTTCAAGAAATGCATGTGCTAGAAAGTAGCACTTAATTTATAATCACAAGAGGCAGGACCTTCTTCTGATGCTTTTGCTTGGGAGCCGTGCCTATAACCTCCTGGATGCCTTCTGTCGAAGGAGCTCTAAGGACAGGGGAGATCCTTAGGGGGTCCACTGGAGTCAGGGACAGAAAAGCAGGCATGAGATATGGAAAAAATGAAGAGGGGAGAGAAAAGGGTTCCTCGCCCCCTTGGGGGCCCTTGGGGGCGCGGAGGCTGCGAGCCCAGCCCCACCAGCCCTTGAAAGGAGAAAACAAGCCTCAGGCACAGCCATGCTGACTCCAGCTTGTCTGTGTGGCTGCTTCTGCCTTGGCTCGATACCAGACGTGCAGTGGGTTTGGCCCCGTGCCCAGGGGTCCCGGGGCTCTGCTTTCTGCTGCCATCAGAGGAGGCGCGTGTACCCCAGCTGCGAGCAGGGAGGCGGATGCCAGCTGCAGGAGGGGCTCTGGCCCACAGTGGGTCCCTGTCCTCTCTGCAGGTGATGTATTTCAGCTCCCTCTTTCTCTACGTGGACCTGGCCTGCTTCCTGGTGCGGGGGCTGCTGCTGCGGGGGGTCATGGGATGGA
>NW_006774564.1:1644166-1654783 GCF_000442215.2 Lipotes vexillifer | reverse complement strand
CCCTACGTGGTGCTGGCCTGCTTCCTGGTCCGGGGGCTGCTGCTGCGGGGGGCCGTCGACGGCATCCTACACATGTTCACTCCCAAGGTAAGGGTCTCGGGCTCCCCAGGAACACGGACAGCTCTTCTGGGCCTCGTCTGCTTCACACAGTTCAACACTGCCTGAGGACATGCTGTGTGGCGGGCACTGTGGTGGGCGCTGGAGGGAGGCACCGGGGAAGCGGGCGTGGGCCCTGCCCGTGTGCTTCCAGGGAGAGGGACAGGGCAGGGCCACCACATCAGTATGGGTGAAATCAGAAGACGCTTCAGGGGGGAGATGATATCTGAAACGAGCCTCAGGGAGCAGATAGGATTTCAGTGGGCGGCAGTAGGACGTTGCAGTCAAAGGAACTGTATGAACAAGAGTGTGGAAAAGCACTGGGCGTGCTTGGGGCCATAGTGTGAAGTCAGTTTTGGCTTGGGTGTGGGGGGCAGGGCACGGTTTCATTGAGTGGATCTGTGACTGCAGGAACCAAGGAGATGCCTAAGAGAAGAAAGCTCCCTGGGAATCCCAACTTGTACCCCAATCAGGGGAATGAGGTTACTATCTTATTAAAGATAAAAGACCACGTGGATCGAGATTTTTACCCTTACCAGAGCTATCTACATCTCTCATTAGATCCTCCCAATAGCCCAGTGAGGGATGAGCAGGACCATGGTGCATGGTGTCCTGAAGGTGGACACCTATACTCCTTAGGAAAATGGAAACAGCCCGTTTCCTAAGCATGGTCTCTGCCCACCAGGTGGCCCTGCCTCTCTGTTGCCCTCCAGACCACTGGGCACAGCTGGCATGAGCCAGTCCACTGAGGGATAAGAGAATTTCAGATGCAGAAACGGCATGCCCTTCAATGTAACCCTAAGCAAAGTACATTAGTCGCCCCAGCAGGCAGGCTGGGAAGTCCACCTCCAAATGCCAGCTGATCAGTAAGTACCATCAGGGGCCTGGTGAGGCTCCAGTCCACAGGCACAGGGTCAGAACCCTGCCAGGCCAGCTTAAGGCCCTCAACACTGTCCCTCAGTAGTGCCATCTCACTCATGTGTGTGCGCACACACACACACACACACACACACACACACACACACCCATACACACATACACACACATACACACACGCATTAATGCTTACACAGAACGTTCATACAAATGGCACAGGGAGAAGAATCCAGATCTAGTGGGGTTTGAAATCCCCGTTCCCTCCCAATTCACCTGCTCTGCAGCTGCAAACAGCTCCTGACGTTTGGGGGTGGGGGAGGTGGGTAGCAATGGGCAGGGCACAGACCCCTCCATATCCACTGGACAGAGCATAATGGGCCCTCAGCGTTCTTGGATGTAACATCCGAGGTTTCTACGTGAACAAGCACGGAGGTCCGCTCTAGGGAGCACTTAGTGAATCTCCCGAGGCATGAGCGTGACTACCGAGCCACTTGGCTGGGGTGGGGTTGTGGTGAACATGTGATGTCTGACAAAGTAGAGAAAAATGCAAACCTGGTTTCTTTGGGGGGAAAACAGCTGTGAGACGAAAGCTGATGGTTTTTATGAATGAATTCAACTGTATTTCTAGAACCGTGATCAGTCTAATGTGTTCACTTGAGTCTTTCCGTTAAAATTTATTGAGCTTTATGAGAAAATTATATACTCTGGAGATGTTAATAAACATGGAGATTCACACAGGTCTCCAAATGGTCCCCTGGGTGGTGCTAAGAGAGCCTGGTACTTAACTCAGAAGCCAGTGGAACCGATTCATAAGATCAGTTGCCAGTCCCAGCACACACAATACTGCTCCCCTTCTGATTCAGACACTCTTTAAAACATTTTTTTTTAAGTGAAACATCTCAGACATATAAACACACATATAATAATATAATAAACATTCTTAAGAAATAAAATATTACAGGTGTCATAAAAGTGCCTGTGTAGCCAGCCCTCATCCCATTCTCTTCCCTTCCCTAAAATAACCACTATCTTGAATTTGGGGTTTAACCTGCTAATACATTTTTAAAATTTTGTAATACATATATGTGTATACTTAAACAAGATATAGCATTATGTGCGTACTTTTAATCTTTTTGTATCAACCTTCTGCAAGTCGCTTTTATTTTTGCTAAACACTCTTTTTTGAGATTTTAGCTATATTGATATATGGAGCCCTAGTGCATCCATTTTCACGGCTGTATTGTATTCCACTGTGGCACTAAACTAAAATTTATTTATTCATTCTCTAGTTGATGGTCATTTAAGTTGTGTCCAGTTCTCACCATTGCTAATAATGCTAATAAACATTATGACACAGGTCTTCATGTGCACACGTTTCTCTCGGGCGTATATGTTTTGGAGTGGAATTGCCATCTTAAAGGGTATATGTGTCTTCAGTTTTACTGGGTGTTGGCCGAGTTGCTCTCCAAAGTGGTTGCATCTATTGATATTAACACTCCCACCAGTTGTATATGAGAGTCCCAGTTGCTCCACATGTATTACACTGCAATTTTTGCCAATCAGATGGATGCAAAAAGGTTGATGTACACTTTGAATAACAGGGGCACTCCTTTCCCAAAGCTTTTCCTGGATGTTCACGAAACAGTGTGGTTCCACTTTAGCATTTGCAGAGGCCCCGAGTCTTCATGAGGTGAAACTTAAATCAAATCCAGAAGGCCCTAGAGGAGCCAGGTCACCAAGAACCAGCAGGTGTGGTCCCTGGTCCATCTAGCTCTTGTGACCTTCACGTATGGATAGAGCCTGTGGGGCCCATCTTGAGACCTTGTCCACGGAGCAGTGCCATGGGGCAGCTCCTGCCCTTGACCCTGGAGGGATGTATTGAGCAGGGAAGGGGAGGCTTGAGGGCCTCAGAGGCCAAACCCCTCCATCAGGGATCTCCTTCACAGCCTGTGTCACCATTTGTTTTAGGCAGGTGAGACCCAGTAGTGATGGCTGGGGTGAAGTTCCTGTTTACAAATCCTTCCAAGTCATCTGCAAAAAGTGTGGACCTACTCTCAGACACAAATGTCTGACTGTCCATGCATGGCAGGCTACTGTTGCAGAGCTGGGACTGTTTCAGCATGGGATTGGTGAGATATGAGGAACCCGGGAGCCATTTCAAGTCCTGGCTCTAGTATAGTGCTGTAAGGTGCCAGGGTCACTGCACACAGCTGCCCAGCCTGTGCACTGCTCCATTCATATCGCCCACAATGTAAATGACATCACCAGGGGTCATGCCATTTGGCAGCCATGGGACAGTCCAAGCAGATTTTTGGCCAGGGCCTCTCAGAATCCACCTGAAAGAAGCATGGGCCCTCCATGGTTATATGCTGAATAACCAGGAAGATGCCCCCTGCTATATAAAGTCTTCCACCATCAGAAATAATCTAAGCTAGAGGACCTGGGCTCTCAGTCCATGCCTTCAAGCAGTTATTAAGTGTGATGAATGCAGTGTGGCCAAGATACCATGATGACCCACTAGCACTTTTGATGGGACATTAGCTCATGTTAATGTCTAACGAACCTCTTGAATTCCTTGGGCTGCTTCTTTCTGGGTTATTCTTTCCATCCAGTTAAAAACCCGAGTCACTATGGCGTCCCATACAACTAACCATGTAATTTGCTCAGTATGAAATGGATTATGGTAGATTTTGTAACCGCCAAAACTTCCAGGGAATATTTATCAAAATTACAACTGTTCACGCCCCTTGGCCCAGCAATTCCACTTCTAGGTATTTGTCCTACCGATGTACTCACCCACAAACAAAATGATCTGTGCATAATATTGGTCATTGCAGCATTTGTTTTAGTAGCAAAAGAGTGAAAACAACCTGAATGACCATCATTTATTTATTTCTTCATTCAGTAAAGGTTCATTGAATTCCTGTTATGTTCTGGCACTGTTGTGGGTTCTGGGATCCAGCAGTGAACAAAGCAGATAAACTTCCTGGTCCTGTTGGAGCTTATATTTTAGTAAAAGGAGACAGATAATGTAAGACAAAGGAGTTGTTGGGTGGTGTTGCTAAGGAGAAAAATAAAGCAGAGAAAGAAGGATTCGGGGCACTGGGGAGAGTGTTGCTTAGCTAGTGTGCTCAAGGAAGGCCTCCCCGAGAGAGTGATATTTGAGTGAAGACTCGATGGAGGTGAGGGGGCAGGCCATGTGGATATTTGGAAGTAGAACATCCCATTCTAAACAGAGAGAACAATAAATGAAGAGCCCTTAAGTCTGTACGTGTCTGTCATTCTCAAAGAGGCTGTTGTGGCTGGAGTGGGAGGGGAGAAAGATAGGACCTGTGGCCACGGGGCCAATGGAGAGCCAGACCAGGAGGGTCCTGTAGGCCAGGTAAGGACTCTGGTGTTTCCTTGGGGTGAAATGGGGGCCACTGGACAGTTCTGAGCGGAGGAGTGACATGATCTGACTTCCGTCTTCTGAGGATCACTCTGGTTGCCATTGAGAGTCTGAGGGAGCAAGCGTAGACTAGGGAGAAGCCTCCATCCAGGTGCTAGAATTCATCCAGGTGGGAGGTGACTGGCTGGAGCCCAGGTGATGTCAATGGAAGTGCTGAGAAGTGGTTAGATTGAGGCTATAGGCAGAAAGCAGAGTCAACA
This sequence comes from Lipotes vexillifer, assembly GCF_000442215.2. NCBI lineage: Eukaryota > Metazoa > Chordata > Mammalia > Artiodactyla > Lipotidae > Lipotes > Lipotes vexillifer. Next base: position 1,650,163 of record NW_006774564.1, on the reverse strand, counting down.
GGATTTGCTGCTGGATTGGACGTGAGATGTGAGAGAGAGGGTGACAAGGGTGACTGCAAGGCCTTTTGCCTGAGCAACCAGGAGGATGTGGTTGGGGGGGACAGGTTTGGTGAGGAACACCGAGAGTACTGATGTGAACATGGCGGGTCTAAAACATCTAAGAGATATCCAGTGGAGAAGCTGAGTAGGTGGTTGGATAGATGAGTCTGGAGGTCACGTGGAAGTATAAATTTGGGAGTCTGAGAATTTAAAGTCGTGGACTGGTTACAGTCACATAGTGAACATAGAGAAGAGGACTAAACACTGAACACTGGGGTCCCAGTGTTTAGAGGTTGGGGGAGAGATCGTCAATGAGGGCGGAGGAGAAATGAGAGAGATGGAGAGAGATAGAGAGGTCCATCCCAGAGGCCAAGTGGAGAAAGTGCTCTAAGAAGGAGGGAATGGTCAGCCAAGTCCAAAGCTGCCGAGAGGTCAGTGATGAGGACTGAGAAATGGCCAATGTGCTTGGCAGCAGGGGGGTCACTGACACCTCAACAAGAGCTGTTTTGGTGGCATGCTGGGGACAAAGTCTAGTAAGAGTGGGTTCAAGGGAAAATGGGAGGGGAGGAACTGGAGGCAAGTAACAAAGACCACTGATTTTCAGGAGTTTTGCTGTAAGGGGAGCAGAGGAACAGGAAATGAGGTGGTAACCAGAGAGGACCATGGGATCAAAGGTGTTATTTAAGAATTTTATATGATGATAAAAATAATCCATCATACATTGCTGGTGGGAATGTAAAATGGTGCAGCCGCTTTGGAACAGTCTCGCAGTTCCTCAAAAGGTTACACAAAGTTAGTGTATGACCCAGCCACTCCACTCCTAGGCGCATATCCAAGAGAACTGAAAACGTATGTTCAAAAATTTGTGCGCAAGCATTCGTAGCAGCATTGTTCATAATAGCCAAAAGTAGACACAGCTCAAATGTCCATCAACTGATGAATGGAAAAATAAAAGGTATTATCTTCATACGATGGAATATTGGCTGTGGCCATACAAAGGAATGAAATACGGTGCTACAATATGGATGAATTCATCCTTGAAGACATTACGCTGAGGGAAAGAAGCCGGTCACAAAAGACCACATATTGTGTGGTTCTGTTTATATAAACTATCCAGAATAGGTGATTCTGTAGAGACAGAAAACAGATTAGTGGTCGCTTGTGGGGAGGTTGGGGGAGAAATGGGGAGTAACTGTTAACGGTATGGGCTTTCATTCTGGGGTGATGAAGATGTTCCAAAATTGATTGTGGGAGTGTTGTGCAACTCTGTGATATACTAAAAACCATTGAACTGTACACTTTTTTAAAAAGTCCAAAAAAGAGAGGGAAATTGATGCTATAGGAGAGGAGGGAAGCAAAGCCCTTGAATAAGCAGGAGAGCTGGGACCCAGTGCCCAGGTGGAGGAGTTGGTCCTAGCTTGGAGCACACACTGTCCCCGTAGGAGCAGGAGGGATGGGCCAGCCTGTGGCACAGATGCTGGCAGCTGAGAAGCGATGGCGAGGATATTCTCACTGTGGGAGCTCTCTTCTCATTGGGTCATTTTTCCGCTGTGAAGTAGGCAGCAAGGTCATCAGCTGAGAGTAGGGATGGTGGGGGAGGGGTTGGAGGCCTAAGGAGGGGTGAGTGTGACGTAACTGTGACGAGATGGGGATGCATGCACACGGGGGTGGAGGGGACAGGAGCTGGAGGTCAGGGGTCGGGGGAGCAGGGAAGGCAGCCAACGTGGTTCCAGTTCCACGGTGGACAGTTCTTCATATTTTACCATCTCTGAAGGCAGGCTGTTCTCACAATCAGTGAGACACTTCGAACCATCACACGTTTTCCAGCAGTCAGTGCTTACTATGTGAGGCACCTTACGTGTATTAACTCATTTAAACTCATGACAATTCTAGAAGTATTATTATTATCACCGTTTTCCACATGGGGAAACTGAAGCACAGAGAAGTTAAATAATTAGTTCAAGGTCCCATGTGTCCTGGGCCCAAGGTGTGCGCTGTGTCCAGCTATGCTTGCTGCTTGGGGGCAGGCCCAGAGTACATGGGGGCTTGGTCATCCCCAGGGTCAGGAGCTTATCAAGCGATGACAATGGAGAGATGGCAGGGGAGATGAGAGTGTGAGCAAGGAGTGATGAGAAGGATGGACATTGACTAAGCCAGTGACGAAGGAAAGTTAGGATACAAACAGGGTGAGGGGCAGTGAAATGGAGGTAGGCCAAAGGATTGGAGGTCCCAGCAGGGCTGAAGAATTTTTAGAGTTTAGATACTAGAGGTGAGCTGGAAAGATGGGGTGCTTTGGGGTATGGGACCCTTAAAAACAGGTTTAATTGGAGCACAGCTAGTAGTCATGACAAAGGCCATGGCATGACCATAGGAGTGGGGGAGGACAAAGGGTACCGGAAGTGTTGTAGGAAAATGGGGCCTGAGAGGATGGTCATGGCCCAAGTCTCGGGCGAGTCCCTGGGATGGGCTGCCAAGGGAGGGTCCTTGACTTCACAGCAGGAAAGAATTCAAGAGCGAGCCACTGTAAAGTGAAAGCAGGTTTACTGAGGTACACAGCGGGTCTCAGGAGGCCCCGAGGGGTGGGGTGGGTAGTTTTTATGGGCTGGGTAATTTCATAGGCTAAGGTGTGGGAGGATTATTCCAACTATTTTGGGAAAGGGGCAGGGATTTCCAGGAACTGGGCCATCACCCACCTTTTGGACTTTTATGCTTGGCCTGGGAACTGTCCTGGCGCCTGTGGGTGTGTCATGTAGCTAATCTATGACATGAATGTATCACGAGGCTCAAAGTCCACTGGAAGTCGAATCTTCTGCCATCTTGGGCCTAATCCGTTCTAACCAGTTTTTGTTGTATCTTCAACAGCTCTGTCATTCTTCTAAAGGTTGTGCCCTGCCCCCTCTGCTCCTGTCTCAGAAGGGAGGAAGAAAAGGGACCCAGAGGCAGATTGTTGGAGGGGACATTGATGGAGATATTGAAATCACTCAGATGGCAGCAGCAGTAGTGTTGGGAAGAGCGACAGTGTGCAGTGGAATGTGGGGAGCGGCTGGGAGAGCAGACAGCACTTTGTCAACTCAGGCCCAGTGCTCCTAAGTGTGCAAGAAAACAGCCTTCCCCCTGAGAGGCTGCAGGGTCTGCCTTGGCCTCAGGGCCCCTTGCTCAGCCCTTCCCTGCACATCAGGCTCCCCTGGGAGGTGTAACGAGCAGGAAAAACTACCAGTGCTCAGGCCCACCCTCGACTAATCAGAATCCAGCAATCGGACTCGTTAATCAGGATCGCTGGGTGTGGTGTCCAGATGGCAGTAGAGCGTCAGAGCTCCCCAGGTGATTCTAATGTGTAGCCAGGATGGAGAGCTGCTGAGTCACAGCAAGAAGGTGAAGAGAACATCCAGAGATGCCTTGTAGTAATGGGGGATTGTGCTGATAACAGGGCCCAGTGGTAGGGTGCAGGCAGTTGTGGGCGGTGGCGCAGAGGCTTGAGTCAGAGCAGGGGACACACCTGGCCCTCCCGGGATGAAGGCCAGATGAAGGATGACCCTGGAGTCGTGGACATCTTGCAGCAGCGGAGCTAAACTGGGCCCTGGGACCGAGGACCTGGCCTGGTGGTCCCTTAAGCCAACTGTGGGGACGAGGCTATGAGCGGGCAGGGGAAGGGGGGTCAGCTTACCAGGAGCCCCAGAACCCTGTGGGTTCCCAACTCAGCAGGATGAGGGAGTGTTAAGGCTGGGAGTGACATCTCTGGTGGACAGTAGGGAAGAAACAGGGAGGAATACACACACACGTAGATATGCATGTGTGTGACGTGTGTGTGTGTGTGTGTGTGCACGTGCATATATCTATATTGCTGGTATACACATAAAATATCGCTGGAAGGGTAGGCAAGAGACTGGTACTGTGGTTACATCTAGGGAAGAGGAACTGAGTATCTGGAATACAGGGGTGAGAAAAAGGAGACCCTTTTATGCCTTTTGAGTTTTAAACCACGTAACCGCGTTACCAATAATCAGTAAGATGGAAGCCGCACCAGTTTTTCAGGGGCAGGGCCTGGCACAACCTGAGCCACTTGGGAGCTGTGGGCATCTTCTTTGCGGCCTCTGGGGTCTAGACGAGTGAGTGGTCCTGCCCGGTGAGGACAGGCCGCAGGGTCAGGGGTGTGCGTTCACGCTCCGAGAGGAGAAGTGGGGGTCCCTGCAAAGGCCCAGGTGTAGCAGTTAGTGGAGGAACTCCGTGACCCCCGCAACTAGCGTAAGGCTTCTGAGCAGGGTGGTGAGGGCAGCCCAGCCTTGTTCCCAGAGGTGAGCTCTGGAGCTAGACAGTCTGGCTCAGATCCCAGCTCATCACTCAGTCGTGGGAGGACAAGTTCCTTGGCCTCTTGGGGCCTCAGTTTCCTCAGCTGCAAGATGTGGTGAACCATGGCAGCTCCCTCACCGCATCGTCAGGAGAGCATATAGGACTGTCTCTGGGTGCAGGGAGTGCATGGTGAGCATTAGCTATTTTTCTTCTCCGTCATGAAGGTGACACTGCTCTTGGGCAGTGGGAACCAGGTGCCCCAGTGCCATCTGGTGTCTGCGGGCCTGTCTGTGCTGAGAAGCAAGAGCGGCGTGCGCTTCTGTCATGCACCAGCCCGGGCTAGGGCTCAGCAGCTGCTTGTCGATTCAAAAAGCATCTTCATGCTGCTGAGTCAAATGCCGTGGAACACCTTGCTCCCCGCGTGAGGAAGTGACTCAGCCGTGTGCCAAGGGAATGGCAGGAAGCCGTTGCTCTGTTTCAGGGTGGGCACCCTGAGGCAGGTTTGAGCCTTGTTTTCAGTGGGGAAAGCCCGTTTCCCACCTGTCTTCTTGCGGTCACATCCTGATGTCCAGAAAGGACACTGGGTTTCCTGAGGTCTGGTCTTGGGTTCATCCTCTGTTGACACTATGATCAGGACCTTGTTGAGATCAGGCACTATCATCCATCAAAGAGCCCCTTTAACTTCAAGGAACACAGGCATTCAGTCCTGAAGGTGCCTGACTCTCTTTACCCCCAGATGTGCACTGGGCTTCTGGTCCTCTCCACCGGCAAGAGTGCCCCTCCACACTGCAGGCTGGAAGTGGGGATCCCCAGGGACCACTCACACAAAGGCCAAGCTTTGGGCCTCTCAGCTGCTTTCCTGGGGGCTTATTAATGTCAGATTTGGATCCATCAACTTACTTCAAAATAATCTAGAGGTGGGTGGGGGGAAGGGTGGGGATACAGAGGAAGCAAGATTAGCCATGTGTTGATAATTGTTGAAGCTGGGTGATGGGTACATGGGGGTTCATAACACTATCCTCTCCACTTTTGTACATTTGGTAATCAATGTTCTACAATTCTTAAAAATGGAAAAATAACAGCAATTAAATACCATCTTAACATACAAACAAAAAACAGTTTTTGTTTCCGTCCAAAATCATTGCATGTAAGACAGTCCTACCCTGTCCTCCGAGAAATCCCGCATGCTATAGGGTCAGCTCTGATGGCACAGTTTGGGATTATGGTGTCCTCCCTGAAGTGGCTGCCTCCATTTATGAAATGGGCCCTGATGGTGCCTGGGCCTAGGAACTTATCCACATCTTAGTTTTAGGCTTAGGAAGTGGTGAAAATCCTAATGATGACATGTGTTTGAGTCTCATAAATGGCCCAGACCTTTTTGTAAAAACTTTGGTAATGACTGACGTAGATCAAAAAGGAAATAATTACTTCAAAATGAGAGAGAGAGAGAAGAGAAGGAAAGGAGGTGGAAAGGAAGCCAGCATTAAAATAGACTTGTTTTAGAAAGTAGAAGTTTAAAGTCCTAAGGATCTTCCTGTCCAAGAAGACTGCATCTTAGCACACAAAGGCTTATTTATACAACTTCAGAGCCCCTGGTGTGGTCCTTCCTGATCAGCTCACCTCGAGGACACAGGTCAGCCTTTGTCCGTCTCTCTCTTGCCCCCCACTCTT
>NW_006774564.1:1641361-1644105 GCF_000442215.2 Lipotes vexillifer | reverse complement strand
CTCTTTCCTTCTCTCCTATGTGCCAGGCACTGCTCACACAAAGATGAACAGGAGATGCACTCCACCCCTAACAAGCACCAAGTGTGGAAAGGAAGACAGACACATAAACCTGAAATGCGGGTATGGACGAGAACTGTGAGAGTCCAGGGACCACGAGTAGCTCTGCCAGAGGCAGTCAGGAAAAGCTTCAAAGAGCAGGTGATATTTGTGCTGGGTTTTGAGAAATAAATAGGAGTTCACCAGAAAGTGAGTAGGTGGAAGGGAATTCCAGGCAGAGGGAACAGCCTGGGCAAAGGCCAGAAGTATAAGACCATGGTGCTTTTGAAGAGTGGTTAGGATGTTCAGAACACAGAATGGAAAACGATTTCCCAGCAGGCAGTGGGGGAACCATTAAAGATGTTTCAACATGCAAACGATGTTGCCAGCGCTATGCCCGTTTCAACCGGCCCTTTCTTACAAAATCTTATGCTTCCTCCTAGTTGGAACTCTCCAAACTACCCAGAGCCCTCCCACTAGGTCCAGGTTTCTAGCCTGAGGTTCCAGCGGATTGGTAGGGCTGTCATGACTGACATCCGTGAACTTCAGTGAATACCAGCACGCCTTCCAGACATAAGTAATCCACCCATTTCTGGAACCTTCTGAGAGGATCATTTAAAAAAACAAAAACCCACCCAGGAGAAGGGAGGTACAGAAGTCCTTTCCCAGTGGAACTATGATTATTTTGTTCTCCCTTTTAAAATAATCTCCTGATTTCTATTAGGAGCATGTATAGGCGCCTATTTCTTTATGCACAATGCCAAAATCCAAATAGCCCTGAAAAACAAAAAAATTTTTTTCTTTCTCCCAGAACTCATTTGGCGACAAAATGACCTGAACAGATGTGAGACTATTTATAGTCTTTATCGATTCACTTGGTGTGAATATTCATATTCTGCTGCAGAAATACTAATGTGTCTGATTACAGGGTGCTGCCCCAGACCCCATGGGGGGTGTTATGTAATTATGTGGCATATGCACCATATTACCTTTCTACAATAAAATTGGAAACAAAACCTGGTTTCCAAGACCAGTCTGGTCCCAAGGCTTTTAGATGAGGAGATGCAGGTCTGTACCACTTTTGTAAAGAAGATGACACTGCAAGCGGGCCCTCAACAGTGTGGGATGACCCTGCGCCATTTCTCTGGCCATCTTTCTCTCCTGTGTTCCATGGTGAACATTTTCAACCCCTTCCACTGTCTGAACCTTCTGACCTCTCCTCCCAGTGCACCTTACCCACAACAGATGATTTTGCCTCCTGCTTTATGGGGAAAACGGAAGCCACCAAGACGAAAACTCCCTTAGATGGCGGAGACAGAAACAGAATATGTATACAGCCCTGCCCACAGCTGCCCCATCCTGTCCTCCTCCTCTCGTCTCCCAGGTGAGCAGCTCAAGGGTCCCCTACGGCAGACAGCTTCTCTTCCCTCCTCTAGGTCTCCTGCCGTCCATCAGCTTTAGGTATCGGCAAGTCACTGCATTAAAAACAAAAATGAGACAACAAATCAAAAAGCAACGCTCCAGATTTCGTAGCCTTCCTCCGATACTGCCCTGTTTTTCATTCCAAGCCTGGCTTCTCCAGAGTGTCCGCCATTTCTTCCCCTCTGCTTCTCAACTCTCCTCATTCCTCTCTGTCTTCTGGCCCCATTGCTCCCTGTACAGCTCCGACTAAGCTCACCCATGACCTCGTGGCTGTAGCATCTTTCACTCCGTAGCAGGGGTCCCCGCTCCTCCCTGGCGGACTTTCTTCCCATGGCCTCCGTGATCCAGCCCTCTCCTGCTTTTCCTCTGGCCTCCTCTCCCTGCCTGTAAGATTCTCTTCTCTGCTTTAAACTTGCGGATGTTGACCTGGCCCCAGGCTCTTGCCTCTTCTCACTCTGTCCACAGCCTCAGGGCAATCACTGCCTGTACACCTGCTATGCACACATTATACCTCCAGCTCAGCGCTCTCCGAAATTCCAAACTCATTTGTCTAACTACCGGCTTGACATCTCCTTGTAGATATCTTTTTTTTTTAACATCTTTATTGGAGTATAATTGCTTTACAATGGTGTGTTAGTTTCTGCTTTATAACAAAGTGAATCAGTTATACATATACATATGTTCCCATATCTCTTCCCTCTTGCGTCTCCCTCCCTCCCACCCTCCCTATCCCACCCCTCCAGGCGGTCACAAAGCGCCGAGCTGATCTCCCTGTGCTATGCGGCTGCTTCCCACTAGCTGTCCACATTACGTTATGGACGCATTAAACTCAGCATTTCTAGAAGGGATGCTTTGATCTTCCCTGTTCTAACCCCATCGACACCGACCCCTCTTCCGCTCTTTCCACATCCACCCACTCAGGTCTGCAGGCCAGAGCTGTGGCCGTCACCCTGGCATCTCCCCTTCCAGCACCCCCCATCTCCAGTCCGTCACTAAGGTAGACTTGTTTTTTCCTGCTGTACCCTCTCTGTCTTCACCACCCTGACCCTAGGCAACGCCACCATGACCTCCCACCTGAATCCCAGGATGTGCTTCCTCACAGATCTGCTGCATCCACTGGTTTCTTTAAGAAATGCCCATCCGATTGTTTCCCTCCTCCTTCACACCCCTTCGTGCTTTCCCGGGTTAAGTGCTTTTTTAGGATCAAGACAAGGATCCTTATGGGCCTTTGCTCTGACTCCTCTGACTCTCCCATCCTCGCCTGTGCCACTCCTGCCTTGTCCTCT
>NW_006774564.1:1638069-1641351 GCF_000442215.2 Lipotes vexillifer | reverse complement strand
TCCCTACACACATAGCTCCCCGTGCGAGGAGGGTGTCCTCCTCCGTCCCCCCTCAGGGCCTCTGCACACACTGTTCCCTCTGCCTGAATGCTCTTCCCTCCCTTTAGCAAGGGCAGCTCAAAGATCCCTTCCTCTGGAAGCCTTCCCTGACCTCCTAACTCACTCAAATCCCCCTATCACAGGATCTCCCAGCGTTAGGTACCTGGCTTTCCCAGCCCTTGTCACTTTTGCAACTTAGCATCTATTTATGGGGTCATTTGACCAATGTCCATCTCTCCAACCGGAATGTCAGCTCCATGTGAGCTGGGACCTTGCCTCCTATCGCTCCCCGTGGCTCCCCACCACCCAGTACCAGGCCTGGCCCACAGTAGGTGCTCAGGGTTTGATGGACTAGTGGCTGCATGTATCCACTGGGAGCCCACACACGTTACAGCTGTTGAGTGTACAGCGAGGGGGAGGGTGTGGGAGGGTGTCACCTCCTCATGAATGACAAGGGGCTCTTGGCTCCTTAAGGTCTGGGCTCGGGGCTTTCTTGGTGGGCCAAAGATGGCTTTACCTATTTTGTGTGGACTGAGGGACTGTAATCTCCCCCGGAATGCATCTCCCTCCTCCTCCCCTAGCCCATCCCTCTGCCAGCCTCCAAGCTTACCAACGCCTTCTCAGCTGGGCAGTGACTCCTGGTGCTCAGACACGCCTGGGAAGCTGCTGAGATGGTGGGCCTCTGTCCTAGATGTTAGGACTGAAATATTAGAGCTGGATGGACCCTAAGCCCATCACTTTACTGTACACACAAGGAACAGACTCTCTTATAGGCATGCAGCAAGGGGCAACCGGGCCAGGACCACTTGGGGCTTGTGCCCACAGCAGGAGTAGTAGATTCTCTAGTTCGCTCCTTGCCTCCCTCCTCTGTTTGGAGTGAAGTCACTTGGGTCCACCTCAGCAGCAAAGGTCCAAAGGGAAAGTGGTCTGAGGAGTATAGCGGCAGACCAGCTGAGTCAGGAGATGGTGCTAGGGGGGTGCCATGGCCCGATGTCAGAAGATCTGTGTTTTAGAAACTCCTCTGCCCCAGCTGGCTGGCTCCAGTACTTCGCGTGAGTTATTTCACCTTTGGGTCTTAGTTTACTCTTCTAAATGTAGATAACAATTCCTTCCCCCACCAAAAACAAACAAACAAAAAAACCCCCCAAAGAACCCAAAACCCACCTCTGTCCTGACCAGGTCAGAGGCATTTTGTCAGGATTAAATGCTCCTATGAGCTAGGCATTACCTGAGACTGTACATTTGGTCCTCACAATCATTTTTGGAGGGAGACTTTATTATTATTCCCATTTTTCAGATGAGAAAACAGAGGCTCATAAAACAGGCACTATCACCTGCCTAAGCCTTCTCAGCTATTTAAAGAGGGAGTCAGACTTAGACCTGGGTCTTTCTGCCTCTAAAACCCTATGCTGGGCCCAAGCCCTAGTCCCTGCATTGAGGAACAAACAGTAAAGGGAAAACAGACATGAAACGCCTTTAGAAATTGCCCCAAGCCATCTAGATACTGTGGAGGTCCTGGCTCCTGTTGGGTCTGAGGGCAGATGAACAGGTCAGGTCGGGGCTCCCCTCTCCAGGAAGTGTCTGGGTTCTGTGCTTCAAGCTGGGTGGGTTGGAGGTGATTCTTCTGTGATCTAGGGCCTGTAGATGTATATGAATGAACTTAAGGTTTTTTTCTTTTTTGGAAAAGGGAGTTTGGGTGGGCAGGAGGGAGAGGTTGGTATCTTTTTTCATGGTTTGAGGTGGAGGAGGGAGATGTTTGTGTTCTTAGTTGTCTTGTACAGTTGTGCAGGCTGTATACTGCACGGCTCCAGGAGGCACCATTCACACTATAGTCTAAGTGAATGTCACTCCCTAGAGTTTGCCCTACACATCATTCCTGATGGCCTTGAAGATGTTCCTTGGTATGATAGCTCCGTGGTAAGCAACGATGGCAGTTAAAATTAACCGAAAACTTACTATGTAAGCATGCAGCGTTTATTTTATCTTACCTGGCTCACAACAGTCATCTGAAGCTGATACTCTTTTTTTTAATTGAAGTATAGTTGATATACAATATTATATGTCACAGGTGTACAATACAGTGATTCACAATTTTTAAAGGTTATACTCCATTTACAGTTATTATAAAATATTGGCTATATTCCCTGTGACATACAATATATCCCTGTAGCTTATTTGATAAACAATAGTTTGTACCTCGTAATCCCCTCCCCCATTTGCCCCTCCCCCTTCCTTCTCCCCACTGATTACCTCTAGTTTGTTCTCCATATACCTGTGAGTCTGTTTATTTGTTGTTATATTCACTAGTTTGTTGTATTTTTTTAGATTCCTGATACTCTTGCTATCTGTGTTTTACCCATAGGAGACCTGAGGCTCAGGGGGGCGTTAGAGGAATTGCCCAGGCCTCACATAGCTCTTTACCACTGTGCCACGCTGCCTCTGGACTCCGTGAGGCTGGGGAATTGGGGTGTGGTGGGAATTCCACTGCACGAGAATAAAGCCGTTATCTTTTCTTTTTTTTTTTTGGCTGCGCCGCCTGCTTGTAGGATCCTTAGTTCCCCGGCCAGGGTTCACACCTGGGCGCCACGGCAGTGAAAAACGCCGAGTCCTAACCACTGGACCGCCAGGGAACGCCCTAAGCCATGATCTCTGTGTCTCTTTTCTTCCCCTGCCATGGTCGCCCCTCCCCCCCCCCAGCTGGACAAGATGCTGGACCCCCAGGTGTGGCGGGAGGCAGCCACACAGGTCTTCTTTGCCCTGGGGCTAGGCTTTGGGGGTGTCATCGCCTTCTCCAGCTACAACAAACAGGACAACAACTGCCACTTCGACGCCGCCCTGGTGTCCTTCATCAACTTCCTCACCTCGGTGCTGGCCACCCTCGTGGTGTTTGCGGTGCTGGGCTTCAAGGCCAACATCATGAACGAGAAGTGTGTGGTCGAGTAGGTGGCCCCTTTCTCCTCCTGTCCTTTTTTCTCGCCATCCACCTTCCCCTGGGAGAGTCCCCCTCCACCCGCGCTGGGTGATGGAGATCAGAGGAGCTCTCTGTCCCCAGCCCTGGACCACAGGGACAGCTTCAGAGATGTCTCCGTCGATGCCCATGGCATCCTGCCTGGGTGTCTAGGAGGTACCCCCAGGATGGTGCCCAGTCCTGCCTTTTTACCTGAACTTTTTTTTTTTAACCTTTTTTTTCAATTTTTTTTGTTTTAAACCTTTTGACTTTACCCTTCCCTTTGTGCTGCAGGA
>NW_006774564.1:1616019-1638056 GCF_000442215.2 Lipotes vexillifer | reverse complement strand
TGGGGTACCTCAACACCGATGTCCTGAGCCGGGCCCTCATCCCGCCTCACGTCAACTTCTCTCACCTGACCACGAAGGACTACGCGGAGATGTACAGGGTCATCGGGACCGTGAAGGAGGACCATTTCTCAGCCCTGGGCCTTGATCCCTGCCTTCTGGAGGATGAGCTGGACAAGGTATGGGGCAGGCTGTCCTTCCAGGATGGGCAGAAAGGCAGGTGTGGGAGTGCAAGACCCGGAGACAGGCCATGGGTGGCTGGAGCTTGGGTGCAGAAAGCCTCCAGGGACTCATTTTTTCACTTGATAAGTGAGGACCTACTATGTGCCCAGAGAAGCACAGAGGGAAGGTGCTGGCCAAAACCCCTGCCCTGAGGTAGGCTGAGTCTCTCTGAGAAGATGAGGCAGGCGCACAAGTCCCAGAAATCAACGGGAACGGGGACGGCTTTCATGTGTCTTGAATGGGTTTCCTGCGCACCCGTCTCTGCCATATGTAATGCGTCTGGAACAGTGCCTTGGACACAGCACGCAGAAAGTAAGTGTTTACATTAGCGTCTGCCCTTTGCTGTCTATCCCCTGGGCCCTCGTGACAGAGCCGTGAGCCGAGTATTAATGTTGTCTCCTGTTTTACAGGCGAGCAGCCTGTAAGCTGGGAGCCTGCTTGAGGTCTCACAGCTAAGAAGTAGGGGAGCCAGGGTTCAAATCTTGATGCTTCTGCCCCTCCCCCAGCTGCCCCACTCCCACTGCCACAATGACCCTTAGCCCCTGGGGAGGGCAGGGCAATGCTGCCCCTCATTAACGTGCAGGCCCAAGTTTGGACACCTTGCTTCTATCCCCGTTTGCACAGCTGGAAATTTTCAAAGTGACTGTTCTGTTAGGAGGGGTAACAGGAAAGAGACATACCCACGGGGTCCTGGAATCCAGCTGGTGCCAGGGCTCACATGGGGCTGAGCCAGCTCCTCTCAGTCAGCCTTGATCAACCCTCCCCTTCTCCGTGGAGCCAGGGAAGCTGACGCTTTCCCTGCGCTCGTGAAAAAGTCAGCTGCATTCTACTGGCGCCAGCCTAATGCTGAGGGACTGTGTCGCCTGTGAGCTCTTCCCATGTGATCAAGAGTGAAAGGGCCATGTCTGGGCACCCCTGCCCTGGTTTCTTCCCCAGGTAACTGGCAGCATAAAGGACAGCACCCTTCCTTGAGACCCTGCCCCACTCTCACAGGCGTGGCTGGGTCCTCTGAATAGAAGTAGGATGGAAGGGCTTCCCTGGTGGTGCAGTGGTTGAGAGTCCGCCTGCCGATGCAGGGGACACGGGTTCGTGCCCCGGCCCGGGAAGATCCCACATGCAGCGGAGCGGATAAGCCCGTGAGCCATGGCCTCTGAGCCTGCGCGTCCGGAGCCTGCGCTCCACAATGGGAGAGGTCACAACAGTGAGAGAGGCCCACGTACAAAAAAAAAAAAAAAAAAAAGAAGAAGTAGGATGCTAGCAGGCTTTTTAAAAAAACATTTTTTTAACTTATTTGGCTGTGCAGGGTCTTACGTGTGGCATGCGGGATCTTCATTGCCACGTGTGGGACCTTCGTTGCCACGTGCGGGATCTTTAGTTGTGGCATGCGGGATCTGGTTCCCTGACCAGAGGTAGAACCCGGGCCCCCTGCATTGGGAGCACAGAGTCTTAACCGCTGGACCACCAGGGAAGTCCCTGTAGCAGTTTTTTTACATAATACAATTTTGATAACATCTAAGTGACAAGAACTACACTCTCACAGTTTGGGGAGGTGTTCCCTCGCAGTCCGCAGACACTACAGGATAGCGCAGAAGTGATGTCAGCGGACAGTGTGTGGTCAGTTCCCTGTGAGCAGGGACCTGGGCGTTGAAGCAGTGGTTCTCTACCTTGGCTGCCCATCAGAGTCACCTGGGGGCTTTATAAAACCCTGATACCCAGCTTTACCCCCAGGCCAAACAAATCATTGTCCTTGAGGAGAGACCCAGGCATCAGTGTTTTTTAAAGGCTCCAACGGGAGTCCATTGGGCAGCCGAGGCTGAGACCATTTCAGTAAAATCTGGCATTCAGAGCTGGGGGTGGCTGCATTGCTTAGATGAGGAGAGTCTTGAGCTGGGTGTGTTTCTAAAAGTGAGCATCTTCATCTGAATCACCTGGGGTCCTTGGACAACTCGTAGATTCTGGGCCCCACAGGTGAAGTCCTGAATTAATGTTTTACTCCCTGGGGGGTATTCTGATGCCCACTCACATTTGAGACCCACTGGCTGAAAGCAAGAGGATTTAGGGGGGCGGGGATCTCTGTGAAGGAGGGAACAGCTATATTCCTAAAGCTTTGAGGGCAGAGATAAGGAAGCAGGGGGCTCCCAGGTAGGCGTGGACCCTCACTCAGCCCCGCCCTCCGCACCCACCCTCAGTCCGTGCAGGGCACAGGCCTGGCCTTCATCGCCTTCACCGAGGCCATGACGCACTTCCCCGCCTCCCCATTCTGGTCCGTCATGTTCTTCCTGATGCTAATCAACCTGGGCCTGGGCAGTATGATCGGGACCATGGCAGGCATCACCACGCCCATCATCGACACCTTCAAGGTGCCCAAGGAGATGTTCACAGGTAACTCCTTCCGGCAGCCCCCACTGGGCTTGTGGGCTGTCCAGGGGAACAGTGAACAGGTTGTGACTCTGACTGTAGAAAGATTGGGTTCCCACTGGGTTATTCATGACTCCGTACTTAGAAAGCTCCACCCCCCACACCCAGCCCGGCACACAGCTGGAGCCCGGCTACGCCACCCAGAGAAGAGCACTTTAGAGCCGGAAGCGAGAAGGCTGTTTGGGAATCTGTGCCAAACCTGGGCTGGGAGATAGGCCTCTTTCTTGGTGCATTTGCCCTTCTCCCCAAGGGCCTGCTGAGGTGTCTTAGCAGGGGTGGCCTCCTCCGTGCAGGCCCTGCACCCTGTTCCATCCCTGTCACTCCCAGCCCCAGGGTGCTCCCTGCCTAGTAGAGTAGGAGCTCAGAACCTCAGCATCTGGACCCCCTCCCCACCTCCATGCAGGGCTGGGTCTACCAGAGGGTGGGCTGCAGGCCTGCTGTGAGGAGGGGTGAGATGGGGAGGGACCTGGGTGCCCCTAAGACCCCTGGGGCACAGCCCACCCTGCACCTTTGGCCCCATACCGGCCTCCCGGCTCTCTGTAGTGGGCTGCTGTGTCTTTGCCTTCCTCGTGGGGCTGTTGTTCGTCCAGCGCTCCGGAAACTACTTTGTCACCATGTTTGATGACTACTCGGCCACCCTGCCGCTCACCGTCATCGTCATCCTTGAGAACGTCGCTGTGGCCTGGATCTATGGAACCAAGAAGTAAGGGGGACAGGAGGAGGGGTTTGTCCCATCATGACTCCCTGGAGAGTGCTGTGTTCCCAGGGCTGCTCATGAGTGGGGCAGGAGATCACAGAGTCAGAATGTCAGCCAGAAAGTGCCCTTACAGATCACTTAGGGAAACTGAGTCTCAGAGAGAGGACATGACTGTCCAAGGCCACTGGGCTGGTGAGAGAGAGAGCCAGGCTGAGGACACGAGTCTTCTGGATTCAGGCGCTGGCATCATCCTGAATGGGCTTAAACTACCACAGCACCTTTCCTGGGTACCAACTCTTCAGAATTCTGTCAAGCTCATTAAGCACTTGGTGGGTACACAAGAGGCCCCTGCCCTCAAAGAACCCATTGTCTTCAGCAGCCTGACTCATAGTTCTAGAGTGAGCTACAAAGGAGTGTGAGACAATGTGTGGCTTGGGCCCTAAGTTTGGGGCTGGGTGGGGTAAGAGAATTCAGCAATATGAAAGGATTGGGTCTCGTAGCCTGAGCCTCAGGGAAACCTATACACACTGTCAGCCCCTGGCCTCATTCCTCATTTCAGGACAAATCTGTGTCCCCAGGAAGTCCTTTCACTCACTCAGCAACGCCCGGGGCTCCTCTAACCCACTCAGCCTGACCCACCCCGATGTCTAGACCTGGTCTCAGAATCAGACTCTCACAGGCCCTGCTACAGCCATCTACTTCCTAGGAGAGTGCAGGAGGGAATGGGCCGATAAGACAGAGAGCGATCCTGCGAGCCGGGGTTAGAACATGCTGCTGGAAGGGCTCTCACTCTTCTGCCGTCTGGTGAAGCCCCGTACCCCTTCTCAGACTGTTATTTTTTAATGCACAAGATAAAATATATAAGATTATATAGGAAACTAGTTATATTGAAAATTAGCAAAATAATGTTTAAAATCTGTGATACCGTAATATACGTGTACTTTATTTTTACTGCATTAAGTTACAAGATCTAGCTGTGGGTCTAATGACAATGGTAATTTCAAAGCAGTGGTGAGCATAAATGATGTTTGTTGGTATCTCAATTGTAATGTGATAGGGAAATATCTGTGATTTAATCAATTGCTTACAGCGTCTTGGGTACTGTTAACACTACTGTTGTTGTTTGCACTTATAACAGAAAGAAATGTGAGATTTCAGCTAGGTGTTACTGAGGTAAAGATGATTTTTTTTTAATGCCATTCATGTACACAGCCTACCTGCCAGCCTCCCGGAATTTCACCCGCGGGCCCAGTGGTTAGGCATCCCTGAGTCAGGACGGCCTTCTTGCCTTTGGACACTAGGAATGTGCACTTCTACCTCTCTTCCAGCAGGGGGAGTCTAGAGCCAGGCCAGCACCAGGTGGGCTGGGTGCCCAGCAAAGCCCTCTGGAGCCTGTCCACCTGCCCAGGGCGTGTCCTGTGGGCTGTATCATATCCCTGGGTGAGGTGTGACTAGGGGAGGACAACAGAGCCTTTTCAGAGGCCAGTGGGGCCACAGAATAATGTATCGAATGCGAAGAGTGTAATAGCCTGGGAGGGAGAGACTGGTCAGTGAAGGCTTCCTGGAGGAGGTGGCTGGGGGGCATGTGCCGGCATAGTGGGGGTGCCAATTTCTGGACCCTGCACTGTGCTTGGCAGGTTCATGCAGGAGCTGACGGAGATGCTGGGCTTCCAGCCCTACCGCTTCTATTTCTACATGTGGAAGTTCGTGTCTCCACTGTGCATGGCTGTGCTCACCACGGCCAGCATCATTCAGCTGGGGGTCACGCCCCCGGGCTACAGCGCCTGGATCAAGGAGGAGGTGAGAGGCGGGGGCCTGAAACCCCAGGGACATTGGCATCTTCCCAGGCCTTTAATGCCACAGGTGGTAGAGATAACCCCTTATAGGGCAACTACTTGGTGCCAGACCCTGCCAGGGGCTTTGCACAGATGATCCGTAACCTTCACAACAACCCAACGAGAGAGGTGGTGTTATCGCTGTCACACAGATGGGGAAACTTGAGGGTCAGAAAGGTGAACGCACTTGTCCAGTCTTTCTAACCCATGTTTTCTCTCCCTGTGGAGTCCATGGAGTGGAACCACCCCAACTTTTTACAAGTGCAGAAACTGAGACCCAGGCAGGCTCAGGCCCTTAGCCAAGGGGACCAGCTAACCCAAGGAGCAGCCCCTGATGAACCCCATCTCTGCCAGTGCCTGGCCGGGATGAGTGTGGCGGGGAAGTTGTCCTGGAGTCTGAGAGGGTGAGGCTGGGGCAGGGCGGGCAGCATCCCTCACCCATGTCCACCCCTAGGCTGCCGAGCGCTACCTGTATTTCCCTAACTGGGCCATGGCTCTCCTGATCACGCTCATCGTCGTGGCTGTCCTGCCCATCCCTGTGGTGTTCGTTCTGCGGCACTTCCACCTGCTCTCCGACGGCTCCAACACCCTCTCCGTGTCCTACAAGAAGGGCCGCATGATGAAGGACATCTCCAACCTGGAGGACAACGACGAGACCCGCTTCATCCTCAGCAAGGTGCCCAGCGAGGCACCCTCCCCCATGCCCACTCACCGCTCCTACCTGGGGCCCGGCAGCACATCGCCCCTGGAGACCAGTGGCAACCCCAATGGACGCTATGGGAGTGGCTACCTCCTGGCCAGCACCCCTGAGTCGGAGCTGTGACTACCGCCCCACCCTGCCCGCCTCGCCTCCCACACCCAGCCAGCCCACGTGTCCCAGCCTGACTCTTCCTTCCAGGCCAGGCCCTCTGCCCAAGGGGAGGGGCTCTGCCCTGCCTCATCCTCCACCCCAGTCCCAGCCGACTTCTGCTTCCTAGATCTGAGTGGGGGCTGGGAGAAGCTCTGTCCCCCAGTCTAGGCCTCCAACCCAGCTAACCTTCAGAGATCCCCTTACCAAACTACAGCTGAGTTACTGGAACCACCCAGACGTCCCGATTCCCAGCACAGGGGAGACTCCAAGTGGCCACTCCAGGGGTCACTCCACACTCCCTCTCTCCTGCAGTTCTTAGGTCTTGGAGTCCCTTAGGTCTGTGCTGCCAGGTAGTGGTGGTGGTGCAAGGATGGGTTGGGTGGGGTGTCCCTTTCCAGAGGTGCCCAATTTAAGGTTGGAGATGGGGCAGAGGTGCCAGGACTCAGGGCTTCGACTTTGGGGTGGAGTCTGCAGAAATCCCCAAGTTCTGTTTGGTGAGGCAGATGGTGCCCTCTGGTTTAGAGCATGAGCCTTGGCAGCGGGGGTGGGGGGATGAGGAGGCTCCATGGCCCCAGGCTCAAGGTGGACCCTCCAGTGTTCTTGGCCCTGCCTGGGGTGGGGGGGTGTGCTCCCGCATTCTGCCTGGTAGGGCAGTGACTGGCCCCAGAGCCCTTCCCACCTCCGTTAGAGCTTAGCCTGCCCTCTCCCCACACCCCCATCCGGGAGACCAGAGTCGTGGCCTCTGCCTCTGTCCTCGAGAGAGAGGAGAGGTCTCCAGAGCACACCTGATGGCTCACAGCACAAGTCAGATGGTTTGGAGCACAGCTGTGAAGCACACCCCCTCCCCCCTCGCCAGGGGCCCGACTTCCTCGCTAGCGGCAGCTTCTGCCCTGGAACGGCAGTCCCTGGAGTTCAGGGGCTCACACCTGGGAAGGAGATAATTTCACTGCCCCTTTGGGCTGCCGCCCCTCTCCTTGTACAAGCACAGCCACCCGGTGTGCACGTCGTGTGTGGATACCTCGGAAACCTTTCCCAAGCCGCCCAGCCCGTGGCGGGGTGTGGGGGGCACAGGCTGTGCTGTGGCCACTGGAAGCTGCCCAGGGGGAGGGCAGGGCCTCTGTCCTGGGGCCCAGCCCTGCGGCACCCCACCCACGCTTACCTTTGCCTCCCCCGGAAGAGGGCTGCCCTCGGAGTGCAGGCTAAGAGGATTGGAACCTGATTGGAGGTCAGAAGTCTGCAGAGAGATGAATGGACTGATGAAAGGATGCAAGGATGGGCGGATGGAAGGAAGGAGTGGGGGGGAGGAAGGAAGACTGGCTGGGACAGCAAACCTCCATCTTTGAGAGCTGCAGTGGGCAGGGCAGGGGCAGGCCTGGCTCCTTCACAAAGGGTCCTGAGTCACTCTTGTGCCTCTGACTGCTCTCAGCACTGGGAGGGACACACTAGGCCCAGGGGTCCCTCCTCCACCCCTTAGTCCCTTGGTTTTCCCCACCCCCCTTGGGGTCCACTCGCCATCTCCCTTCCTCGTCCTCCTCCCACACGTGCTCCCATTTCCAGCCCTCTCAGCCCCACCCATCCTTCCTGAGTGTGTGGGGGGAGGGGGAGACCCACATCTCCACAAAGACATGAGCTTCTGGGACATCACATCACGCCTTAGGCCCCCTCACCTGACAGCACCTCCTACCTGGCCCTGTGCCTAATCCCAAGCAGAAATAGCAACAGGAAAAGCAAGGCCCCAGGAGAGACACTACTATATATACTCTTCTATATATTCTATTTCTATTGTATATTCAATCTGTACATGTGGGTGTAAATGCTGTTAAATGACAAACCCAATATTATACTGTGGCTGGTGGACTATTTTCATCCTCAGTGCTGTAAAGATCTATTTTCATTGTATATCTGATATATTTTTAATTCTGTAGCGTGTGGCTGGACCAGGCCCCATCACGCCAGCCTGTGACAGGGCGGCTGAGCTGGGGCCGTCAGCTTGGTCCTCGTGGGCTGGGTAGTGCTCGTAGCCGGCAGCCGTAGGCCGGGCCCTGTCCCGCTGCGTCTCTGCCATTAGACGTAGGGCCCCGAGCTTGGTGTGTGCGTGTGTGTGTGCATGCGCACATATGTGGGTGTGGGTGTGGGTGCGCGTAGGGTGCTGACTTGTGATCCCCGTGTTCACCACGTTCCTGAAGGCCACGCTGCCCTCCTGCCACCTCCTCCTCAGCTCCGTCAGGCGAGGCCTCAGGGCAGGGTTCCGTGGGAAACCCGCGTCCTGGGAAAGGCACATGCCTCTCACTGGTGACTCATTGCCTTTACCCCATTGGGCTTGCCAGAAACAGGGAATGAGGCATCTTAGGGGAGTGGGAGAAGTCCCCACATTTATTTTATTTTCTCGCTGTGCCCACTGGAGACACAATGTCTTCAGCTCCGGGGAAAGTGCTGGGTTCCTTAAGATGGTGAGACGCCAAGAGGGTGTCATCTCACCGTGCCTCTGTCCTGCGTTTGTCCTTGAGACGTCCCTGACAGTGTTCAGGGGGAACAGCCACCCCTCCCCTGTGCTTCTCACACACACACACACACACACACACGTCTGCTCACTCCTCAGGGGAGCTGGGAGTGGATGGGGCCAATGGGGTCAAGAGCAGGTAGGGCATCTGACAGAGAGAGATCCAGCCCCAGATTCCCTGGAGGAGCAGGATGTGGCCAGAGAGGGGCAGGCCCTATGCTCCAGCACAGGGTCCCCACCCCACTGACTTTGGTGCTGTCCATGCAGTGCCCACAGGGGACAGAGCAGACTCCGGGGCAGAGCAGGGCAGGCCAGGGGTGTACCTGAAAGAGTCCTTGGTGGCTGGTCCTGCCTCTGCCCGTCCTCCAGCCCCAGTCACCAGCTTCTTGCCCAGGGAGCCCTCTCCACTGAGGCAACGTGAAGCCTGAGGCCCAGATGGGTGGACGGGTGGGCACAGAGGTTGATGCCAGCCAGGTTGGCTTTTGCCCTCGAGCAAAAAGTCTGTGGGGACTAGTGCTAGGAGAGGCCCTCCTGACTCAGCCTACGGGCCGTGAGGCTGGGGGCCAGAAGCTGTGTGGTCCCAGGCCCACGCAGGCCTGCACTAGTACGGGGAGGGGGCTGCCCTCTGCGTTCTTCACAGCTGCACCTCCCCCCTCCCACCGGAGTACATGTTGGGACGCACCCGACTCCCTGAGCGCCCACCAGGCCCCCAAACTGGGGGCCTGCTGCCCCTTCACCGGAGCCTAATGACTGGGGATGGGGGAGAAGGGCCCAGCGTCCCTTCTCATCCTAAGCACACATGCCAGGTGTCACTTTCGGTTCTGGTGCAAGTTCAGAAAAATTCTAGTCCACGTGCCCCATGCTGGTCAGAGCCCTGCGTCAACACCACTCAGCCCAGGGGAGGGGATGAGGCTTTGTCACCCCTGGAGCCCCTCCTTCCCCTCTACACCCCCCATGGTGTACAATAAAGCGTCTGTTCTTACCAAACCTCTCTTGCCTTTCTGACCTGCTCTGGGATCAGGGAGAGGGAATGGGACAGGCCACGGATCCCGAGGGCAGCTTTGGGTTGAAAGCCTGGATGGGATGGGTTGGTGAGGACCGCTGTGGGACTTTGGGGGCTGCCTGGCTGGCTGGCTGGCTGAGGAGGATGAAGAGGGGCATGTGTTTATTTTCCTAGGAATTGTCCAGGGTAGATAACTGCATACACTGGTAGGAAGCCTTACAGATTCCAAATATTTCACACATCTAAGCTCATGTGATCACAGAGCAACAGCTCTCTGAGGGAGATATGCTGTTGTCCAGGTTTTTCCAGATGAGGCAAATGAGGCTTCGTCTGATGTGAGGATGGTGTTTTGTGTCCGTGTACGGGACCTCATAGGGAAAATTCCGACCCTGCCTTACTGCCAGGAAGACAGCCATCTAGGCCTGTCAGTTCTGCAAGGGGGGAGATGGGAGGGGCTGAAGATGGGAAGACACCAGTGTCCAGAGGCCTGAGACTGAGATGGGGAATGGCCGGGGACTTGAGGGTTTGTCAGGAGCAGGCCACTTAAGTTCTGGGAGAACGGCCCCTCTCTTCAAGGTAGCTATCTTTTTTGCAAACTTCAGTAGAAGGTAAAGGTGAAATATGAGACTGTTCATTGCCTGTTTTCACAAATTTCAGTCTCAGGTATTTATTGAGCACCTACTGAATGCTTAGCTCTGGAGAACAGAATGACCTGGGGGTAGGGAAGCACCACTTCTTTGCTTACCCTCAAGGAGCACAGACACTGGAAGAGACAAGAAGCCTGGATCCTGGGGGAGGCCCCACCACACGGCACTCTACTCCAGTCTAGAATGATGCTACCTGATGCCTGACACCGCCAAAGTCCCCCAAGGAACGTTCCATTTCCTTCTGCCACAGAGAAGAAAGTGTTGTTCCAGGAATAGCCACCAGATGGCAGGAAAACCTTTCTTTCCAGGTCCTGGTCCACTTACCCGTCTACTCCAACTCCATCACTTATTCTTTTGTGGGCTACCTTATTCTTGAACAAACATTTATTAAGTATCCACCATGAACAAGCTCTGTGCCAGCTACGGATACACAAAGATAAATAAATCAGCAGCGCTCACTGTCCTGAGTTTGGGGAAGGGAACCCCCTCCTCCCCCGCCCCCCATCTTCAAATCTCCCCATGTATCTCTTAAACAGGGAATGTCTTGGTGCTAAAAATATCACTTCTTGAAAATTAATTCAATTATTTGTTTAAAGGTAATGTTTTGGGTTGAAATGCCAACGCTCCTGCCAGGAGGGACACATAGATCCACTAAAAAGCGGTATCACAAATGCTTGGGTTTGAGGGAGTTATGGAGTCAGACTTCCCAAGTTCAAGTTCAAATGCCAGCTAGGCTTCTTGCTTCCTGAAAGACCTAGGGCAAGTTATTTAACCCCTCTGAGCTTAAATTTCCTAGTCTGTAAGATAGGTATAACGAATGGATTGAATGAGATAATGCATGTTGCTGTGTATCAAGTTACTCCAAAGCTTAGTGGCTTGAAACAACCGTTCTATTATATCTCATGATTTTGGGGGTGAGGCATTCAGGTATGGCTTGTCTGAGTGGCTCTTCTAGTGGCAACTGAGGTCACTCAGTGGTATTCAACCGGCAGATGAGCTGGTCTGGAGGGTCCAAGGCAGCCTCGCTCACATTCATTCAAATGGCTGGCACCTCAGTGAGAACAGCTGGCAGCCTGGGCTCAGACTGTCCCCAGAGAAGCATCTACAACTGGATTCCACAGCACAGTTCATCTCTGGGTCGCCAGACTTGTATGTGATGGCTCAAGGTGCCCAGAGAGATCCATTCAAGAGATGGGAGATGGAAGCTGTCAATTTCTTAAGGCCTGGGCCTGGAAAATGGCATAGTGACACTTCTGCCATATTCTGTGGGTCACAGCATCTGCCCAGAGTTAATGGGAGGACATACAGATCCCGCTTGTTGATGGGAAGGGGGCCAAAGAATTTGTGGCTGCCCACGAAACAGGCCTATTCCAGGGTGCCAGAGATCTTCAGTCACTGGTGCCTGAGTGGGGCACAAACAGCTAAGTTCTGATGCGGAAGTGAATGGCTGAACTTGGGCCCTGGGTATGGAGAGCAGACAGGGAGGAAGAGGAGGGCGTGAGGAGGGCATGAGAGACAACTTCTTTTTTTTTTTTTTGCGGTACGCGGGCCTCTCACTGTTGTGGCCTCTCCTGTTGCAGAGCACAGGCTCCGGACGTGCAGGCTCAGTGGCCATGGCTCACGGGCTCAGCCGCCCCGCGGCATGTGGGATCCTCCCGGACTGGGACACGAACACGTGTCCCCTGCATCGGCAGGCGGACTCTCGACCACTGCGCCACCAGGGAAGCCCCAGAGACAACTTCTTTTGACGCATGCTTGCCCGGGGCAGGTAGCATGAAGTAGGCTTGAATCCTGACTCTATCATCAACCCTATGACCTGGGGCAAGACCCTGAACCCTCTGAAACTCCACTTTCTATAGGGAGAATGACAATAACAACGCTTCCTTGCAGAGATGTTGGGAGGAAAAAATGAACTCCTTCTGGAAAACCTACTGGAATCCAGTATAGAATTCTTTCCAAACTGGAATATAATAGGTGCTCATTAAATATTAGCTTCCTTCCTTCTTGCAGCTGGAGTAAGTCCATGGGGCCTGCTTCATTCTGGGGGCCCCATCACCCTTGCAGTGAGTCATTCTCCCAGAGCTATTTTGAAAGCCTAAAACTCAAAGAAGCCAAGGAAGGAGGGGAGAGAAGGCACTGTTTTAAGGAAAGGGAGTATCAGAAGTGTGAGTGTCTCCCCAATCCCTCACACCGTCATACTCCCTCCAACGAACAGCCATAAACAGCTACACAGCTTCAGCCAGCTCCAGCCACAGGGCCTTGGGCTAGAGGAGAAAGGTTCTACGGACCATAGGGATACGGCGGCTTTTTTTTAAAAAAGGCCCCAAATTCTTTAACACTTCAAGGGAATGGAGTCCATGCTCCTCCCCTAGAATCTGGGTGAGCAAAAACTTCCTTTGACCAACAGAGTATGGCGGAAATAATGCTATGTGACTTCTGAGGCTAGATTAGAATTGGTCATGCCACTTCCGTTGGGAGTTCTGGGGAAACCCAGACACCATCTAAGAAGGCTACCCTGAGACTAGCCTGTGCCGGAGAGGCCGTGCGTTTGCAGGTGTACCATTGACAGCTTCAGTCAAGCTCCCAGCCAACAGCCAGCGTTAACTGCCAGCCACATGCACCCACCACGGTGAACATTCAGCCCAGCTGAGCTTCAGATGTCTGCAG
The DNA here is from genome assembly GCF_000442215.2 of Lipotes vexillifer. Taxonomy (NCBI): domain Eukaryota; kingdom Metazoa; phylum Chordata; class Mammalia; order Artiodactyla; family Lipotidae; genus Lipotes; species Lipotes vexillifer. Next base: position 1,625,220 of record NW_006774564.1, on the reverse strand, counting down.
CCCCGGCTGACATCTGCCTGCAGCTGCGTGAAGAACTCTAAGCAAGGACTGTCTAACAGCCCTTCCTAACTTCTGACCCATAAAATCATGAGCAAAATACGGCACTTGTTGGATTTATACCACGAAGTTCGGGTAATTTGTTTCATAGCGACAGTCACCGGAATATAAACCTTAGTGCTTACCTGGCCCAGCCTCCTCGTAGAATAGTTGGAGAAACTGGCCCAGAGATGGGAAACTCAGAGCCTCATAAACCACGGAGTTGGAGTCAAAGGGCTGGAAGCGATCTGAGTGTCAACCAAGCGGGGGCAAAACTGGGGTCAAAGACTGGGTTTCTCCCAATCCAGTGCACCCTCCAGTATAGCAAGATGCTGACAGGGAGGGCTCCCACCTTCTCCCACCCTCATCCCACCCTCACCCCACTGCCTCATTAATTCCATGCATCAAGTATAATCCAAGTGTTCTGAGTGCCTAGGATTGTGCTAAGCACTGGGAATATACACAGAAGGATCAGGCAGGGGTCCCTTGCCTTGTGCTCCTACTGCCTTGTAGAAACAGTGATAACCTGACTTGGCGCGTCCTGTCACTGTCATACTCGCCGGTGCCAGGCACACTGCTGCGTTGACTTGCATGGTCTTACGTGGGAAGAAACCCTGGGAAACGGGGAGAAGACCATGTGTGTCACTCAACAACCACGCAACCACTATTAGGATTACTCCAAGCGAGCCACGGTGCCAGCTGCAGAGCAAAGCTCCACCCTGGGGCTCCCTGGGTCAGAGCTGGCTGGCTTCTGGGTCTGTCTGTTCTTCCCAGGGCTGACCCAAGCAGGGAAGAATCCCTGGGCTTCGTGAGTATCCAAGAGGAGCCAGAGTTTGGTCTCCTCCAGACAACTGCTTTCCTTTCCCTGGGACACCGCTGGAGGGGACCGGACCCATCAGGACTAATTAACCACTCTAATGGAATAAGCCAGTTTTGCTGGAATTTAGCCCAGGTGGGAGGAAGCTGTACTTTTCTAGATGGAGAAGCACTGAGTGCCAAGGAGTCTTGCCAGCTGGGCCCTGAGCTACCGTGTGTGCACGCGTGCTCTCACTCTCTGCACCTGGCCTGGGTTTCTATCTCAGCAGCCTTGAGCCAGGAGGGCTCCGGGAGTCCCCTTAGCTGCCCTGATCCTGTGATCCCATGAACACTGTTCTACATTCAGAGGCCATGTGGGCCCAATATCATTCTTGACCCTTGGCCCAAGCCCAGGCCCAGCTCAGTCCCCAGCACTCACTGCTGCTCCACAGGGCTGGAATCTGTCAAGGAGAATGTGCTTGTGAGCTGACAATCAGGTCCCTTCTAGCCCTTTGACTCCAAGTCCATGGTTTATGAGGCTCTGAGTCCTGGCCAGGCCTGAGCTTGTAGCCTGTATGCTTCTGGTCTTTTCCCTTTAAGAGCTGGGCCATCAAAGGCCATCTCTGGTGTTCCCCAAGAGCCCCCAATACACCTTCACTAGGATTTTCAGAGCAACTCAGCCCTACCTTCATCCCTTGTGCCGAGCCCTTCTAGCTGACCTCTGCAAGGCCCCGTGGGCTGTCCTCTGTGTCTGGGTTCTTCCCAGACCCCTCATGGGAAGGCTCTCAGCATTTGATTTGGAGACTGCAAGTCTCCACAGGCTGCCTGGGGGTGGGGGTGGGAGGCAGGATAAAGTGAAGTGATAAGCACACGGGAGGTTTCAGCCTCCTCTGACCCTCCCTTCTCTCCCTCCATGAGGGGAAAAGCTCTATCACCCTCTGCCCCAATGATGATGACTGATAAAGCAATTCAATTAACCAGTCTGGGAAGCAGGGGAGGCTGGGAAAGGATGCTGGCTCCTTGACCTGGACCTGAGGGAAGAGGGTTTGGTTCTTGGCAGGAGCTGGGATACCAAAAGGGGGAGGTGTGAATATCAATGGCTAGGACTTTGCTTTGGCAGCCATTGGGCCTGCTCCCAGGCCTGGAGCCCCTCAGAACAAGCAGAGTCCACAGAAAAAAAATGGAGAGGAAATTGGCTAGCTTCTGTCACCTCAAAGTGGCTGAGCCCCACACCAAGCTCCCAGTGGACAAACAGGAAGGGTAAATGGCTTTGACGTCAGGCTCTCAAGCCTCCCACTGGCCAGATCAGCCTCAGCTCTCAGAGAGCAAGGGCCTCACATGAGGGGGCTCTAGAAAGGCTACAGGTGCTTGACAGAGCCCCCATCCGTTCCACTCTGGGATCAAACATTGCTCTCTTCCTTTTCTTTGCTATACCTTTATTCCTGTTGAGGAAAACCCACTGTGACTGACACTTTAGCATGAACTGGCTCCCAGATGATTGTTCTTTCCAGACAGCTGGAAGAAACCTGGGCATCCAGAGGAGGAAAGTGGAGAAAAGGGAGAGAAGTTTGTGGAATTCGGAATTTCCAGCTATGACTGCTTCGTGGTCTTGCTTAAGCCTGTTGGTCATCAAGATCTTGGAGGAAAGGAAAAGGGAGAGATCAGGCCAAGTCCCAGATGGGAGAGATACCTGAGGTCCTGGAATTGACCGGAAGCCTATCAGCCCCATTTTCTCCCATGACCGCAGCCCAGTGAGGTCTGGAGCAGGGTCTCCTAGAACCACCAGGGGGCAGCACCCACCCATCCACAGTAGGCTGTCACATGGCAGTCTGGTGGTGGGGGGGTGCTCTCTCCTTCCTGGGTTCTGAGCTTTTCGGAAATAGCAGGACCTCATACATACAGAACTGATGGAGACAAGCCCTATGAGGCCAGCTGCGGCATGCTGAATCCTCCAGAAAATTCCACAGAGGCCCAGGTAACAGGTTAGCCCAGAGCTCTAGGATAAAACCTTCAGCAAGTGGTGAGGTCTTCTCTGGAGGCCTCTGGCCTGGCTGAGTTCCCTTCTCCAGGAGCCAGGCAGTGTGCTGAGTCAGGGGCCCTCCCACCCAGTGCACTTTCACCCCGCTGCCTCTCCCAGGCTGGGCCCTCTGTTTTCAGTGACTCTTCCTGGGTTCCCCTACTCCGACCCCAGCTTTCTGACCTCCTGTCCAGGCCTCCTTTTTCTCTGGCAGTTTTCTCCCTCCACTTATCTCCCTACATGCTTCTCACCATCTACAAACACCACAGAGTGAAAGCACCAAGAGGGTGGAGATTTACCAGGGCAAGGTTGGAGGGGCTCTGTTTTGTTTGTTGATTTTCAGTGCCTGGAACAGCTTCTGGCACATAGTAAGTACTCAAGAAATAGGAGTGGGATGCTGGGATGGTATTTTTCACTTCTCCCACCCACCCTCACCAACCTCTCCCTTTTCTTGGAATGACTGAGTTCAGCCAGCCTGAAGAATGGAAAGTGGGGGAGAGACCCCAAGGGAGTTTGCCAGGACACAACCAGATAGGGCTTTAAAGCTATTCATTACAGTCAATTCTTTAATAACCGTGCTGTGGTTCTTCCTTCCTCATTCCAGCTTCTGGCCAGTCCTGGGTCTTCTGTCCCCAGTCACAACTGGGAGATTTGTTTTCCACTGCAGCAAACTCAAAGCCAGCTAAACTCTGAAATGCAGACATCAGTTCCAAGGGGTAGGGAGACTGGACACAAAATGAGTGCCAGCAAATGAGTGTTTCTGACTACAGTTCAGGATGCTATTTACCTCTTCTGCATGTTAGTACAGATCACAGGTCGTCATCATTATTTTGGTTTTCTGACTTCATTAATGACAAGATTTTGCTTATAAGAATTCCGCATATTTGTACTAGGCTTCTATTCTAACCTCTCCTCAGAGCACCCCCAAGCCCCTGTCTTGTTTCTCCCAATATAGCCAGGTACTGCCTGATCTGGAAAACAGATGATGCACAGGTGTCCAGGGAAGGTGTGTTAATCACCTTGCGTTTCTGCTTTAAAATCCTTCTTACGGTGATCTGGACAGACATGGAGGCTTGCCTAAAACTGTAAAAAAAAAAAATTTTTTTTAATTAAAAAAAAGAGGATTAATTTAAAGATGTGGAAGAGGTCTGGACTTAAAAACAAACCAAAAAAATGAATCTGGACATTGCTCTTGGGATGAGGCCAGTCAAGTCGGGCTAGTGCCTAATGTTTTGGGTACAGCAGCTTCTCGATCACTTAGCAAACAGGTTCTCAGAGGCAGGCACTGTGGGAGCTATTAAGGTGAAAAAGCAGTCCGGTCTGGAAGAGCTCAGGGTCAGAGAGGGGAGATGAGACAGGAAAAGGGAAAAGTCAGCTTACAATGAGTGAAATAATAGAACCAGGAGGTTGCTCCCTAGGATAATGATAAGCCACGGCTTTAACCAAATGATCTTTCAGGGCAACCTGCCCCACACACATAACAGCGCCAAGGCTACGGTTTCCTTCCGCCCGCCTAAACCAGGAGATGCTTCTCTGCCCAAGGCCGCCGGGTCCCTTATTCCACCGCGGGGGACTTCGGTGACTGTGACAGAGGCCGCAAGCATAGAGACCACGGGGATCTTGGGCCCAGTTGGGGGCGGAGTCGTCAGGAGGCCCTAACACAGTGTCTGGGGCAGGAGGGGGCAGCCTCCTCCAAGCGACACTGTCTCTCCGCTCTTTCTTCCCCGGCCTCCTGTCAGCCACAATTAACCGGCAACAAAGCGATCAGCTTGGTGGGGACGAGGCAACAGGAGCTGCCAGAAGGGGCGGGAGCAGGTCAGAGGTCAGGGGTTGACAGCGCTTGGGTGGCAGCCGGACTGCAGTGGGAGGAGCTCTGGCCTCTGGGGAGGCGGGGAGCCGGGCCTAGGGGGGCGGGAGGGGACGGCGGCGGAGGCGCGCAAAGCGTGCAGGCGGCGAGGGGGTTACGCGCCTGGCTTGGCTTGGCTCCGCTCGGCTCCGCGGAGGAAGGCAGAGCTCGGCCGCCTGGGCTCTGCAGCGAGCTGGGTCGGCCCCACGCCGCGCCCCGCCCACTCCGCTCCGTGGAGGGCGCACCCGGGCGAGGCGGCGCCGGGAGGAAAAGGCGCCAGCAGAGAGCGGCGTCCGCTACCAACGCCGGAGGGAGACGGAGAGCGCCCAGAGCCGCAGCCCACCGGCGTGGAGGCAACCCCCGCCCCTAGGCCACCTCTCGCCCGCCCCCTGCTGCGGGCCAAGGCCAGCGCCCCGCCCGGAGATGGGTAGACGCGTGGATGGCGTGGCTCTCAGCCCCGCCAGATCGCAGGAGCCAGGCGCCGGGGCGCTGCGCTGAGGCTCCCGCTTGTCGCAGCCCAGGAAGCCTGCAGGTGTCCTTGGCCGCTCGGCCGCCGCCCGGCAGACTCCTTCGCAGTGCCCAGAGCCCTGCTCCCGGGAGCTGCCACGCCCCCAAGCCCGGCGCCGCGCAGGACGCCCCGTCCGAGGCCCCCCCGCCCCGGCACGGCCCCCGCAGCGCAGCGCCCAGCGCAGCGCAGCTCCCCGCCGCTGTCGAGCCGCGGACGCAGGACCAGAGGCTCGCTCCTGCGGGCGCGCTTGTTTTCCTTGTGCCGCCTCGCTCTGCGCAGCACCCGCCCGCCCGAACGCCGCGTTCCGCTCCGCCCCGCCCGCCATCCGTGCCCTGCGCTGGATTTATGAATGGGGGGAAGAGGCCACATGCCGCCGCCGCCGCCTTGTGTTGACCGCACGCAGCCCGGGCCCGCGGAGCTCCGGCTGCCGTGAGAGCGCCGGCCCAGCCCCGGCAGCCGCTTGGAGGACTTGTTGCTGCTGCGTTGCTTCTGCTGCCGCCGCCGCAGCTCCCGGGTCTCGGCGCGGACCGGGAGCCAGAGGGTGGCCCGTGTGAGTGTGAGCGCGCGCAGTGCGCCTGGACAGTGCGCTTCCCCGTCTGTTGGGGGGTGCAGGGGGGCGTGTCCCGGGCCCCGAGCGTCTGGGTGTCCAGTGCTAGCGGGGGAAGTGTGTGTGTGCTAGCCCTGACTCCCGGGCGCCTCGCTTGGGTCCTCGGCTCTCCTTTTTCCCTCCTGCCTCCCTCCCCGGCGCTGCCAGCCCAAACCCCAACCACCTGTGCCCGCGAGAAATCCAACTCCTCCCGCTCCGCGCCTTGGGGGGGAGGCAGGGGCAGGGCCACGCCGCAGAGGGGGCCGCCTCGGCCTCCTGCCTCCTCCTGGTCTCCTCCCCCACCCCCGTCTGACGCTGCCTCCTCTGGAAGGGTGTTTGGAGGGCAGCGGCCGCCCCAAGCCGAAGCCCCGCAGCGCTTCTTATGATCAGCTCGGTGTGTGTCTCCTCCTACCGCGGGCGCAAGTCGGGGAACAAGCCTCCGTCCAAAACATGTCTGAAGGAGGAGATGGCCAAGGGCGAGGCGTCGGAGAAGATCATCATCAACGTGGGCGGCACGCGACATGAGACCTACCGCAGCACCCTGCGCACCCTACCGGGCACCCGCCTCGCCTGGCTGGCCGATCCCGACGGCGGAGGCCGGCCCGCGTCCGATGGCGGTGGTGCAGGCAGCAGCGGCGGCGGCGGCTGCGAGTTCTTCTTCGACCGGCACCCGGGCGTCTTTGCTTACGTGCTCAACTACTACCGCACGGGCAAGCTGCACTGCCCCGCCGACGTGTGCGGGCCTCTGTTTGAGGAGGAGCTCACCTTCTGGGGCATCGACGAGACCGACGTAGAGCCCTGCTGCTGGATGACCTACCGGCAGCACCGCGACGCCGAGGAGGCGCTCGACATCTTCGAGAGCCCAGACGGAGGCGGCGGGGGCGCGGGGCCCGGCGACGAGGCTGGCGACGATGAGCGGGAGCTGGCCCTGCAGCGCCTGGGGCCCCACGAGGGAGGTGCGGGCCCCGGCGCCGGGTCCGGGGGCTGCCGCGGCTGGCAGCCCCGCATGTGGGCGCTCTTCGAGGATCCCTACTCCTCCCGGGCGGCCAGGGTGAGTGGCAGGAGCCTGGGTCTTCTCTGGGACCGAGACTGACCGACTTTCACCACCGCCTTCCTCCCAAATTCCCCTGCTTTCCATGGGCCCCCAGGAGAATCATCCTCGCCCCCAACGCTTCATCAGGAGATTGCACACTTTTGCACTCCTGACTTACTACTTGGACCTAATCCCAGCTCCTGCTTTAAGGCATCCCCCTCCCAGCGAGTGGGGTGCTCTTAGCTGAGCTCTTCCACCCCCTTCTTCCTGCACAGGTGGCCTCTCTACATCTACCCCCAATTCCTCTGAAGGACAGAGTCCTGGAGAACTGGAATGGGGCCTTGTGCTGGAGTCAGGCAGGATTTGGGGGGAAAAACTAGAGTGTAAGTGGCTACTCTGGCAGTTCCTTGTGTCCCATCTCATTGAAATCCTCCCAGCAGCTCAGTGTGCTAGGAACTATGAGTTCTAGAGAAGGGGGCACGGGTTTCAGCCTCTTCAGCCATAACAGGCAGAACTGGGACCAGAACCCAGACCTCTCATCCAGGTTTGGGAGAGCCCTTCTTTTTCCCAGGAAGATAAGTCAAGATGCCTGCCCCACGCCACGCCCCTGAGGCTTCCTGGACACCTGGGTTATCCTGGCCTCTGCTGGGATGAGGGGAGAGTCAGACAGGAAGAGCCTAATGTTGTGGGCCCTTGGGGCTCCCGCAGCCAGTGGCCAGCCACAGGCTGCCTGGTGATGATCCCAGATTTGTTGCCGCTTCTTTCTTTCTACTGCAGCAAAAATTGGCTTCCCAGAAAGCCCTGGTTCAGGTTACTGCTTGAAATAGGTGATGGGGATGGGGGCAGGGGGGAGAAGTGTAGGTTGATTTAGGCAAGATCTAGTCCCTTCCCACCATCCCCTCCCCAAGTCAATCCGGTTGGAAGGGGGTAGAGGGGAATGTAGGCTTGGGCATCTAAAAAGAAAAAAAACACCCATGAAGGATGGCTTTAGATTCTTTTAAAAAAGAGACCCCTGGGGGTTGGTGTCTGATCTCATGGATGTCAGCCTGAAGCCTGGCTGGGGTCTGTCTGGGAGACAGGAAAGAGCTGTGTGATGTGTTGGTTCTGGGGACTGCCCCCTTCTGTGGAAGCTGGTAGTTTCCTCTGGCATCCCAAGTCGTCATGTTAGTGAGTCTCAGAGCTCTGCCGCACTCCCCAGCACCTCCTGTGCTGGGCCTCAACCCAGTCATGGAAGAAAAAGTTACACTCCCCTCACCCCCCCAGGGGAGGGCAGGAGACTGGGAAACAGGGCTGCAGGGAGGGGCTAGGCTGGCATAAATGCTCTACCAGGGCACATGCATCTCCTGCGTGGAAGAGGAGGGAGGGGCAGAGGGTTCAGTGGCTGAGGCGTACCATCCCAGGGCAGCCACTGGAAGGTAGGGACCTTTTTCCGGGACTGAGAGCAAAGCTAGGGTGGTGCTCCTGTTTGCCCTGGCCCTGGCTGGCTGTGAGTCCCATGGGCTTCTCATGCAGTCCTCTAACCCTGCTAAGTGTTCGCTCTTGGCTGTGTGCAGGAGGGCAGAGACAAGTGCAGATCCTTCAGGCTCTTTCGAAGTTGGGGGTGGGGGAGGAGAAGGCAGATTTAGCTTGATGGAGTGGGGCAAAGGGGGCAAGCCAGGGAGGCAGGAATGAGATGAGGTGGTTAGGGGCCCTATTTCCCAGCATTCTGGGGCCTCTGAGGACTTTTCATCTGCTCAGGTTCCTCCCCCTTCGATTCCAAGGGGCTGTACCATCAGTGAGTTTATTTTCTCCTCGACTCACTGCAGAGTGGTCCAGCCGGGGCTCTCTGAGTAAGCTCAGAGCCTGGTTAGCCCCTGGAAATCCTCCAGGAGCCCAAGATACTCGGCCCTTTTGATGTAGAATCACAGCAGCCAGGGCAATCCAGTTGAGGTCAGAAGTTTGGGGCTGGATTGGGTAAATTCTTCCCACTTGACGAAGAAACCAGGATTCAGGGGTGTTAAGTGTCATCACAGATCCTTAACTAATAAATAATAGAGCCGGCAAATCACCCCAAGTATCCTGCCGTCTGGTTGTTAATACTGGTGTGCACAGCCATATGGAGCTTTGGTGGCACTCATGCCAGAAGGGGCTTGCCTCCTGCTGAGAGGCACAGGCAAAGGCAAGCCTTCAGCTGTTCCTGGGACATACAAGGGAGAATACAAAAGTTTAAAAAATTAATTGATGAACAATGCCATTTATTGAGCACACCATGCAGGTACTTTGCGTTAATCTCTAATCCTCCCAGTAAACTTACAGCGGAGGTATTATCCCCATTTAATAGACTGAGGCTGGGGCTTCCCTGGTGGCGCAGTGGTTGAGAGTCCGCCTGCCGATGCGGGGG
>NW_006774564.1:1604357-1615345 GCF_000442215.2 Lipotes vexillifer | reverse complement strand
CGCAAAAAAAAAAAAAAAAAAAAAAAAAATAGACTGAGGCTGTGAGAGGGTAAACAACTTGCCTGAGGTCACACAGCTAGAGAGTGGTGGGCTGTGACTCAAAGCCAGGGCTCCCTCACTACCCAGCCCTTGCTCCTCGGGTGATAACATGTTCTTGCCACTGAAGGCGGCTGTTTTTGAGGTGGATCCTTTGTTACTCTGGTCTGGGAGGTGGCCTGAGGTTTTGTACCGCCTGTGGATGACATCAGAAAACCAGGGGCAGTTGGGGACATCAGAAGGGACACTTACTCTGTTACGCCTCCAGGCCTGAGGGTCTGAGGTGCTGGGGTTCTGCGGTTATGCCCGCCCTGCTCTGTTTACCCCAGGCCAATAATACCCCCTGCCCCTGTGCTGTCCCCTGGGTCTGTGCACACACCTTCCCTCCCTCTGCCTCCTCCCTCGGCCTCCCTGGAGGAAGAGGGGGAGGGGCCTGCAGCACTGCGGTGGCCTTGGGGCGCTCACCGAGGGCCAGTAAGGGCAGAGGGGCGGGGCGCTGCCCCGGGCATCTCTTTGCATACAGCAGCTGGTCATTTGAGTAGTGCGTTATGACAGGAACAAAACAGATACAAACGGAAAGTGAATTGAGCTGATTATGGGAGCCTGTTGCCTAGCTACCGGCCTGGCCCGCAGAGCCATTCCTGTTCAGGCAGGCTCCAGCCTGGGTGCTCACCCTGCTCCCTTCACAGCGGCTGGGTCCATGGACGGCTGCTGCTGTGGTTCTGTTCCCATGGCCTGACCTGGGAGCAAGCACAGGAGGCAGGCTGGTCCTGTCCCCCTCTGCCCACTGCCCTTGGTCCCAGGCAGAGGGAGGGCTCAGCAATGGCGAGGGTGGCTTCCCAGACTGAGGCGGACCAGTCAGGGTTTGGGCAGCAACCGAGCTCTAGGATCAGGCCTTCCTCCTTTTCTGAGGGCAGACAGGAGACCTGATGAATGGGACCCTGGGACACTCACCTCCCTCATCCCCAGTCTCCAGAGGTCCCAGGGGCTGAGCTGGCTTTAGTCCAGTTATCGGCCCTATTAAGGATGATAGCTCTCCTTTGGCTAAATCAGTACCTAGATTGAGTTTTCTCATGGTGTTTCCCCTCTGAGTAGAGGAGGTGACCCCACAGGATCCCACTGCCCCAAGAGGCAGCTGCAGCTGGGGTTTCACACTGCTTGGGCATCCACTGTGCCAGTTGTCAGGTGCTGGCACACCTGCACTTTTTTCTAATACCTTATCTGACCCATGTGAGGCAGGGATTATTAACCTCAGCTTACAGAGAAGGAAACGGAGACCCAGAGGGGCTTGTTCAAGGTCGCATAGCTGGTGGTAGAACTAGGATCCAAGCCCAGATCTTGTGCATCCACGTGTGTGCTTGTCCCCTGCTTCGGCCGCCTCCTGGGGCTTCTGCTTGGAGAGGGCCCTTCGGGGAGGGGCGGGCCCTTCAGCTCTCCTCACATCCCTTCCATCACTTCTCCCTCCAAACTAAAGCCCCCGTCTCCTTGCTCCCTAGAATTGCTCACACCTTAGCTTGCTTTCTCTTTCTTTCCCTCATTGTGGGGCTTTTTATAGGACAAAAAGAAAGGGGGCTTGGTTAAGAGAAGAGACTAGGTGTTCCGTGGCCCAGGCAGAGGAATGAAACCGAGGCCTTCTAGGAAGGACATGCAGGGCTTGCTTCCTGCTCACACCCCATCTGAAGGCTCCAGCTTCTCCGGCCTGGGTGTTGCCTGGGACCAGCCAGTCGGTGGGCATGACAGGCTTCTGAGTGAGGGCCAGGACTCGCAGTGCCATATGCCCTCTGGGTGAGGAAGGGCCAGGAACCTGAGCCCAGGAGACTGGGTGCCCCAGCTTCCGCAGCACCCTTAGGAGGGCAGTGCCAGCATGCCCCAGGGCAGCCCCTCTACCGCCTTCCCAGGAACGGGAGCAATGTTAGGCCAAGGGCTGCAGACCTCCCCCCACCCCTGCCCTGAGGCAGCCTCCCAATCTCCTCCTGGGTTTGTTTTCTGTTTTCCTCTCTTGTTCTGAACAGACCAACATTTGTCTCTGAACATCTTGTCTCTGGATGATGAGGTGTTTCTGTTCGTCTCCGTTTGGGGTGGGGTGTAAAGTGGGGGAAGGGATAAGATAAACTTGGGCTATTTTGGAGAGTTGGGGGAAGAGCAGGCAGGAACAGAGTTAGGCATCTGGGCCTTGGGAACCGGGAGCCCCCAGGCCCTTCACCTCCACCTGTGGTCAGTGTCAGCCTGGGATGCTGGGCACAAGGGTATTCAAGCCAACTTTGTTCCTTGGCAGCCAGCCTGCCACGACCTGGCCCAGCTCCCTGCTGGGGATTTCTCTGGGCTGGGTGAAGGTTACTGGCCCCTGGCTGGGGTCCCCATCAGGCAGCTGGCTTGACCCACCGCTGAGAGCCACAGAGTCTTGAGAGCCCAGGTGCCTGGAGGGATTCCTAGGCATCCCTTTGTCACCTCTAGTCCCAGTTAGTGAGGCTGATGATCTCTCCTCGTGACAGGCTCCCCAGGACCAGGAGAGGGGGCAGGCAGTCACCCTGGCTTCAGTCATTCAGAAAACATTTATTGAGCACTTACTACCTGCCAGACGCCAAGCTGGCCTCTGTAAATATAAAGACGAGTTAGAGGTGGTCCCTGTTCCTAAAGAGAACCAGATCAGGTGGAGTAGGTGGCAGTTGGGGAAAACTGAGTGACAAGAAATGGTAATAATAATACAAGATAGATCAGGAGAGGGGCCACAGTAGTCTTAAAAAATGAAGTTCAGTAGAAGGTGAGAGGGGGAAGTGATAAATCCCACCTCTGTGTGAGATGAGGGTTTGTTTGGAGGGGGATTGGTATGCAGGGAAGCTTCAACAAGGAAATAGAAGTTAAACTGGGTAGGCCCTGCGTGATAGTGACTTAGCTTCCTTAAATAATTTTTAGAAGGAAGCCAGTTATAAATAAATATATAAATAAATATTCAGTGTGGGTAGTGCTTAACCATGCAGAGCTAGTGAAGAAGGGAATTTCCTGGCCAGGCGACCAGCCAGAGCAGAGATAGGACAGCATGGGACAGAAAGTCTAAGGGGCAGGGGTGTTTTGACAGATAGGCAAGAACCTGGAATTGCATTTGCCTGGATAAGTTCTTGGCCAGTGATATGGACTGGCCTGAATTCCTTCTGGGACTCATCGGCTCTAGGCAGCCAAGTGGCCCTGAGAGGCCCCAGGTGCTAGCTTGGCAGGGGCTGGGCATGGTAGAGGCTGGATCTGACACCGGAACCAGAGGGTCCTGGCTCAGGATGGGAAGGCCCAGGGCCAGCCAGGTTCTGCTCTTGGGCAGCCCATGAAGGGAGAGGAGCTGGGGTCCCTCGGCTGGGGCCTGGGCATCATAGTACAGGTCCTCACCCAGGAGCCCAGGGACAGCTCAGAGATGCCTTGCCTGGCAGACTTCCTCTCCTTCCCTGCTTCTCAGCCCGCAGGGCTGCCCACTCCCTTTCCAACACCACCTGGGCACTAGGATCTCACTTCCCCAGAAGGCTCAGCTCCTCATCCCATCCCCTCAGATCTTCCTCTGCAAGTGTCTTTGGCTGTGTTCTCAAATTTCTCTTCTCCTACACTTCGTCCTTAATATAGGTTTTTGGGCATGAGTCTTCTTATGTTTATCTGTCCATCTGTCTCCTTGGCCCTTCCTCCTTGGGCTCCCCTCCCCTGCTCCTGCTGATTGTATTCAGTTCCCAATGACTGGTGTCTGTCACCTCCTCCCTGCCCCCCCCCCCCCCCCCCCCCCCCCACCCCAGCCTCTGCCAGATTTCTGAGCCACTCTAGGCTCGGTGCTAAGTTTTACAAATATCATTTCTTTTAATCCTCAAAATAACCCTATAAGATAGGTACTCTTACCCCGTCAATACATGAAGTATGCTGGTAGCCTCAGGGCCTTTGCACTGCCTGTTCCCGCTGCCTCTGGAGTTCTGCTGGATCTTCACATAACTCATTCCCTCACTCCTTCAGGTCTCTGCTTCGATGTCACCTTGGCACTGAGGCCTTGCCTGACCACCCTATTTGAAATAGCTCCCCCACGCTCACACTTCTTAACCTCCTTTCTCTTTATTTTTCTCCCTCTTATACCATCTGACATACTCTACTTATTTGTTGACAGTCTCCTTCCACTGGAATGGAAGGTCTAAGGGGCAGGGGTGTTTTGTTTCCTGCTGTTCCACAGCACCCAGAACAGTGTCTGGCACATAGTAGGTACTCAATTTTCCATTTTATGAACAAAGATCCTAAGGCTCAGAGAGGGTAAGTAACTTGCCCCAGGTCTGGGCAGTAAGTTGCAGAGCCGGACTTGCGTCCAGAAGTGTGTGACTTTACATTTCCGCCAAGGACAGACGTGGGATGAGCTCAGTGAAGGAGGCCGGTCACGGGGCTGGCCCACTAGCTGAAACACCTGGGTCTCTGGAGACAGATGGGTCCCCAACAGGATACAGCCAGCCAGTGTGAGGGGCCCAAGGGAGCAGGAAGCTCGAAGGAGTAGCACTGTCCTTCAGAGAGGCTAGGACCCTCCTGTCCAGGGTGGTGAGACCCTCCTGTATCCTCCCAGCTGGCAGGAGAGGGGCTGCTGCTGGCCGAACTAGTCCACACAAGCAGTTTTCTGCTTGGGCAGTTTCGGTTTTTGTTTTCTCTGGCTGCACCGTGCAGCACGTGGGATGCCAGTTCCCCCTCCAGGGATCGAACCCATGCCCACCATAGTGGAAGCAGAGAGTCTTAACCACTGGACCGCCAGGGAAGTCCCTGCTTGGGCAGTGTTGACTTCCAGCAGAATCCATGCCTTCCATCCCCACACAGTGGAAAGAACAGACAGCTTCGGCCTTGGGAACCAGGCAGGTCACTTCTCCCCAGGCCTCAGTTTCATCACCTGTAAAACAACAGAAAGGGAACTGAATTCAATGACCTTCCGAGTCCCTTTCTCTTCTGTGAAGCAAAGGCTTTGTGATATTTTGGGCTCCAGATCCAACTCGTCCTCAGAAGCTGCGCGCGGGTGTTCACGGAGGCCCCCTCACCTCCTCAGCTCTGTCACCATTTATTGAGCACTTACTGTATGCCAGTAAGTGCTGTGTAGAAGCTCATTTAATCCTACAGTAACACTACTGGGGGCACTAGTAGTGTCCCATTTTGTAGCGAGGAAACGGGCACAGAGTGCACCGTTTCCCTGACTGAGCAGCAGTGCCGGGATGAGGCACCCAGGCAGCTGACCCCAGGGCTCCTTAGCTCTCCTTTGCCCTCAGTCTCAGCTCCCTGAGGCTGCACAGCCCCATGTGTGGCAGGGGCCGATGGGGAGCGCTCTGAGGGGCCTTGCCAGCCTCGCGGGATGGGCCAGGGTTGGGGGGTGAGGGCACTGGATAGGAGTCTCAGGTGTGAGGCCTTGACCTCTAAGCTGGGTGATGCTGCTGCAGCCGCCGCCTCCTCGCTGGTCCCTTTCAGGTCCCAGTCAAGGGTTGAAAGCAGAATGAAAGCAGTATCCCTGCCACGAAAGGGAAAAGCCCTGGTGAAAGGCACCGATTGCAAGCAGGGCCACCACTTACAAAATAACTTGCCTTGGGGAATAATTTAGGGCCCTGAAGGGGTACCTGTAACTTCGGGACCCACCTGGGGCAGCCTGCCAGAGCACAGGCCACTGCATCTATCACCGCTCAGCCTTAGGTCTACCTGTCTGCTCAGGGAGTGAGGGCTTCCTGCGACCAGCCTGGAGGGGCCACAAGGGAGACTGAGGCCCCATGTAGGTTTCATCAGGGAGGAGTGGATTGTCCCCATCTGTTTGGTCAGAGAGGCTAAGAGGAAAGAGCTCTGAGCTGTGTGTCAAGAGACCTGGCCTCAGTTTAATCCTCAACAAGTCATTTGCCCTGTCTCGTGCCTCTGTTGCCCCTGAGAAATGGACACATGTGGCTCCCCTTTCCCTGTCCGCATCCTCTGAGAGGGTGGCAGTGAGGGGTAGAAGTAAGTAGATGGGATGGTTCTGTGTTTAAAAAAAAAAAAAAAAAAATGAGTGAACACCGCAGGAATTCAGGGGGTTGTTCCCTAATGCAGGAGGGAGGAGTGGTTTGCACCCACTGGGCCTGCTGCAGAAGGAGCCCTTGGGGTGGAGTTGAGGACAGCACCTTGGCCCTGCTGGTGAGAGAGTGGCCCTGGCCACAGCACCCGCCCCGCCCTCCCCTCCCCTTCCCTCCCTGCACCCTCTACTCAGCCCCTTGGCAGCTCTTCCTGAACTTGTTTTTCCAAATCACCAATTAACTTCACGCTGGGCTCCCAGGTGGGCCAACTCTTCTGGCTAACTTTTCCTCAGAAGAGCACAAGCTTCTGCTTCCCAGGCTTCCTGGCAGATCTGGGATGTGCTGACCCCACCCCTTATCCCAATGCCCTCTGCTTGGGAGGGCAGTGCAGGGACCCGGGGTTCCCAGCATCACCATGGCCACTGGACAGGTGCCTCCACCAGCTCATCTCTGGATGGCCCTCGAGAGCCCATAGGCTGGAGCTATTTGCCTAATGCCCATGTCACCCTGTATTGTCTTGACAGCCCATTTCTCAGAGGAAGAAAACTGAAACCAGCAAGGGAACTTGAAATTCACCTTCATGGGGCGGGGAGAAGCAGGCAAGAGAAGCTCCAGGCAGAGTTGTCAAGTGGAAAAGCGTGTCTGTGGTCTGCTACCCTGCTTCTCCTAACTTGCCGTTATCTGATCAACCTGTCCATGTTCAAGTATAAATAAGTCTTACTGTGTGGCGGGTGTCTGTCCCAGGCCAAAGGTACACATTCCTAAGAGTGACATAGCCGTCATCAGGGAGCTGGCTGGGAGCAGTATTGACAATTCAGAGAAGACTTTCCTGTATCTATGAATTGACCCTGCCTGGGAGGTGTGAAGAGAAGGTACGGCCCCTGAGTTAAATAGTGCTGAGTTCAAGTCTGGTTTCCATCCCTTCCAGGCTGTGTGACCTTAGGCAAGTATATAACCTCTCTGATCTTCAGTTCCTCCTTTGGAAAATGGGATGATGGGGCCTACCTCACAGGGAGGACTGAAGGTGATAACACATATAGAGTGCCCAAGTATGCCAGGCACAGAATAGACGGGTAATGAATGTTCATTCCCAAAGTTCCCTCCTCAGACTCGCTCCTGCTCCAGAAGCCCTTGGAGGTGCTAATTCTTGCTTCATTTTCCCAGATCTCCCTGTATTCCCCACTGGTGTTTTGCAGTACTAAGAAGTTGTGCCCACCCACCTCACCCGTCTTGGTGCAGACTCCCAGGGAGGAAAGCATCTCTGAGAGGCATCATTAGACAGGGCAATGCCATGGCCAGGTGGAAATCAGAGTGGGGCAGGCAATGGGGGTTGCCAAGGGGTCGTGGGGCCACAGTCCTCCCTCATCTATCAGCTCAGCCCGCTGCTCAGGGAGGAAGCCCATCCCCACCCACCAAGCAGGATAGACAACAGCAGGGGGCATGGACTCCAGCAAGGAGCACCCTGACAGTGGTGAATGGCTTCACATGAATAACAGATGAAGGCTCCGCAATTGGTGTTATTACACATGCATTTCACCTCCATTCATAATGATTGGACACTTAAACCCAGCCGTTCCTCTGCTGAGTGCTGCTGTCATCATTCTAGCCGAGATCCCAGCAGCTGTCCAGATCAGCTGTTGCCACACTCTGATCCCAATGGGTGCAGTTTATTTTTTGTTGGCGCTCAGTGTCCCAGGAAATGTCAGTTCTCGGGAAGGGGAGGGTGGCTATTCTGGGCAGACTACCCTGTCTCCTGCCCCGGAGCAGGTTGGCTTTCTTCAGACGCTTCTCACTGTCTGGGCAGTCGGCTCAGACATCCTAGGGTGAGAGGCAGGCAGGAGGGGCTGGGACTTGGGGCTTGAGGAGGTGGGTCACGGCCGGAGCTTAATAGGTAGAATGCCAGCCCCCTGCCTCTAGGCATATCCCTTAATGTAGTGGCCCTTGCAATTTAGTGTGTATCAGAATTACCTGGAAGATTGTTGAAACATTACTGGACCCTCCGCCCAGCATTTGTCATTCAGTAGGTTGGGGTGGGGCCCGAGGCTTTGCCTTTCTAACTAGTTCCCAGGTGATGCTTACGCTGCTGGTCCAGGTTACTGCCTTAAAGCCTAGTTACTTGAGGTGTGGTCCGTGGGCAAGCAGCCTCACCTGAAAGCTTGTTAGAAATGCAGAATCACAGGCCCTGCCCCAGACCTCCTGAATCAGAATGGCATTTTAACAAGGTTCCCGGAGGATTTATACAGCCATTACAGTTTGAGAAGCCTCAAAGCACGATCAGGTTAGAGGTGGGCAGAGCTAGGCAGTAGGCAGGGCCAGGCAGCTATAATCCTCTGTTCAGTTCCTTCCAGCTAAAGGCAGCTTCTAACTTCTGTGCACCATGACAAGGATTGGGACGTACTGCCTTAAAGCACGCAAGCAGAGGGATGAAGACCCTTTGGGGAGGGAATTCCAGCCCCTGACTGTGTACCTTAATCCCACCTCTCACAACCTATCAGACTGCCTGGTGACCCACGGCCCCTCCCTCTACAGGCCGAGGGCCCGGTCCCTGCTGGGTGCCTGTGTCCCTGACAGCTGCCTTCATTCTCCCCGCCCATAGGTGGTGGCCTTTGCCTCTCTCTTCTTCATCCTGGTGTCCATCACCACCTTCTGCCTGGAGACCCACGAGGCCTTCAACATCGACCGCAACGTGACGGAGATCCACAGAGTGGGGAACACCACCAGTGTGCGCTTCCGGCGGGAGGTGGAAACGGAGCCCATCCTGACCTACATTGAGGGAGTGTGCGTGCTGTGGTTCACGCTGGAGTTCCTGGTGCGCATCGTGTGCTGCCCCGACACACTGGACTTCGTTAAGAACCTGCTCAACATCATCGACTTCGTGGCCATCCTGCCCTTCTACCTGGAGGTGGGGCTGAGCGGCCTGTCGTCCAAGGCGGCTCGCGACGTTCTGGGCTTCCTGCGCGTCGTGCGCTTCGTGCGCATCCTGCGCATCTTCAAGCTTACGCGCCACTTCGTGGGGCTGCGCGTGCTGGGCCACACCCTGCGCGCCAGCACCAACGAGTTCCTGCTGCTCATCATCTTCCTGGCCCTGGGCGTGCTTATCTTCGCCACCATGATCTACTACGCGGAGCGCATCGGCGCCAGGCCTTCCGACCCGCGGGGCAATGATCACACCGACTTCAAGAACATCCCCATCGGCTTCTGGTGGGCCGTGGTCACCATGACGACGCTGGGCTACGGGGACATGTACCCCAAGACGTGGTCAGGCATGCTGGTGGGGGCGCTGTGTGCACTGGCCGGCGTGCTCACCATTGCCATGCCCGTGCCCGTCATTGTCAACAACTTCGGCATGTACTACTCTCTGGCCATGGCCAAGCAGAAGCTGCCCAAGAAACGGAAGAAGCATGTACCTCGGCCGCCCCAGCTGGAGTCGCCCATTTACTGCAAGTCGCAGGAGACCTCGCCCAGGGACAGTACCTACAGTGATGCCAGCCCCCCTGCCCCAGAAGAGGGTGTGGTTGAGAGGAAACGGGCAGGTGAGATTGGGGGTTGGGAAGGAAAGCCACCTCTCCCCCAGTGGCCAGGGGAGTTCCCAGGTGAAACTCAGCCCTTGGAACTTGGGATTGTGCTTTTATTGCTCTGGGCTTCCCGAAAGATAAGGCATGCCTTTATGAGGGCACAGTATGGAGGCTGAATATCTATTCTCTGATAGCTTCCTGAACATCAGGCTCTGTGGAGTGAGTATCCCCCTAAATTTAGGCTGCTATGGGCAGTGCATGGGGCTGTAAATTAGAAGCCTGGGCTTCTCATCCCATCTTGGCCATTGTGCTGTGTGCCCACAGGCCAGTTACTCACCCTCTCTGGGCATAGACTCCTCACCTGCAAAACGGGAATGCTGTCAATGTCTTACCCTGACTTTGACGAGACCCAAACGAATGATGGACATGAAAGTGCTTTAAGAAGTTAAAACCACTTTACAAATATCAGGCGCTGTCTTTATTAGCTGGAGAGTAGGGCAGCTGTTCTTCTGAGGAGAATCAACACATGAATCATTTCTTTCCAAACGTTCCAGTCTAGTGTCTCTTGGCCTGATAAATGTGATAACGTAATGGCAGTGGGAGTCTGCCTTCTGTTTGGCACAAGCTAGACTGAGTCCTGGGCTCGGGGTTTAACATGGGACGGAAGGGAACCAAGAGGGAGCAGCCCAGGCAGTGTTGGGAGAGGGGAGAGGAAAGGTGGAAGAAACTGGTAGCTGCATCCTGGAACGGGAGGACCTGAGGGTCTGAATCGTGCTCTTCAAGGATGAGAAAGGCCACCCCAGGAAGGCTTGCTTCTACCTGAGTCAAGAGCAAGGAAAGAAAATTGGCTTCACCCACAGCAACGTGAAGTTAGGTTGGAGAGTGGGAACCCAACTGTTAGGTACGGGATGGGCTCCTGAAGGAGGAATGGGATTCCTAGCATGGGGGGCCGTCGGATGTCAGGCCGTTGGGGAGCGGGGCGGGTGGGGTGCCAGGAGACTAAGGTAGCAGCTCCTGTCTCGGCTCTGGGGGCAAAGTGGGACTCGTCCTTGTGGGGAGGTGCCTGACTTGGGACATTCACCTGTGGCCTGCTGGTGGGTGCCCATCCTATGTGCTGGAGCCACTCACTCCCTGGGGTCACTCAAGGGCCCGGGTCTTTCAAAGACCTTGATGGAACAGCACCCATTAGGCCCCCGTCTTTTCCCCCACCAAAATGGTACCCTCTTCCCCAATCCCTGAACATAAATCTCCCAGCCAGTACCCCAGGGAATTTCAGCTCTACCCTGAGGTGCATTCAGGGCTCAGAGGGTAACTTAATATCAAAATGTACAAGTCCCTAGGCTGGCTCCGCAATACACACGGCGCCATGAGCCATTCCTTAGCCTGACCCTAACTGCTCGGTCACAGAAAGGGCATTCCTGGC
>NW_006774564.1:1591034-1603903 GCF_000442215.2 Lipotes vexillifer | reverse complement strand
TTCCTGGCCACTGCCTTCAGACCAAGGAGCACCCCTTCTCCAGGTCCCAGGGCTCAGCTTCATCTGTGCTGCTGCGTGCCTGGCAGAGCAGGGTTGGGACTAGAGCCCACAGCAGTAGGAGCTGAATTGGAGCCTCTTCCCCTCGGGGTCCTCCCCAGACACAGGGGAGCCCCGAGAGCACAGGGCTTTAAATCCTTCAGGCACTGACTCTGGCTTGGATGCCTGGTGAACAAGAATAAGTGCCTTCGGGTGGTCCAGGAAGACAGCTGCAGAAGCCACACTAACAGTTTAACCCTGGCAGTGCTACCCCTCACCCCAACAAGCCAGGCATTCTCCTAGGGAATGCAAACTCATCCGCGTGTCAGCCTGAGCCAGACCCAAGGAAGAAGCCGACTCTGCTGCCTGCCCTGGACTGATCTTAAAGGGCCAACTTGGGGAATCCCTGCTTCTAGGGTATCTGTGGCCCTAGCCAAGGCTGGGAGGGAAGCCCGCAACCTGTCCCCTGCCCCCCCAGGACCAGACCCAGTCCCTGGCTCTGGCAACACTCTCCCCTCCGGTTGGGTAAGTAATGCTTTAGGTCTGGGATCAGCCCTCATGCAGCCGTCCTTCTGTCTGCCCCTTTAGACTCCAAGCAGAACGGTGATGCCAGCGCGGTGCTGTCAGACGAGGAGGGAGCCGGCCTCACCCAGCCCCTGGCCCCCGCCCGCACCCCGGAGGAGCGCCGGGCCCTGCGACGCTCTGGCACCCGAGACAGAAACAAGAAGGCAGCTGCCTGTTTCCTGCTCAGCGCTGGGGACTTTGCCTGCGCCG
The DNA here is from genome assembly GCF_000442215.2 of Lipotes vexillifer. NCBI lineage: Eukaryota > Metazoa > Chordata > Mammalia > Artiodactyla > Lipotidae > Lipotes > Lipotes vexillifer. Next base: position 1,603,093 of record NW_006774564.1, on the reverse strand, counting down.
ATGGTAGTGTCCGGAAAGGTATGGCTCCCCAGGCTGGGCAGGGGGGTATCCCCCACGGAGCTGAGTCTCCCCAGTGTCCCCCATGGAGCTTGAGGTCCCCTCCTCCTCTGAGGCCATGGACACCATCTCCTCTGCCTCGGATGTGCCCTCGCTTTTAGGATGGGTCCCCTGATATTCCAGTTCCCGGATTAGAAAGGCCTGCAGCATCCCCAGAAGATACAGAGCCCCCTGGGTGCCCATGGGGAAGACAAGTGCTAGAGGGTGAGGGGACCCCAGATCAAGGCTCCTGCTGCCCCCTCCATTTTATTGCCTCTCTTCCTCTGGTTCCTGCAGTGGTCTTCAGGCCTGGCTCCTCATGGCCATTGCCAGCCTTCCCCTAGGCCTCCCTTAAACACAGCTCAGGCTTCCCCAAGTAAGTAGTCCTGGGAGATGCCAACACACTCAGGAGTCAGGGTAAGAATGGGGTGCTGGTATGAGGTCTTCAGAGAGCCTGGCTCAGGCCCCACCTCCTCCGTCCTGCACTGGGGGTTCTGCAGCCCAAATCTGCAAGCCCCTGAGATGGGACTGTTCACTCTGGGTAGAGCCAGAAGGGTGACCAGGGGGAGGGGTGGACAGGGAGAGTGGGTCCCCTCTGAAGTGTGTTCTGAAGGCTTTGGCGAGTTCAAGGGAAGGCTGAAATGCCATCAGCAGACCCCATGCAGAAGCTGGTCAGTGGAGCTAGGGATTCCTGGCCTGAAAAAGTGGGACTGAAATGATTAGGGATGGTTGAGAGCCAGTCGTGGCTGAGAGCCAGGGCTCTCAAGGCCAAGTGTCCCTTCTGTCCAGCTCCTCGTCACTTTTTTGCTTTTCCTGCCTTGTCCCTGTGACCTGATCTCTCTAAACAGCCTGCCTAGTTTCAGGATAAACCCCAACTCTCCCTGGAAAAAGCCCTTCCCTGGGTTTGCAGGCCACTTCTTAACTAACCTTCTTTCAGCCCAACACCCCGCCGCCGCTTCCCACCATCCCCAAACCCCAGACCAAAGGCAGGTTGAGTGAGGCAGGGGCAGTGGCTGCTGTAGGAATAGCCTGTGATGTCTCTGTCCCCCCAGGGATGTCCCTTGGCCTGCCCAGCCCAGGCAGCCTCCAGGGATACCTTCCCAGGCCCTTTCCCTGTGGCTTGCTCAGCGCCACTGTCCCCAAGGGATCCCCAGGGCACCCTGACCCTAACCAAGACCTGAGAGGTATGCGTCCTGCTTTGCTGGGCACGTGTCCTATTGGGTGGCGGAAGCAGGAGCAGCAACCTGGAACCTGGAGGTGGCCCGGAGGCTCAGCTAAAGGGCTGCAGATGGACGGTGTTCAGACTTCTGACACCCTCTTCTGTGTTCTTCTGGTCACCCCTGGCCTCTGTGTATAGCCCACTCCTTGGGCTCTGGATGTGCCTCTCCCTCCTGCCCCCACCCCAAACGTGCTGTGGCTTCCACTGTGTCCTAGTTCAGACCCAGAGTCTTGCTCTGGCTGGAGCATGCTAAGTGGATGGTGTAGAAGGTGGGGTGAAGGGGACCCCACCCCCTATGTAGGACTTGAGCAAACAGAACTGAGTCCTGATCACCCCTGTTTGCATCCAGAGTGGTGAGGGGCTCAGTGGAAGGAGTGGTGCGCAGGAGGCTGTGAGATTGCAAGTCAGAGCAGGGACCGTGAGGGCCTGGGGAACAGGTCCCAACTGAGGAGGAGACTGTGTTGTGTGCACGCATGGGGCTGGGGAGCCTGCGTCCCACCACGTCGTATCTCTCTGGCTGCTTGTGGGGCCCGGCTGCTCTATTTTCAAGATGCCTCCACACTGCTTCTTGGCAACAAGCATGTAGCTCAGCCAATTAGAGTGACCTTCGAGAGGGAACAGGTGGGTTGCTGGGAAACAGGCCCTGCTAAGCAAGCGTGGCAGTTAGCATCGCCAAACTCCCAGTGCGCGCTCGGCAACTTTCCCTGTGCCAGACCACGCCACACGTCTCTGCACTTGGGCTACATTCAGGCCCAGGAGTGAGTGGGCCCAGGCCTCCTCCGGCCACCAGCACAGACCCCATGTGACCCTGTAGGTGCATGTGACTGAAGGTAAACTCCCTGGAAGGAAAGTGGTGAATGCTAATTAGGGCGTCTTAGGGTTGAGCAAGGAGGGTACTGAGGGCTGTAGGGGCTTCATGCAACTGGAGGGAAACCTACCTGGAGACAATGATAGGGCAAAGGTCAGCTGAGTGTGGGGCCCAGGGGTCCATCCAGAGACCAGAGAAACTCAGGGAGCCTTTCCCAGGGGGACCAGACCCTTCCACCCAGTCCCGGGGCTGCCCGCCCTGCAGGGTCCCTGGAACGTGGATCCCATGGAGCATCTCAGGCAAGGAGCTGTGCCCCTCTGACCCACGTGCCTTTTCTTCACCAAGGCTGTGAAAAGTCCCGGAGTCTAAACAGCACAGCAGGAGCTGCTGGAACCAGTCTGGGGCTATCTCAACTGGCATCGCGGTACAGCTCACCCTACCCTCCAAGAAAGCTCCTGCTCGCCCACCCCTTCCACCCCCTCACCAGCCCACCCCCTGGACACTCAGCCCCATAGCTGCACCCTTGGCTCACCCCGCCCCTGGGCGCACGTGCCCAAACAGGCATACTCACATGCCTCCAGCCCTCGTTCCTCCTGGGGCCTGCGGAAGCCAGGCAGGATGCAGGAGAATTCAGGCCCCCAGGCCTCTCCTCCACAGCACCCAGCTCCCCAAAATGTCCAGCTCTGGGACCTGAGAGTGAGGGAGAGATTACTTGCAGGCCTTCTATCCCGCTCGCTCCCGTCCTGAGCTGAGGGTGCTGTCACCCCCAGGACTGTGTCTCTGGGCCCTGCCTCCCCCGCAGGGTCCCACCTAGATCACAGCAAATGCATTTCCATCCCTCGGGGCCTTCAACCAGTAACCAAACAGCCTGCAACTGAACATCTCTGTCTGTCTGTCTGTCAATCCCACACCCAGACCGGCCAGGAATAAGGCTGTCCCCTGGGGCATCTCTGCCAGTGTGTGAGGGCTTGACTCCTTGGGGGAGCGGTGCCACCTGATGTTCCCCAGCCCTGCCATGGGGTGCAGGTGGGCGTTCCTAGAGTCAGAGCCCCAGGATTGGCTGCGGAGGCGCGGGGATGTCCTCCTCTCAGGGTGGCGCCCAGCAGCGGAGCCCAGCATCCCATCTGCACCCCGAGCTGCAGTATCACTTGCCACGCTGCTTCCCCGACAATTCTTCCTCTGCTGCTCCCTCCAGCTCCCAGCCCTGCCTCTGAGTCACCTGCCGCTCCCACCCAGCCTCTGTGCTCTGTATCGCTGCCAGAACCGGAGACTCATCTAATTTCTATAATTAAGTGTATTCATTTACCTAACGAGCCAGGGAGCACAACAGGTCTGTGAGTCATTGAGTGAGCAGGGGTGCACCCTGGGCAGGGGCAGTTGAGGGGAAGTGTAGGGACTGAAGCCATCCTGCCCCCACCAGCTCCCTGACGGGCAGCCTGCCGCGCCCAGGGTGGGCCGAGCCGCAGGGGGCCCCTCCCCAGCGCACCAGCCAGGCTCTCCAGGACCTCCTCAGCCCAGGAACTCGGAACACCTCAGCCAAGACGTTGCCTGTTTCACCTGATGGGAATTAGACCTGACAGCGGAGCCATGTGCCTGGCAATTTTTAGAGTCAGATTATGCAACTTTGTCGAGAGAATGACTAAGGAAGGTCCATGTCTGCTCCTTCCAGAGTGGGCAGGGATAGGTACCGCCAGACAGCATTTTGGGACTTGGCAGGAGGCTGGGGACTCTGGAGGCCACCCCAAAAGGTGAGCTGGGCGGAAAGGTCAGACCGTTTCATGGGGTTGCAGGGGTGATGAAGAGCCTGTTCCAGGAACATCCCCATTTCAGTACCTTCTTCAGCCTTGGGCAGACACAGGAGTATCCCTTCCAGAAAAGTCTGTTCAAGGTGGGTCCTCGGCTCCCCCAGCCCTGCTGTGGTCTGTGGGGCCTGCCTCCTGCTTGCTCTCAGAGTGACGAGAAGAGCTGAGAAGATACAGGGGCATCCATGCCACTGCCCCTCAGAAGGGGACACGGACAGGGAAGCCCTGGAGAGCAGGATGGGAGCAGGGCACCTTCTACCCTTCCAGCCCAGTCTGAGAACCCAGCTTCTCTTCTGGGAGGATGGGTTCGGTCCTGCTCCTGCCGGGCTCCCTGGTGCAGGGGTTCTGGCTCTGACACGGACACAACGAGCTGGGTGTCCGGTGTAGCATGGGCACCACAGCTATTTTCTCCTCTCACTTGCCTTTCTGGTTCAGGGAACCGAGGCGGCTATTTCTGTGGCAGCCCTCAAGTTGTCAGGAGCCCAAGTTTCCACGGCACCCACCGCCTCCTTCCCTCTCTTCCCTCCCACAGGGACGGGCATGCTCACGGCACCCCCATGGTGGGCACAGATGTCTCTGGGCGACATGATGCAGGAGTGCCAGGCTGGAGCCCCTAGTGCCTTGGGAGGTGGGCTCCCACACACCCCTCCTGTCTCTCTGGCTTCTGTAGGGTTGACACAGGATTGAGTGTGAGCTGACGGGAGAGCTGAGTAGGCTGCCTGCCCCAGCTCCTCTCAGGGCCCTCGGAAAGGGCAAAGTGAGCCCTGGAGTTTACAGAACCCCAGTGTACACCAGGCCCTGCCTGGGGAGGTGGCTGCCTCAGGAGAGGGCTCTCCCTCCCACCCACAATCTGAGAGTGCAGTTTGCTTTACCTTGGATCTGGACCTGGACCTCCACCCATTACTTTGGCTTCTAACAGCCTTTCCCCTGCAGCTGGGGCCCAGCCGCTACCCGTAGAGCAGGGAAGCAGCCTGGTTAGGAGTCGTTACCCCTCCAGTTTGTACCAGGGCTGCTGACAACCCTAGAGGCCACTTCTCAGCCCCCAGGGCTTCTGAGAGGGGTGGCTGGGAGCTGGAGCCAGAGGGGAAAGTACCTGTTCAGCCCAGAGCCCAGACTGCATGGGAGTCAGAGGGGAGGCTGCATAACAGCTCTGGCTGCCCTTTCACAGAGCTTCCTGGAAGACGAGGGCCTCCTCTGCCCTGGCCAGAGAGCATCGCCTTCTCTGGCATAATGCCTGCCCCCACAGCAGCCTCCTGCCTGCCCTACCTGTGCCCCAGTTGAGAAGGTAGGGGGAGGGAAGGCCCAGGCCACTGCCGTCCCAGGCTGAGGAGGAGATGCCGAGAAGGGCTCGCTGAGGGGTTGGGTTTCCTGCTGTCTCTCCTGAGATGGGCACAGTCATCCTTCCTGACCTTCCCCTTCAGCATTCACCCTCCAGCTGCTGGGACACTGTTCCTGCCAGACTGAGGAAGGGGACTGGGCATGACACGGCAGCACACTCAGGAGCCTTCCCCACCAGCTCCCTGGGACAATGGACTAGCCCCAGGTGGTAATGGCAGATGGACCTATGTCAGGGGGGAGCACAGGCTGGGCAGGCAGCAGCCCAGGTGTTGGCCTGTGGGCTGTGAGCCACCACCCTGCCAGGAACCTCTCCCACTGCCTCCATGCCAGGCTGCAGAGCTGTGGTCCCTTTTCCCACCGCACTGCAGCTTTGAGGACCTGAGGTCTCCTGGTTCCTGGAGCTCATTACCTAACAGGCATGGAGATAAGCTGTAACATCACCTATGGGTCACCGTGGCCCAGTGCTGGGTTGGCAGAGGGGTGATGAAGGGCTCACCCCCTTTCCTTCCTGTCCCCACTCTTCCTGGACCCTTAGCTCTGGGCCCCGCTCCAGCTCCGCTCCTGGCCTACTCCTCAACCTACCGCCTATAGGTCAGCAGCTGCCTTCCTTCTAACATCTCATTCTTTGTTTCTCCCTTTCTTTTGCTGAACTCCTTACCCACCACCTCCCCCAAGAAGGCAATGTTGAGCCGAACGTGTGTGTCCAAGTGTCTCACACCTGTGCTCTTTAAACACAGAGACCTGCCAAGATGCCCTCTCGTCCAACTATGCCCAGGCTGAAGTCCTCACCCTCTCTTAAAGCGGCACCAACGTGAGAGAGACAGGCAGACAGACAGAAAGCCAGAGGCTTAGGGCAACTCTGGAACCCAGGCAAGAATCTTTCGCTGGGAAAGGCTCAGATAACCTTGATTGCACAGGACTGATGGGAACCCTCCCACGTGACCCTCGGGGCCCAGAGCCATTGGGTCTGATGTTCTTGTTCTGTTGTACATTGAAGAGATATATATGCACATATAGTGTCTATATTCATACATACTATACTACTGTGTGTAGTGCATGTGCTCTTGGTGGTCTGTCTTCTTCGTTAGGCTGTGTCTCCCCAGGCCCTCGCCCCACCCCCACCCTCACTCCCTTCCCCTTCACTGATTCCTTGTTTCTGCTGAATATGTGTGTGTGAATATCCCAGGAAAAGTGTACCTGGGAACTGGCAGTCCAGCTGGGTGGTCCCTGGCTAGACTCTCCCTCTTGGGAGTGTTTCCCCTGTGGGCCAGAGGCCTGTGGAAGGCCAGGTGCCCCCTGGGGTCACTGCTCCACTAGCCTCAGCCCATCCCAGATTGGGGCTCTACCTCCCACCCCACGCCCCAGTTGTTGGGGGACTTCCCGGGGCTCCTCTGCACCTTCTTCCACTCCTCTCTCCACCTTCCCTGTGTCCTTGACTGAGGGGGTGTTTTGTCTTTTTTTATTTCTGGTTTTTTGTTCTGTCGCCTTCGTCCGTTTGCTTCCAAAGATGCTGCTGGGCGGACGGGCAGGGAAGGGGTCTGTCTGCCCATCTGGCTCAGGGGTCCGAGAAGGGAATGCTGCGGGCGAGCGGAGACCAGTGGCAATACAGTCCTTCCTGGCTGGTGGCCAGAGTATGCGTGCAATAGCCGAGGCCAGGTCCCCCCTTCGACCTTGGCCTCTGCCCCTGCATCGGCCCTCCCTCCCCACTCCCAGCCCGCCCTGCCCCTCCCTGGTGTTGGTCGTCCTTTTCTAAAGCTGTCCCCTCGTGTGTCTGAGGCATGCCTAGGCTGGGCCCTGCCGCCCTGTCTGCATGCCTTTGACTGTCATGCTGTGCTCAACCCCAATAAAGACATCTGGAGCGTCCTGCCATGCTCGCTGTGTGAGTGACTGCCTCCGCCTCTCCTTTCTGTATCTGTGGGGACTTCCCCGGGCTTCCCCCCATCAACACCTGAGAAATGCAACGCACTCCTAACCCGCCCCCACCGGGAATCACCAGTGCAGCCCAACCCCTGCATTTAGAGCCAGACATGAATGCTCGAGATGAAAAGTGATCTGGCCAAGGTCACGCCAAGAGGACTAACCTGGGACCCCGGGCTTCTGGGCAGTGATCTCCACTGCTGCCACCGCCCCACCCCCACCCCCAGCAGTAACATGGAAGAAGAGACTGTTGTTTGTTTAGGGGGTTCCACTGTATTCCTGCTTGTTTTGCAGGGGGCATCTTCTCTTCCCTGAAATTGCACCAGTTCTATGTTGGCCAAGGCCCTGGGGATGCCGAAGTCGTTGTGATGACTGGATGGATGGCTGATGAACTGAGGCTGACAAGGGGCTGGGAGCACAACTGGGACCACTTAGGGCTGGGGAGTGAATGGTCCTGGGCCTAGATAGGATTGGCGGGGGGGGGTGAGTGATGCTCAGACGTCATCCCTCGCTGTTGTCCCTCTCACACTCACACAGGGGAATGAGCAGGGCTGGCTTCAGGGCCATGCCACCTGTGCAGTCACTCAGAGGGGCCCACAACCGACTCAATGCTCAGCTGTTGCCGCTTCGAAGTTACTGATAATCATTGAAGAAGGGCCCTGTGTTTTCATTTTGCATTGGGCTCCGCGGATTATGTAGCCAGGCCCGGGCACATGTGTGCTCTCTTTACTCTTTATCCCAGGTGTAAACTTAGCGTCAAAGGGGCCTCAGTTCAGGGTCTTGATCTGCCACTTGCTAGCTGGGTAACTTGGGGCAACTTGCCAAACCTCAGTTTCCCTGCCTGTAGGATGGGGATAATGATAGCCCCTGTCTCAGAGCCAGTGAGTGTAAAGGCCTGGCCCAGTGTCATCTGTCTGCATGTGGCGTGCAGTAGATGCACAGTAAGTGTTAGCTCCCTCCTCACCTGTTTCCTGTTGCTCTCAGCTTTTCTCCCCAGATTTCTGAGATTGCCTGGTCCAGTCACACCAGGAAAGGACAAGAGCACACCAGGGAGCAGCGGGTGAGGACGGCAGGGCTGAGGGGAGGGGAGAAGTAAGGGGAAGCCTGTCCCTGAAGCAAAGAGAAAATCGCGCTTGGATCCTGGGCCAGCAGAGGCAAGGCGATGGATGGCAGGCAGCCAGTTGTCAATTAAAGATAAAATCTCTCCTCCAGCAGTGGAGGGCAAGTAGAGGCTCCGGCTCCCCCCAGACAGGAGAAAAAGCCATTTGCAGCCAGCCTCGCCTCAGAGAAGCTTGTCCTGGCAATAAGGGGATGGGATGCACTGCTGACTCCATAATGATATTTCGCAACAGGGCCCATGTCCAAAATGGTGTTTGGGCATTTTGGGGTTTTTTTCTTTTTCTTTTACTTTTTTTGTTGTTGTTGTTGATCAATGTGGAACCGTTTCATGGTCAGGGGCTGAGAACCCAGCAGGCAGCCCAAGGGTACCAATGGGTCCCCCCTTGAGGGGACCCAAGGAGATGCAGTTGGGGTCCCCGGTGACACCCTCAGACCCCTGGAGGGGAAGGGGGAGGGGGCAGTGTGCAGGAGGGCAGAGTTCAGTGAGAGAAGCAGGGGACCGCCCCTCCTCCCCACCTCACAGAAACAGCAGGCAATGCTGTCAAGGAAGCAAAGGCTCTGGCTCCCTCTGGTCCCCAAAGCTGGAGTGGGACCCAAACTAGGGAGCTGGTTAAAAGAGCAGGATGCTATAGTGATGGAGACTGACTCTGGGAGTCTGACTCATGGCTCCTTCACTTCCTGATTATGTGACTTTGGGTAAGTTAATTAATCTGTGTGAACCTCTATTTCCTCATCTGTAAAATGGGAGCAATAATGGTATCTACCTCATGAAGCTACTGGGAGAGTTCAGTGAGGCAGGGCCTGTGACACCCTTAGCACAGCGCCTAGCACAAAACATTGTTTACAAATATTTGGCTGGGGGAGCAACTCTCTCCAATGACAAATGACCGGTTTGGTTTGATTGGCCTCACGTTTCAGATAGGTGCCATGAATTCGCCTCGTTTCGGTGAGCCCCTTATCTCCCTGTGAAGGAATAAGAGTCGGGGTGATAATACCAAACAGCTAACCTTTACTAAGTGCCAGGCAATACATCTAATGCTTCTGAACACCCATTCTGAGCTTGGTGTTATCATCATCCTTGTTTCAGAGGAGAAAACTGTAGCACAACAATGTTAGGTCATTTCTCCAAGGTCACACAGCCAATAATCGGTAAAGCTGGGATTTGAACCCAAGCCATCTGGCTCTTTGAGCCCTACACTTAGCTGCTGTCTAAATGGAATGAGGCTTCTAGGTCATCATACCTAAAGTATAGATTTGTGCTTTTTAATGTTTTTCATTTCCTGAACCTCTATTGATTCTCATAGCAAAGGTATTGTTTTCCCCTTTTATAGGTAAGAAAATCAAGGCTTGAGGAAGTAAGTGATTTGATCATGCCGCCACACGCACACAGAAAAGGGAGATGTCTTCTCAGCCTCGTTAATTAATTAGCAGAAGGTGACACCCAACTGAAGGAGTGATTGGTTCCATCCTTCTGCAACTCACTGAGTTTTATTTTCTGATGCTCAGAAGGGAGGTACTCGCATGGGGACTGGTCTGGAAACCAAGTTACGTGAGGAGCAGCTCAACCTGGAAATGGCTTCTTGGAAATTTGATGGGGATCAAGTTCACGTATTTGAAGGGTATCAGAGGGGAAGTAGGTTTAGCTTATTCTCTGATCCCAGAGAGCAGACCTGGAACCAGCAGGTGGAAACGTTAGGAAGGCAGATTGGCTTCAAATCGAGAAAAACCTGACTTTTTTGTTGTTTTCCTTTTGCCATTACAAAGTTAACACGTGGTACTGAAAGCATCCCAAACCAAATCAACAGGGAAGCCTCATCACCCCCCTCAATCCCACTGTCCTCCCTGGAGGTGACACTGTTAACCTCTGGTGTTGGGCCCTTCCAGGCCTCTTGGAAAAGAGAGGCTTCCTAACAAAACTCCTGAAGGAATGGGCTGTCCTGGAGTGGAGCTCCCATCCTGGAAGTTTAGAGAGACCCCTAACGATCGTGTGCCGGGGGTTCGTGGGAGGAATTTCTGCTCAGCCTGGAAGGTGGAATTAGAAGGCCCCTTCCAGTTCTAAGATGGTCTGACTTACATGGGGCCACACAGCTGTTAATGGTGGGGACAGGTCCAGAACCCAGGTCTTCTGAACAGGACTCAGATAAGCTCCTTTCCCAGCATGATTTTCCTCAAAGTCCTTAACTCTAGGGTAGAAGACTCTCTGTCTGCCTCTTCCCTGGCCCTCTGCACAGGCTGGAGCAGAAACCGGCATCTGTGGTGCATCCATCCAGTCCAGAGTGACTCGGTGTTGACGACACGCACCCAGCGCCCACCCCTAGAGCCCCCAGGGGCTCCAACAGCATCACCACAGTGAGCACCCGCCTTCATCTCCCAGCTGCAGGCCCCTGAGCATGCCCACCCTGGTACCCACACAACAGGGGGCACACGAGTGGGCTGAGTCACCTCAGGCTGTGGTAAGCACACCCATGCCGCAACTGCCTGCATTGTTCCAGAGGCCGGCGAGGGCTGCCAGGGGTTCTGGGACCTGCTCTCTCCTGGGAGACCACAGTTGGCTTTGAACACAACATCATGGGCTGAGAGGGAGCCAGGAGGACAGCTGTGGCTCCAGGTCAGAGGGGCCTTCTGCTGTTGGTGCTGGAAGGCTCTCCTTTCCCCATAGCTCTGTCGGGCCCCCGCCTGCCATACTTACCTACTTCTAGGGCTATTCCATAAAAGTCTCCTGGAACTGCAGGGCTCTGCTTTTTGCTGACTTAGGGTCTCTGCTTCCTAAATCAGCAATACCTGGTGTGGAGAGAGGGGGTGGCTCCTCTCCCTGAGGCTGAGCCAGAAACTGAGGTGTCATCATTAATCCCGCCCTCTCATTCCTTAATTCAGCTCACTCGCTGTGCATTACATCTGTATTAAATGCCTATACTCTGTCCTGGGGAACCAATAATGAACAAGACCAATGGAATCCCTGCCCTCATGAAGCTTACATTCTAATAGGGGAGGTAGGCCAAAAGACCAGTAGATTAAAATATCTAACAATACCCCGCCCCCATTCCAAGCCATTAGCGAGTTCTATCATTCCAAGCTCTGAAATGTGTTTCACACATTCTCCATCTCCCACTCTCTCCCCTCCCAACTCTGAAGGTGGGCTTCATCTCCTCTTTCCTGGTCTCCCTGGGTCCCACTGACATCTACCACCAAGCCTCCGCCCAGCAGACAGAGAGCGCTTCTTAAAACAGAAACCAGATCGTGCTACCCCTGCCTAAAACCGTCAGTGGCTGGATTCCCACTGTATTTCGAATAAAATCCAAACATCTTCAAAGAAGGGCGAGCCCTCAAGGCCCTGCTGTTCATCAGGCCTCTTCCTGCCTCAGCAAATCATTCCTGCCCCTCCCTCTGCCCCCAGGAAACTTTCTCACACGTACCAGCCTCTTCCCCCTTTAGTAGTTTACACACGCTGTTCTCTCATGTGGACCACTGTGCCCCACCTCTCCCGACCCCTTTGATTGGCTGAATTCTCACTCTTTGGGTCCGGCTTTAAGTGTCTCTTCCCTGGTGATTCCCCCCCCCACCCCCCCCCCCCCGCCCCCTGCCCCCTGCCACTACCTCTGTGTTGTTTTCTGTCACTGCAGCTGCTCATTATTTTCACGGTACTTTCTTCCTCGTAACTGTATTTGTCTATTGCCTGCCTTCCTGTAAGTATCTGGGGCCTAGCACCGTGTGAAATAAATGTTTTATGAATGAATGAAGGGGCAGAGGTGGGCCTGGCATGAGTAAGTGCTCAACTGTGTCCTCCCTTATCCCTCCCAAATGTCTCCGGCTGGCACCTCAC
>NW_006774564.1:1587686-1591010 GCF_000442215.2 Lipotes vexillifer | reverse complement strand
CTCTTCCCTTTACATTATGCATTTCCTGCCTGAGAAACTATTAGAATAATGAGGAGGGCTGGAAGAGAGGGACTGAGAGGAAAGTTCCCATAGCTCTTCCTTTCAGAACTTAACCATCTCTTCCTGGTGTCTTGGATGCTTGTTGAATTCCCCTCCCCTGACTGTGAGCTACCCCAGGGAGCGGATTCATCCCGGCGCCCACTCAGGGCTTAGCCCAGCGCTCCCTGCATAGGAAGGAGATGCTCAGGGAAATGTTTAAGTGAGTGGATGGAAAAGGAAGAAGAGAGAAGGCAAGGGGAGCAAGAGGCAGGAAGGGGTGATCAAGAGAGGAAAGACCGATGGAGGGAGGGAGGCTGGGATGGAGGGAAAGAAGGAAAACCTTGAGGCAGGAGTTGCTGGCCCAGCTTGGCCTTTATGCCAGTGCCCCCATCACCTCCCATGGGCTCCTTCCTGAACTCTGAGCCTCCGGATCCCACTCAGGCCTCCTGGACGTGACCAGCCCCGAGGGGACCTCTGCAGGGACCAGAGGCTGGGATTCCTCAACTTGTGGCACGACTCCATTCCTAATGTCCCCAGAGATTCCCCCTTAAATCTCCCCCCAATTCCTCCTCCTTAGGCCCCAGGTCCAAAGGCAGTTACTTCCAATGCAGTATCAGTGATCAAAAGTTCAGAGCAAACAAAGGGAAACAAACAAAACCAGACTTTCCTCCATGCCTTCAGCCCTCGGCCCCAGAGGAGTTCAGAGACGAGGTGGCCTGCCTCTCCCTCATGGCCCAGGCCGGGCCAGCTGCCCCTCGGGAGGACCTGGGCGAGCCCAGGAGGCAGGGAGACCCAGAGGACCTGTTCCCACACTAGCTGTTGCCATGGTGGCCCTCCCAGGGGTGGTGGTTCCCAAGGTGCTGTGGAGAGCAGAGTTGTGCCACTGCCACCACCAGCACGGTGTAGCTGCCTGGGATCCTTAACCCTTCCTAGGCTGCTGGCTGGTTGGCCTGGGGGCCAGCCTGTGCCGTCCTCTCAGTCCACCAGGCAGACACAGGACCAAGGAACAGGACGGAACCAGCGTCCTTCCCGATGCCCCACCTGCATCCAGCCTCATGCCTTGGGACCGCCTTCTCCCCTGAAGGGACAATGCCGTACTCCTGGCAGGTCAGTTAGGGACCTTCTTTCTCTGAGGACCCCACTGGAGGTAGCGATCATTTTGCTACCTGGGTGAGATTTTGAGAGTAGGGGGCAAGTAAGAAGGCTCCAGAGGGTACCACTCTCCCTCTGGGTCTCAGTGTGCTGGACTGTGACTGTTAATCTAGTACTCTCCATCTCTCTTCCCGGATTCTTTTCCACCCTTGTCAGGGGCTCTCACTACTGTTTCCCCTTTAATGACACACGCATACTTCCAGGGTCCTTCTGTTCTCTTCACTCTCTCTTTGTGTTCTAGTCTGTGCATAGGTAAGTATCTTGTGTCAGTCATCCACACTCTAGTGTAAATTAGAGCCCATGTATACTTTATTTCTCAGGATATAGGATTACTAGACCTCATCTCAACTTATGGAATGAGAGCCTTGTTCTCTGTTATAGGAAACCCTAGCACCAGAGAGCTCCAAACAGGGTAGATGATTTTTTTGTTCAGAGGAGAAACAAAGCAGGAGCTTCTTGTGTGAGGTAAATTAGAGGCCAGGGCTCTATAAGGAATTCTGCTTTGGCTCTGATTAACAAAAAAGAAAATGGAACACAAAAGGGAAATCTGAAGTAATAAGCAATAGGAGTTGCTTCTAGACGGAAGATCCTCTCTCTCTTTTTTGCCCCCTTCCACATTCCAGTATTGAGTCCTCTTCCTGGCAAACGCTTATTCATCCCTCAAGGTCCACACAGCTGTCACCTCCTCTGAGAATCCTTCTTGGATTCTTCCTTTATGCTCTCACTGCTCCTTGTTTGCCCCTCCATTATAGTACTTATCACAGTATAGCTTGTTGCTTGTTTACTCAGTTATGGATGCTTCACCTTTTTAACACTTTTATCTCCAGCCCCTGCTCAGGGCTTAGGAGCTCAATGTTGAAGGAAGGAAGGAAGGAAGGAAGGGAGGATGGGAGGAAGGCGTAGAAAGCAAATGAATTAGCTGCTCACTGCTGACTCTTGTCTTTCACACCTGTCATTGTAGCCCATGTCTGGTTTCAGAATTTGTCCAGAACAATTCCCTGGAAAGTTGGGCTCCTTGGTTGTGCCAGCCAAGTCTCCCCACCTCCTCCCCTGCCACCAGGGGTCCCATCCACTGCCCTCCACTCCTTTCGGCTTCCCTGGTTGTGACCAGCTGGGTTTTTCCTTCCTGACATTAATGGCTTAGATTAGCAGTGGAGTCCACTTGGAAGGGCCAGGGGCTCATGTCCTGGTTTCTTCTCCATCTTTCTTCTTCTCAGCCTTCATCAGGGTGTTCTTTTATGAGCCTCATGCCCTCCCCAATTCTCTGAGTGCCAGTCTGGCTGCTCAGGTGTGCACTCTTGGGCACGAGTCCTGCCGCATAAGAAGCCATATAGAGAGAGGCTGGTAGGAGTTGTTTCCATAGGGGCCCAGTCATGTCCCATGATATCTCTGGGCTTTAAGCTCACACCTGTGACATGGGAATTAAACCACCCCTGCCCTTATCCAAGGGAGTTATAAAGATTAAACGAGAAAGTCGGTGGATGGGGCCTCTGGATCCTCTAAAGCACTACCTGAAGTGAAAGTTATCATTCCTCCAACCTTCTCTCAGAGGCTGGGGTACTCCTCCAGAATCAAAGCGTTGGTGCCTCTGCAAGTAGTGATAGCTAACACCCAGTGCTTATGCGGGCCAAGCACTGCTCTAAGCCCTGCATGTGGATTAATCCTCGGAACAAACCCAGGAGGAAAGGGCTCTTTTAAACACTCCCATTTATGGATGAAGAAATCAAGGCACAGAGGTCCCACAGATAGTGGATTTCACAGCCTGAGTTTGACCTGAACTCATTCAGCCCGGCCCTGGCCCCATGCTCCTGACCACTGGATCTATGGCCTCACACAGTCACAGGTAGGAGCTGGCCCCTCAGCACCAGGACTACCACTGCCATCGATTTACTACCCACACTCAGGATGCTGATTCTGGCTGCCACTGGCTTTGCCACTTATGAGCTGTGCAACCTTGGGCAAATGACAACCTCTCTGAGCATGGTCTCTCATCCAGGAAATGGGAATAATCCTACATCTCCTGCAAATTTTACCAGGAGGAATCACTGGAGGATGAATGCATGAAACAGCTAGCCCGACTCAGGCAGGTGAATGGTACTCAACGAGTGTCCTTCCCCATTTACATGTAGGGAA
>NW_006774564.1:1583878-1587489 GCF_000442215.2 Lipotes vexillifer | reverse complement strand
TGGAGGGAAACAGGGGAGCGCGGTGGGGGGGCAGGGGGAGACGGGAGCGGGCTGGCAGGGCTGACTTCCACAACAGAAAAGACCAGAAACCCTTTTCCAGAAATGCCTTGCTAGGGCCACTCACTGTGGGATGATGGGATGGAGGCAGTGTCCTGTTGGATGCAGGCGCTGGGGATATGGGTGCTCGTGAGATGACTCACTGACACGGCCGTTTCCCTCTTGGTGACACAGGGATACCTGCGTGCTTGTTCCCCAAAACAGTGAGAAATCAGAGAGCAGCCTGCTGCCAAGGCTACACCTGTGCTGCCGGTGCCTCTTCCCCCTTCCCTTCCTCGTCTCTCCTTCAAGGCCCAGGATCAGAAGCTGCCCCCGTTTCCACACACACCTGTGGGCCCCTGGGAATGGGAGTCAAGGAGGCGGTAAGGTGAGAGGCAGCCTGGAAGGGAGGCCAATCGGGGATCTCAGAGCAGGAGGAGGAGGGAGAGAAAAAGCGGGAAGGGGAAGCCGAGAGGGTGGGGAGAAGGAGGGGCCAAGCCCAGAGGTGGGACCTGACATGAACTGAACAGGCTGGAAATGGAACAGCTGGGAAAACCCAAAACGCTCTGTTTAGGGGTCTGCTGAGCAAGCTTGTGAATGCGCAGAACTGGGGGAGCAATTCAAGGAAGAAATAAATCATCACCTTGGGGGTAGGTCCGAACAGGAGACGTTTATTCTAGCCCAGCCCAGATTAGTAAGGGTTCTTTTCTGAGGATGTTTTCTTTATATAACCATTATTTTTAACAGGCTGGCTTGGTGGCTGCATTAGCCTGACGCCACACTGTCCTTGGCAGGTGGAAGGTTTGGTTACTTTGAGACCAAGACCGCTGTGGGTTTTTATTCTAACTGTGGACGCTGCTGGCTTCAGGTGAAGGGATCTGAATTCACTTTCCAAATGGAGATTTCGGAATCTGAGCTGTGTCACAGAATCCCACTTCCCTTATTAGAACAAAACCCAGCTCTGGGATGGCTCAGGACTGGCCTGGGGGCCCATCTCCCTTAGCCCTCCCGGAGCACCACCATGCCCTTCGATGAGCTCACTCCATGGTAGCAAACGTCACCCCGGGAGGTGCCCAAGCCTCCTGAACTTCTGCTGTGGGCGCCTCCTTCCCTGACCACTCTGCACCCCACCTCTTTGCTCCTTCACCTCCCCCCACCCCGCAGCTCAGTTTCCATCTTCCTCTGCGCTTCCAAACCCTTTCCCTCTTTCCCCACCTTGGCCCCCATGGGGACTCCCGGGTTTCAGAGAGAATTGCTGACTTCTGGAGCCCAGGAACCCCCTGAAATTGCAGCCGAAGCTGTATGTGTGTGAGGGTGAATGTACGTTTTCTAGAGACAGGATCCGGAGCTTTCATCAGCTTCTCGGAGGAGTTTGCACCCACCTCCCACCCCACCCCCTGCCAATCCCCCTGCCAATACGAAGGACTCTTAGTCTAGCAGTTAGACGTTGGGCCAGCACAGGCCGTGAAGGCAGCTGGAGCCAGGTGGCCCTTGGCACGGCTTTTAAGCCTGGCCCAAGGAGTCCCTCTCGCTTTGGGACTTTTGCTCCACCGCCGTTTTCTCTCGAGCTCAGATCAGCTCTACTTGGGACTGAATGTGGATAGGAATGAGCTCCAGCCAGGGCCAGAGCTCCAGCCTCACATCCACCACTTGCTGTGCAATCCTTGGCGACTTGCTTAACTTGGCTGAGCGGCAGTTCTCCATTTGTAAACTTGGGGATAATACTGCCCACCTTAGCATGTTCTCACAAGGCTCAAGTGAGATCCTATGTCTCTACGACTTAGCTTAGCAACTAACAAGCTTAATGTCCTTGCTTCCTCTCTTCTTTCTTTCCTGGATGAACTCTAAGGCTCTTTCCACATTTAATAGGTAGACTCCACCATAGGACCTTTTTTTTTTTTTGTGGTACGCGGGCCTCTCACCGTTGTGGCCTCTCCCGTTGCGGAGCACAGGCTCCGGACGCACAGGCTCAGCGGCCATGGCTCACGGGCCCAGCCGCTCCATGGCACGTGGGATCCTCCCAGACCGGGGCACAAACCTGTGTCCCCTGCATCGGCAGGTGGACTCTCAACCACTGCGCCACCAGGGAAGCCCCACCACAGGACCTTTGAGGAGAACTAAACTGGGGAGAGAGAGAACACAGGAGGTCACAGCCCACGAGGAGCTGGAGCTGGAGGGTTAGATCTGGTGGAGGATTGGGAGAGGGAGGTCTGAGTAAGCAGAAGGTCCCCATTGTGGCAGAGAGACAACCGAACCCCTATCTGATATTTGGAACACAGCTGGTTATCAGACTGGATTTTGGCTTTAACCAAATATTTGACATTTTGTCCAGCTCATTTCTAAATAGGAGGCTGGGGGCTGGGTCCATTTCCTAAGTTCCAGTTCAGTTCTCTCTGCTGCTCTGGGCTTCAGTTTTCATCAGGAGACATTCACACGAAGCCCCAGCTGGTGATCAATTCATGGCAAAAAGCCAGGGGAAGTCTTATCTCCAAGGAGATTAGATTAGAATTTTCCTGTGTGACTGGGTGGTTAGTCCTGCACATGGTGATTATATAACCCCCAGTGGAAATAGGACCCTAGAGTTGTCTGCCTCCTCAGACTGGTCACTTGGAAACACATCAGCTGTAAAAAAGCTGATTTAAGACCCCTCGGCCCCTGTATACACCACCAAGAGAGATGACTTGATTGCAGAGCGATCCCCAGATCTCTCCTTCCCCACACTGCCTCTCCTCTTCCCGTAGGCCACAGGCTCTCAGCCTCAAGTAGCTTATTCTGTGCATCTCAGGTAGAGCTAGAAGTCAAGGAAGTCAGGTCACTCTTCTCTGACACGGATGAGGTGGGGGACCAGGGAGGAAATTTCAGAAAATCCAAGAGTTCTTCTTTGTTCTTTGTACTATCCGTGCCTGTTCCAGCTTTCCCTGCCCTTGTTTGACCCGCCTCTTGCAGGACTGAGAGACAGCATCTTAGGGCATGCCCACAAAGTACTCTGAACTTCTCAAGATGTAAAGGGAAGGAGAAATCAAAGCCAGCTCTTATCTCCATCCAGATGACGGGCATCAAGACAGCCAAACCCGTGCCCTCCCTTGCCTCGTTTGGCCAGTGGCTGAGTTAATTCCACACTCACTGAGATCTCTCTTAGCCTGTACTAAGTTCGCCCTAAAGGCTGCCAGGTTATCAGGGACTAAATCACCAATCCATAAAAGTCATCTTGCAGCCTTCCTCAGACCCAGAGGAGTCTTACTCCATCCTTGCCTCCTTCACCAATGCTTTCTTCACTCTGGATTTGGCATCGTATCTGGAACTTGAGCCTAGGAAATATTTTTAGCTACCAGCCATGACTTCTTTCCTATTCACAACTGGGGCAATGAGAGGGTAGGGAATTGGAGAAGATTCTGCCAGCCACAGGGCCAAAGCTCCATGAGGTGTCTTCCTAAAAGATGAGTCTGGGCACGTCCCTCCTTTTCTGAAGACCCTTCTATGGCTCCCTGTTGGATAGAGGTGAGATGCCCAAGACGCTTGACCATCTGGTCCCAGCCTAACTTTGAGGCTCAGTCCCTGCCCTCCCTGCCTGCACA
>NW_006774564.1:1570934-1583868 GCF_000442215.2 Lipotes vexillifer | reverse complement strand
AAAGAGTGTTGTTTGACCTGTGCACTGTCCTGCTTTTGGTTGCACTCTTCCCCTTGCTTGGAGTGAAAGCCACTTATCCTTTGTGAAGTCTTCTCTGATCCATCCCATCCCACCAGCAAAACTTTGGGCCCTCACGGCTCCCATACAGCTGTCCAAGACCATTTGTTGCACTGGATGGTTATATGGCCATCTTTTAAGGGCCACTGTTTGGACTCACCTTTCCCATACCCCTGCCAACTAGGTCACAGGGACCTAAGTAGGTATGTTGGGGAAAATTACCTGAAATTTAGATAAGGCCAAGGGGATGACTGTATGTTCCTTCAGTGTCATACTGAAGCTTTGTATAACAGACCTACAGGAAGATTATTTAATTGTCTAGAACCGTGCTATCAACACATGGCTATCGAGCCCTTGAAATGTGGCTAATACCACATGTCAAACTGACAATATCTTGGACATATTGGATTAAATAAAATATATTCTTAAAATTAGTTTCACCTATTTGCTTTTAATTTTTAATGTGGCTACTAGAAAAACTTAAATTACACGCCTGACCCACGTTACATACTGTCAGATAGCACTGCTCTAGAAGACAAGTTCATTGTTTGACTTTGTCATTTGATCTTTTTTTTTTTTTTGCGGTACGCGGGCCTCTCACTGTTGTGGCCTCTCCCATTGCGGAGCACAGGCTCCAGACGCGCAGGCTCAGAGGCCATGGCTCACAGGCCCAGCCCCTCCCGGACCAGGGCACGAACCCGCGTCCCCTGCATCGGCAGGCGGACTCCCAACCACTGCGCCACCAGGGAAGCCCTGTCATTTGCTCTTATTAATGAAGGGCTCAGACCATGAAATACATGTTAACTTGTAGATTTTTGCCTGTAGAGATTCAAATGATTTCTGTCCAATAAGAGAGATAATCCCTGTTTTATTACCCTGTAGGATATTTACCAAATTTGTCTCTAACCAAAAAAAAAAAAAAATTATTTTGGTGTGCCTTTCCTTTAAATCTCAGTCCCTTCAATGCTCTTTGAACCAGCTTTGTCATCTTATTGGTTCCCTCGTTAGTCAGTGAGTTCAGTAAAGTCTTTGACACATGTTCATTCCATATCTGTATGAGACTTGTGCTTTTAACTTTTTGGAAATTATACTTATATCTCTTAACTTTTGTACAGCTTAAGTATAGAGACTGAATTATTAACATGCCGGGTATTAAGTAGGGGCTCAATAAATGTTTGTTGAATTAATAAAAAGCACTTGCATAGAATTGGGACCTTATGTTTAAGCTGCCAACTACACTTTGCAGTAGGGTCTTCATCTGCCATATGCCAGGAAGTTGGGGATGTAGGAAAGATGAGATCTTTCCAGGACCGTGAACTATTTAGGTGATCTCCACGAAGATTTTCGATTCTTGGGGCCTGTGATCCCAAGGGGATGCTGGCCAAAGCAAGTTCCTTCAATCAGCTCAAGGGGAGGTCCTCCCAGCCCCACCCACCCAGAGTGCTGGCGGAAGCAGGGCGCCCAGGTAGGTTTCCCTTCCCTTGCTGCCCCATGGCCGGGGCTCCTGCCAGACTCAGCACTGTGAAGATCCCCCCAGACAACTCTGACTACTCCTTACGGTCTGGACACAGAGGACTTCTAGCCTCAGAAGCCAGGTCTTCAGGGGGCCCTGGTTAAATCTTGGGCCCTGAGTCCAGGTAGACAATTGCCAAACGGTGTCTCTTCCCCTTTACCCTCCTGGCCATCTCCACAGTGGGGAAGTCCAGCTGGCAGGTAAAGGTGGAAGATGACTGCGAATTCCTTGAGGGCAGAAGCTTGTCATTTGCATGCCTAGCACCTGCTGAGCGCTCTGCCCAGCACACAGTGGACACTCTGTGAATGCTAATCCACCTCCCCTCCCTCTGCCCTACTCCAGCCTGCAGCCAGCTTCCTTCCAGTGAGCCTGATCTATAGACTCCTCAGCCTCGACAGAACATTGATTCATCAATCCTCTCTGGGAGTCTGGGCAGGATCCCTTGAGAATTAGGCATCAAGCTCAGGTTGGTGACCTTCCAGAAGTGTCACACCAAGCCTGTTCTAGTCTACTTTCCTTACAAAGAAAAGAGAAGTTGGTAGAGGTTCTGCTGCTGGAGAATAAGAATAAAAGCAACATTGCTCTTTTTAAAATTGTAATAAAATGTACACAACAAAATTTATTATTTTAACTGTATAGTTCAGTGGCATTAAATATAATACATTCACATTGTTGTACAACCGTCACCACTATCCATCTCCAGAAATTTTCCATCACCCCAAACTGAAACTCTGTACCCATTAAACAACAACTTCCCATTCCACACCCCCCCAGCCCTGGCAACCACCATCCTACTTTCTGTCTCTGTGAACTTGACTACTCAGTGTACCTCATTTAAGTGGAATCATGCGGTATTTGTCCTTCTGTGATTATTTTAACGTAATGTCCTCAAAGTTCATCCATATTGTAGCATGTGTCAGAATTTCCTTCCTTTTTAAGGCTGAAAAAACTCCATTTTGTGTGTGTGTGAGAGAGAGAGAGAGAGAGAGAGAGAGAGAGATCTCACATTTTGTTTCATTTTGTTTATCCCTTCATCCACTGATGAACACTTGGGTTGCTTCCACCCTTCTGGCTCTTGTGAATAATAAGTGTGCGAATATCTCTTCAACTTTCAGTTCTTCTGGGTATGTGCCCAGAAGCGGAATTGCTGGATCATATAGTAATTCTGTATTTAATTTTTTGAGGTAAAAGCAAGATTTCTGAGCACCTGTGTTGTACTAGCTGTGAGCTAGGTTCCATATGACATCTCATTTAACCCACAAAACCACCCTATGGGGTGAAGACTATTGTCTCCACTTTATAGAAAGTGAAGGTTCCAGAAACTAAATGATGTACTCAACGTTATAGGTAGTGACTGCAATCAAATTCGAACCCAGGTCGGCTTGATTCCAAGGCCACATTCTTCCCAGGCAGCAGGTGATGAAAACAAATACAGTCCTCAAAAGGAGGCCACACCTTAAAGCTTCATTCACAATTACACCTTTAATTAACATTTAACACTTTCCTTAATGAGCAGTTAACACTTTAGCAGGAATCAGTTGCTGACAGAAGAATGGGTCATCACTCCCCCTTTTGTCCTGTCAAACGAAACACTGTCTTCCAGATGGTTCCCAGACACAGCTCCCCTCTCCCTGGTCTCCCACCCTTTCCCCTCCCACATCACCAGACCCCCCTCATTCATTGGCTAGGCCCACATGACCGCCTCCCCCCAAAGCCTCTTCTCCACCCAGAAGTCTTCCCAGCCACACCCCCAGGAGGGGTCCCTCCTCCTTGCTTCCCTGGGCTTCTGGGCCTCCCTGTACTAGGCAGCCCTGAACTTTGTTCTCTTGGTTTACAGACAAACTCCCTCCTGGCTGCACCGTTTCTGTCGTCCCTTTGTATAACCTATACCTACCAGTGCCTGGGGCTCTGTAACTAAATCAATGATTCAATGAGTGATTCACTCAATCAATGACAGTACGGAAGACAGGAACGAAGAAAGAGAAAGCCAGAATCATCCTCCTCTGCTTCAGTATTTGTGTAAGACCAGGCTGTGAGTTGCTCAGAATAATTTTTGTGCTACATTTGGCATCACTGCGCAAGCCTGAGCCATTTTGGGGTTGGAAACTCCCAGGAAAAGCAATGGAATTATCCTCTTGGAGAAATATGCCCACGTGGCTGGCCCAAGGAAGGGGAGGAGGGGCTTTCAGTGTTGGTAGGGATTTCATGTCTGAGGAAAACCAAATCCCAAGGAGGGGGGGAATTCTTTGTGAGGCCTTCAACAATTATTCATTCACCCAGTCATCCCACAGTCACACACTTCCTCTGGGGGAGGCACGCACCTGGGCACCCTGCTCGAACCTGAGGGAAAAGAGGAAAGTAGGACCCTCTCCTGAGGTGCTTGGCCAGGGGAAGCCGTGTCCTCTGGGAGGGACACGGGGCTGCTCTAGGAGGAGGAAGGGGAGGCTGAGCTCAGCCCACGGGCAGGGAGGCAAGTGGCTGCTCCTGAGGCCAAGTCCCTGGATTGCCAGGATGTGCTGGCCTCACCTGCAGGCTTGGCTAACACTCCAGTCTTTGATGTCAGGACAAGTGGATGATGACCACACAGCAGGCAGGGAGGGAGCTGGAGCGGTGGGCAAGGAGAGAGAAAGAGCCGGGTATCTGGGGTGGCAGCTGCCCACAGCCAGAGGGTAGGGGGAAGTGCCAGCAGGTAGGGGTGCCCAGGCCAGAGTGGCGGCAGGACCTCCCCGTGAAGCCATCAGCCACCCCACCCCCAACCGTGCACTAGTCCAGCTTGGCTTAGAGGACTGTCTGTTTAGAGGGCTTCAAGCTCCACAGGCCACAAACAGGAAAATGATTTGCAGAGAGACAGGATTCAAATTTGATTGGAGGGCAAGGATTTGGGATTATTTGCCCAAGAGAGAAGGAAGCACTTAAGTGACTTGGTCATTCGAGATTATTTGTAAGGTGATAGGATGACAGACAGCATTAACCCAAATGGTCCTCATATTAACCCCTTGAGACCAGCAGGGCAGGACAGCATCCCACTGTGCAGGCAGAGAAAACGGGACACGGAAAGGTTAAGGCTCTCTCTGGCCACTCCTTACTTCATCAGTAAAGGAGATTTGACATCAGTGTTTCTGGGTCCAGGGTCCTTGTTCACCTCGGGCTGCCTCTCCTGACCCAGTGAGGGAAAGGGGGAGCCCCCATCAGGGGGATTTTTTGAGACCAAGCCCACTATGGGTAGCTCTCTGAGGAGTGGTCACAGGAAAGGGAGGGGGAGGGGGACAGGCTCTGCATCAACCTGGGGCCTGTGCAGCCCACTGCCCCCACCTCCACTCTTGGTCCAGGTGCCCAGAGTCCAGTGGCCCCGGCAGCTTGAGTGCATTGCTTTTCCCAGGTCTCAGTGGGGGCACTTGGTGAACTCAGAGGCTTCATGGCTGGGAAAGGCTGTCCAGGTTCTGTGATTCAGTGTGCCGACAGGAAAATAAATCCACCAGAATGATTTCTTTTTTCTTCCAACAAAGAAATGAGGCCCATAATCCAAGAGTGACTGCCAGAGGACAGCCTGCTCTGAATTCCTTTCCTGCCTTGGTTACAGTCATTAAATTGGTCACTTGGGTTCAGGGGATGAGAGTGCGCCCTGCAGGACTGCGGTTGGCCTGGTTAACTTGCTGGCTTCCGCCTGGGATGGGGTGGACAGAAGCCCTGCTCCCCACTGGGCTTTCCCTCCTGGATACTCAGAAATGCTCTCCCTGGGTCATAGCGGGGAGGGCGGAGGGCTCGACTCAAACCCTTCCTCTCTGATCAAAAACTTTCCAACAGCCCACCTCCCTGGAGTGAATCTGGCGTATTATCACATTCACTGGACATTTATTCTGCCAAATATTTCATGACATTAGCTCCTTTAGTCCTAACATCACCCTCTGGAGGAGGTGTGATCCCCTCTCTAAAGACAAGGAGTCTGAGGTTCGGAGAAGTGATCTTGTGTGGGTCAGGCAGCTAGCGAGCCGCAGAACTGTGGCCTGGATCTAACATACTCCTCACACTGGTCATTTCAGGCAGGTATTGTTAGCAATTTTTTCCTCAGTCAAGAAACTAAGACTAAGCCTAATTAAGCTCATCCAAGGCAAACGACGGAGAGACCTGAAGTCAGAGCCAAAGCCCAGGCTTTACAGTCTTGTCTCCCTGCTGGGTAGGCTGTCTTCCCTCACAGCACCCTTACCTGTGCTCACTAGGTCTCTCCACCCTCACACCCTTCTCTCGCCCCCATCCTCTCCGCCAGCTCGCTGAAGCCAACACTGAGTATCTTCACAGCCCAGCTTCAAACGGGCTTCTCCACAAAGCCTTCCCTGACATTTTGGGCCATGTCCATCTCTCCCTTTCTCTCCTTCCCAATCTCCCATTGTTTTAATTAAACATAAGGGCACTTCGTTATGGCTTTGGCTTACTTCAGACGTGTAGGCCTTGTCCCTGCCCCCTCTTGCCTTCCCTAAATGATAGGGATAGAGTAGGATAATGAAATAGTCAGTTTAGAAATCCCAGTAGGGGATTAAGGACAGAAAGGGAGTTTTAAGGGAGTTGCGGAAACTGTTGGAAGCTAATGACCACTCAGGAAAAGAATCCAGTAACCTAGCAACAATTTACACTGCCTTGAAGGGAGACCAGGTGCATCCAAGCACCAGACACACTCAAGCCAAAAACCCTGATAGTTAAAACACAAGACAATAGATTTGGGGTCTGAATCCTGTTACGTGAAGTCAGGGAGTTAATAGTCCTTGAAGAGCAGCATTTCTGCATGTAGCCAAGACAGAAGTATAGGTGAAGGGGAAAAAAAGGGGGAAAGGGGACATTATTCCAAAACCTGAGATGAATTACCATATTTTAGTATATGTCACCAGATTTTTGCTAATATACAGATGATTTAAATAGCGCCATGACAGTCCTGTTCAAACCATGTAGGGTCAAAGGAGGAACTAATGATGTAAACTTTGATGTCTGCCCAAGAATGAGGAAGAAGGTGGTCTTCCCCCCTTCCCACTTTTCTTTTGTTTATAAAATTAAAGTCCTCTCAGTCCTTGGGGCAAAACCTTCTCACCGCCCGCTTGTATTTCTCACGAGCATCTTATGGTAATAAACTCACTCTCTGCCTGCCACTTTGCCTCTTGCTAAATTCCTTCTGCACCAAGTAAGCTTACTGAAGCTTACTGAGCTTCAGTAAGTCCTGACACAGGTGAGCGGTTTCAATTAAAAGAACCATGGGTTCCGCACATATGGTCACCTTATCTTTGATAAAGGAGGCAAGAATATACAATGGAGGAAAGAAAGCCTCTTCAATAAAGTGGTGCTGGGAAAACGGGACAGCTACATGTAAAAGAATGAAATTAGAACACTCCCTAACACCATACACAAAAATAAACTCAAAATGGATTAAAGACCTAAATGTAAGGCCAGACACTATAAAACTCTTAGAGGAAAACATAGGAAGAACACTCTATGACATAAATCACAGCAAGATCCTTTCTGACCCACCTCCTAGAGAACTGGAAATAAAAACAAAAATAAACAAATGGGACCTAATGAAACTTCAACGCTTTTGCACAGCAAAGGAAACCATAAACAAGACGAAAAGACAACCCTCAGAATGGGAGAAAATATTTGCAAATGAAGCAAGTGACAAAGGATTAATCTCCAAAATTTACAGGCAGCTCATGCAGCACAATATCAAAAAAACCCAACCCAATCCAAAAATGGGCAAAAGACCTAAATAGACATTTCTCCAAAGAAGATATACAGGTTGCCAACAAACACATGAAAGGATGCTCAACATCACTAATCATTAGAGAAATGCAAATCAAAACTACAATGCGATATCACCTCACACAGGTCAGAATGGCCATCATCAAAAAATCTACAAACAATAAATGCTGGAGAGGGTGTGGAGAAAAGGGAACCCTCTTGCACTGTTGGTGGGAATGTAAATTGATACACCCAGTAGAGAGAACGGTATGGAGGTTCCTTAAAAAACTAAAAATAGAATTACCATACGACCCAGCAATCCCACTACTGGGCATATACCCTGAGAAAACCATAATTCAAAAAGAGTCATGTACCACAATGTTCATTGCAGCTTTATTTACAGTAGCCAGGACATGGAAGCAACCTAAGTTTCCATCAACAGATGAATGAATAAAGAAGATGTGGCACATATATACAATGGAATATTACTCAGCCATAAAAAGAAATGAAATTGAGTTATTTGTAGTGAGGTGGATGGACCTAGAGTCTGTCATACAGAGTGAAGTAAGTCAGAAAGAGAAAAACAAATACCGTATGCTAACACATATATATGGAATCTAAAAAAGTTTCTGAAGAACCTAGGGGCAAGACAGGAATAAAGACGCAGACGTAGAGAATGGACTTGAGGACACGGGGAGGGGGAAGGGTCAGCTGGAACGAAGTGAGATAGTGGCATGGACACATATACACTACCAAATGTAAAATAGATAGCTAGTGGGAAGCAGCCGCATAGCACAGGGAGATCAGCTCAGTGCTTTGTGACCACGTAGAGGGGTGGGAGGGAGACACAAGAGGGAGGAGATATGGGGATATATGTGTATGTACAGCTGATTCACTTTGTTATACAGCAGAAACTAACACAACACTGTAAAGCAATTATACTCCAATAAAGATGTTAAAAAAAACAAAACAAAACAGTGAGTTCCAGTCTCCTCCTGAGTCAGGGATTGTGGGTTCAAGTCCCACTGCAGAAGGAGTGCGGTTTCAAAAAGAGCAACAACCAATCATCTGAGATGTCATGTTGCTTCCAGCCCTGAGAGGTCAACTCAAGATATTACAAGTATCTACCATATCATCCAGCACAGTGCCAACCACAAAACAGGTGTTGAATAAATTCCACACATTTGTGTGTTACTGTTCAAAGCATTTGGATATCCATTGTCTTGATGAATTTTCCTGAGAACCTTGTGAGGTGGGTATACAGGTTCTGGGGGACAGGCTGTAGCTAAGGTGACTAGCTGGTTAGTTGAAGAGCCGAACTGAGACTCAGATTTTCTGTTCCCACGTGGAGGGCTCTTTCCTCTGCCGGGCCACAGATATAGGATCATCTGTTTCCTGAAATGGTATCCCTGATCAGCTAGGTTTTCTCTACTGTTTCTTCCTCCACCCCAGGACCCCAGCCATGAGAAGGGTCCTGCTGGTGTCTTATCGGGGGTGTCATCAGACGGGCCGGCCCTGAGGGCAGCTTGAGTCAGAGAGTGGGGGGTGGTAAGAAACATCTCAGGTGAAGCCCCCAGTGAGTCCAGCAACTGGCAGGGCTGAGGTCCTGGTCCAAATGAGGACCCTCCCAGTAACCCCCAAAAGTTCATGCTGGGTCTTGGTCTGCAGGGTCCCTGTCCCACCCCATGGCCCTGCAGGGAGCCACCAGTAAGTGCAGGTGATCAGTTCCAGACCAATCCCCAGGTAGCCACAGGATGCTTCCTCCAGCGGGGGACAGAGGGTGGGGAAGGAAAACCACCCAAGACCTGCTATCACCTCACACACAAGAGGAAATAAGGCGGAAGGAGACGCCACTGCGGTTTTGCCCACAGAGTTGCAGGAGGGAACCAGAAGCAGAGCTGCTCCCTCGGGCAGTGGATGCTCCCATCGGGCATATCCAGAGCTGCTTTGCCAAAAAAGAGAATTAGGTTACATGGTTACATTCTCAGCCAGACAGCCCAAAGGATCTGGGGGGCCTCCAGGAGCCCAGCCCCTTCCCTCTGCTCCAAGCCAACCAGTCAGCTGCAAGGTCTGATCCCCTAAGGCTCAGGAAGGCGGTAAGGGTCATGGTGGCATCCTCACATGATCTGGTGCATCATTTGTGGGCTCTTCATATGACTGCTTAGCCCCTACCGTGTATCCAAGAACAGCCCCAAAGAGTTGTGATCACTTTCCATTTCTCCTTCTGTGGCTTATCCGCCTTGTGGAGGAGGCCAGTGTTGGAGCGGGGACCAGGGCTGGGTATGTGACACCTGCTTTTTGAGAGCAGCCCTGGCATGAACTGCTTGCTCGAAACTTTGCACAGCTTCCTGCTCTGGGAAATGCAGGATTAACTGAATGACATGTGCAGTGATTACGGGAAAGCAATGGGGTGAGGGGAGGACTGTCTGTAGATCCTGCCAAGGAGACCAGGAATTAATTCAACCTGTCACTTACACTGAGCTCCCTTAGCAGGTGACTGGTGCAGTCACCTCATCTATCCCCAATACAGTACATCATAGCCATAGCCCGAGCGCATACTGCAGAGCGGGCCAGAGCCTCGGGGAGGCCCACAAAGAGGGCTGTTACACTGGGGTAAACAGGCCACAGCCACGGCAGCAACGCCGTTAGATTCCATCCCATGACATTCGATCCAGTATTCGCTCACCACCTGTTATATGCTGGGAACACTGCCAAGCTTATATGTATTGATAAAATAACCTACATGTTGGAGAAGCTCACTCCAGGTGTACGTGTAGTATGTCTGCACTTTCCAGGATAATCTCAAAACATTCTGTAAATTCTGCTAAGAACAGGGAGCATGTGCATTCTTTTTCACACCTGTAAGCCCTGTGCCTGACACAGAATCTGGAGCGGAGTATGACTTAATGTACGTTTGCTGAATGAACAAATGAACAAATGCCTGGATCATCTGAGTTGGGCCAGCTAGTTCACGGGCGCCCTGCAGAGAGTCAGGATTCAATGTGCTCTGCTGGCTGTCCCTCCACAACCCCTTGGTTTCCTCTCAGGAGATCCTCCTCACTCCTCCACCTTTTTCTCTCTAACATACCACACCCCCCCAGACCTGTGCTCTGCAATTTTGCATTCAGCTCTCCACTCCCTGTCCCCCAAGCCCAAGTTACCAAAGATAACTAACGTTAGCAGGTCAGAGTCAGCACAGATGCACTTTAAGATGCTTAGCCTGGCTGGAGAGCCCTAGACAGAGCTGGATGTATTTTTAGCTCTTTGGGTATCTGGAAAGGTACTGAGATGCAGTCGTTGTTACAGACACCTTGGCAAATCAGTATTCTGCTACTGGCCTCCCCACGCCAGCAGTTTCCATTCAGTGTCTCAAAAGCAAGGGTTGCCATGGAGATTGAGCTGCAGGGCAACTGAACTTCCTGTTGGGAAACAGCAGCACAGGTAAAGCTCTGGACCAATGGGAATCGAGCTCCATGGATGGCCACAGCTTCTCCTGAAGGCAAATGATTGCAGAGTCCCTGGTATCCTCAGAAGGGGTTAGCCGGGAGATAGAGGATGCTGTGTCTGGAACTTCATTCAGGGAGGATGAACCAACCTGTCTAAATCAACCAACCTGTCATAGGATTGATTTAGTTCTCTCTGTGTTCCATTGCCCAAGGACTTTAGCCATCCACAAAGAAGTCTGGAAGCTGCTTGGGCAGGAAGGTGGCAGGGCCATTTTGTAGCAGAAGCCAGTCCTGGCAAATACCTAGACACAAGCTCTGAGTGGGGCTTGGGGAGGCCAGGTCAACCCAGTCCTGGAGCCAGTTCAATCACAGTAACCCACTCTTCCAGTGGCACTGTGTGGGATTATCTTATTTTATCCTTGATATCATGCAGGGAGGCAGCCAAGACAGGTAGCATGGTCCTCAATTTTCCCATTCATTCAACAAATATTTCCTCTATACCAGATATGCTAGGCAACCGAGATTTAAAAATCTGAGGCTACAAGAGGCTAAGTGACCCACAGACAGTTACAAAACTGATAAAATGTAGAACCAGAAGAACCCTCAGTTCTGTCCAGTCCATAGATTCAGAGGGATAAGAGCCCAAAGAAGTTCTTAGAGAGCATTTAGCCTGATCCTTGAACTTCACCGAAAACAAACTGAGGCCCAGAGAGAGTGTGAAACTCGGTCACTCAGAGAGTTGATGATAGAGCAAGGGCCAGGGTTCTTTGCCCACTCTGCTTCTCAACATCAAAAGCTCTTTCTAGGGAAATGTCCTGTCCCAAATTTTTACAGGACGCTCGCTCTGTGTCAGGCACTGGATCAGCTAAGAATTTCTTTTAGTTGTAGTTAACAGAGACATGATAACAGTGACTTAAAAAAACTAAGCGTTTACGGGCTTCCCTGGTGGCGCAGTGGTTGAGAGTCCACCTGCCGATGCAGGGGACACGGGGTCGTGCCCCGGTCCGGGAAGATCCCACATGCCTCGGAGCGGCTGGGCCCGTGAGCCATGGCCGCTGAGGCTGCGCGTCCGGAGCCTGTGCTCCGCATTGGGAGAGGCCACGGCAGTGAGAGGCCCGCGTACCGAAAAAAAAAGAAAAAAAAAAAAAAAAACTAAGCGTTTATCCTCTTTCATACAAAAAGTCCAGAAGCAGGTATTCCAGGGCTGTATGATAGGTCAACAAGGTCATCAGTCGTGCAGGTTCCTTCTAGCTTTCTGCATCACTGTTGTTAGCACACAGTTCAATCCTAGAACACCTAAGATGGCTGCTGGAGTGCTAGCCATTATATCCACATTCCAGGCAGGAAAAGGGAGATAAGAAAGGAACAAAAGGGCATGCATGCAAGCCCTGCCTGCCCCCTCCTCTCCTTTAGGGCTCTTCTTGAAAGCCCATCTAAGTTCCATTTATAACCCATTAGCACTTGCTAATGTGTAAGGGAGGGAGGTTAAGAAATGTTATCTTTTACCTGGGTATGTTGC
Organism: Lipotes vexillifer; assembly: GCF_000442215.2. Lineage (NCBI taxonomy): Eukaryota > Metazoa > Chordata > Mammalia > Artiodactyla > Lipotidae > Lipotes > Lipotes vexillifer. The sequence continues at coordinate 1,571,615 of NW_006774564.1, read as the reverse complement.
ACCCTAAATAACATTGGAGTTATGGTAGGAATGAAGAATGGGAGAATTATATTGGGAGCAGAATTTTTCTAGGCACTGTATGGGAATACAACACACACACACGCACACACACACAAACAGTATACACACACACACACACACACACACAGATATACATATACATATATGTGTGTGTATACATGCTACATATTGGTCCTAAGATTTATAAAGGACTTTTGTTTCCTGCTTCTTTAAACTTTTCTGTACTTTCTAAATTTTCAGCAGTGTGTATATATATTTATTTGACAATGAGGAAAAAAACCACTATCCATCATCCCTCTTTTAGTTAGCCACACAGGTGATTATTAGCCAGGCTCAGAGTCATCTATGTTATGCTACTTTCATGAAGATAGAGCAAAAATTCTTAAAAGAGTGTTTGAACAAACAAATTCAATTCAGTTACAGCAAACTCTACAGATTTTGCAGATATCACCCTTGGAAGGGGATTGGAGTAGAAGTGGCAATCCACCAAGGAGCTGGAGAAAATCATAGCTTTATGCAACGCTAGCCCTTCAGCCCTGAGCCTCCACTGCCGCCAGCCCCCAGCTCATCTTGTCTGGGAGCGCCTCCCACACACAGTCTCCTGGACGCTGAAACCTAATGCCCTCTGGGGCTGCTGGGCTGCACGCCTGCCTGGAGCCT
>NW_006774564.1:1539641-1570438 GCF_000442215.2 Lipotes vexillifer | reverse complement strand
CTGCTGAACAGCAGGGGTGAGACTTGTGGGTCTGCCAGCAAGGCTCAGCCTTTGCCCAGCCTCTCGCAGGTGGCTCCGGTTATCTGTGAACTGGAGCTGTCCTCCTCAAGGAACTGCAAGGTAGGTTGGGGACACGGACGAGGCCCACAGTAAACCAAAGCCTGGGTCCAGGCATCCCGTCTCCTGCCACTGCCCCGGAAATATTTCAGGAGTGATTTATGGGCCAACACAGGGGCATGATTGGACTCACAGGGAGCCCCCTGCAAGACTTTCTCCCCATTTCGTGCTTCTTGACAAGATTTTTAAGTAATATGTTGTCCAAGGCATGAGGAAAAGGTTTTAGAGAGGGGACTGTGGAAAAGCAAGGCTTGGTCTGTTCAGTATGGAACTGAAGTATGGGTGGTTCCCCGACGAGATAGCCTAGACCCTCCTGGTGTATCTAGAATCCATTCTCCACTTAATCTTTGCTAAAGGAACACCAGTTTTATTTGGGGGCAGTAATGTGCTCAGTTGAAATATCTGATCTCTCAGGCTCACTTGCAGATTTACACAGGGACAGATAATAAAGTACAGGTAACTGTCCCTGGGAAGGCTGTCCATCCCTTAATAGAAGGCAAGGGCCCAAGAGAAGACTGCATTTGGGCCTCAGCCCCCGCCCCATTCTTCCTGCCTGGAATGAGGAGATGAGTGGGAATGGAGCAGCTGGCTCATGACTCTGGGAGGAAGAGCCTCAGGCTAGGATGGCAGAGCAGGAAGCTGGGATGCTCTGAGGTCCTTTGGGAATTTCTTGACATCATCCCTGGACTCCCTACCTCCTGACTTCTTGTTATATGACAAACATAAAAGCCCAATTTGGGTAAGCCAACATGGGTTTCTCTTACACAGGAAGGCAAATGTAATCCTAGCTGATGCCTGAAGATTGCCAGAGGGCTGTGCCTTTTTGTGTGTTCGAAGCCTCGCCAACCAATATGCAGTTCCCGTCTTGGTTCTGTCCCTAGGCTCACTTCCTCTGGGGTTAGAAACTGGTCAGCTCGGATCAGATCACCCCATTTATCAGGGAGGGAAACTGCGGCTGAATTCTCCCCGCAGAACTCACAGCTGGCCTGGGTGTGCATCTCAGCCTCCGCCGAGCTCTTCCTCCATTGTTCATCTGTATACATCACTCAGGGGGAAAGTGAAGAATTAAGTCTCATGAACTTCTCTCACTCCTCCCAAGGGAGAATATAGCATCCAGGAAAATGCTTCTTGGCTGAAAAGTCCCTGAGAATTAAAAACTTGATCTTCCCAAACCCAGGGATAGAATCTTCTCTCTCTCTGTTTCAAACCATTGATGGTATGAGACAGCTCCCCACTGATGGCTCCATCAAACATGAATCTCAACCCTTTGGGATCTGTAAGGACTTAAGGCTTTTTAAGGAGGAAATGATGACTTGATGACTGTATCATCTGTCAGATTTTTCTCAGTTCAACCACCATCTTTTTGAGTGCCTACTATGTATTTATATAATCTTCACAAAATGAGCAAATGCTTTAAAAGATACCTGCAAAGGAACCTGATTAGAGATATTATCAATAATGCAAACATAAGAAACAATAAGAAAATGTTTGGAATGGCCTTTCTCCTCTTGGTTAAGCTCTTTCTTAGTTATAAGGCAAAAGCAATGACAACTAATTGGATATGAAGCAATAAATCCCTGAAATATCCCTGAAATATGTTTGACATTTATTATTGTTAATAAAGGTTATTGACCTAAGAGTTTTTACCTTGAGATATTAGCTAATGATGGTAGAAAGCTATCCAATTAGTAAGCTATTTAAAAACTAAGCATCTAGACCATGAACATAAATTTCCTTAATTATTTCATTGATGCTCAAAGTTATTACAATACTTACACCAGTACTTCAGATTTCATTAAATGTAATGATAAACATATGAGTCTTTTGGTCTTTCTTAGTAATTGCAAAACACAAAAATCCCACATGCCCTTAGGAAAACCCTTGCTTTTTCTACCATGAAAAAAGACTGAAATAATGCACAAAAAAATATGGCTATTGAAAGATGCATAGAAAAAATTGCTGAAATTTTTAAGAAATAAATATGAATTGTAAAGCAACTATAAAAATTAATTTTTAAAGAAATGTTAAAAGAAATAAATATTAAGGCAAAATATGCCTTATAGGAAGTTTGCTTTTTGTTTGATTAAAAGTATAGAGATTTCTAACATCTCAGTTAGTAGAATTTGCTAGATTTTGTTTAAATACTAGAAACACAGGAGAAAGGACTATTTTTGAACCACTAAAGGAAAAACGTGTGAGAGAAGAGTAAATGATTTCCTTAAAAAGTGCTTTATTACTTAATTGTTAGTAATAATAACTATTAACTGGAATAAAAAGTGGAACCTGGAGCGATGTTAGCAAAGATAGAAACACACCTGATAGACATTCACTCAACAGCAAAGAAGTTAAAGCCAGACGTGCACAAAAGGTGAAGTGTTATCACTGATGTTGTTGATTTTGTAAAAATAAGGCCTTTAAAGTGTAATAGAGTCTTTACATTACTTTGGAAGGGGATATGGAGTGACCAGGAAGATCTTTCATATCACATAGAAGTTCGCCAGTTTTCTCAAAACAGTTGCTTAAGAGAGTTACCAGGCTTACAGATGGATCACATGTTTTTCTTATGCAGACAAATGTTCGATTTTTATTACCCTTCTCTGGGATGACAAATGGCTGTCAGATTTTTTTAATAAGCACTCTTGATCTGTCCCTTCAAGATAAAGGTGACGATTTATCGTCTCAAAAAATAAACTCACGCTAAGGAAAGAGCACTTGAAAACACGTTTGGATGTTTCCGTTGTTACACCATTTTGACTAAAGCCCTGCTTGTCGTACCTTTAAATCTCTCGTATCTGTACACTTTAAAAAGAATTGGAAACAGAATTTTCTAACTTGTTTTAAAATTATTTAAATAAGAAAGTTCCGTAAGTTTTGACTCCATGCTATTAAAATTATTAAAATATAATAATTATATAATATATAATAAATTATTTAAAAAGTGTTTCTGCTTGCTTAAAAGAACAGACTTTGGGTACTCTAGCAATTATGTGATGCTTGTTGTATACTGCCTTATACTGTTGGTTGTCTTTTACCCCATGGGAGTGTTCTTTGTCTTCTGACCTAACTGGAAGCTTGCTGTTTCTTATATACATGTTCTCCTTTCCTGGCCTCTCCTCTCCGCTTTCTCCTTCCGCCTTGCCCTGGCGCCTACCATTGCTCTGCAGGTGCCGCATCCGTTAATGCAAACGTCAAGATCAGGCCAGCAGGGACTGCCTGAGTCTTGTAGCCTACACTCTGAGACCTGTCTCTTGAACCTACTCTGACCCCCTGTTGTCCACAGGATAAAGTCTAGCTTCCATGTATCACCTTAGGGAAAAAACCCGAACGAACTTTTGGGCCAACCCAATAGTAGCGCTGTGCTTCTGCCTTACCTGGTTTCTATCAGACTCATCAAAACTGCCTCTCCTGATTCTGCTCTAGGCGCCTTCTTCCTCCCTGCTTACTTGAGGTCTAGGTTTGCACTAAGACCCCACTCAGATCCCATTTGTTTCTTGCACCTCATTGGCCCTGGCCTCCGCAGTCCTCCCTGGGCTGCCCCTCCTCTGAGAGCTTTTCTCCAGCACTTATGTGCACAGTCAGGCACTATCAGCTCTTATCACGATGAGGATGTCCTGCTGCTCCAACTGGACTGTCAGACCTGTGAGCACTGGGCTGTGAGACTCTATAGAGCCTCAGTGCTGAGAACAGAGTGCTGTGAACAATGGCACATGCTGCACCCAGGCCTCATGACTCACTGTGCATGACTGCTGTTGTGTGCAGTGAGTGCTCATTGGTGACAGCGTGCCATCTGGGATCCTCACAGTGACCTGTCTTCATCTGTCACTTGTTCACTTTTCTACAATGGAGGGAGAGGCCATGTGCCATGACCCTAGAATTGCTGCACCCTGCCCCCCACCAGCAGAGGGGACATGTGGGTTCAGAAGTCGTGAGCTGCTCAACCTGTTCTGGGGACAGCTGCCTGCCCTGAGCCCAAGGAACCGAGGGCTGGATGCTGGCTCGTCCCTTGGGTAAGAGTTACTGTTGTTTGGGCCAAAATACATTTAGTGACACCATGGGAGGTTTGGGTGCAGGAGGCATGCTTTAAAAAATACATGAGAATTTAAGGGTGTTTTTTTCCCCACCCCTGCTGGGGAAACATGTCCACATGTCTGGGATAATATTAGGGCTCTTTATTTCCCAAGGCTGACGTTTCCTTGGCCACCTAAGATTGCTGCTGGAGATAGAATGAGTGATATTTACTTTGGCACTCTTTGTCCAGAAGGGATTACCAGGGTAAGTAGGAGCACGTCTGGTTGACACAGACAGACAGGCGCCCAGAAATATGTGGGCCACGCCAAACCAGGCCATCATCTGACCCACGGTTGTTTCTGGTGTTCCTAGTGGCCCTTACACAAAGGAGACCAGTCAGAGGGGGACATTTCATGTGGGGGACTGATAGGTTCAAAATCTAATTTTAGGCACAGAATAAGAAACAGCTCTTCTGGGGCTTCTCTGGTGGTGCAGCGGTTGAGAGTCCGCCTGCCGATGCACGGGACATGGGTTCCTGCCCCGGTCTGGGAAGATCCCACATGCCGTGGAGCGGCTGGGCCCGTGAGCCATGGCCACTGAGCCTGCGCATCAGAGCCTGTGCTCCGCAACGGGAGAGGCCACAACAGTGAGAGGCCCGCGTACGGCAAAAAAAAAAAAAAAAAAAAAAAAAATTTTGATGATCTGGCCATATCCGAGGTGAAGCTTACCCAGCTTTATAAAGAATTTGCTGGAAAGTCACGTAGATAGTCCAGAATATTTTTTAGGAAGCTCTTATCTGCCCCCAGGTGAGCAGGAAAGGAAGCTGGCAGATACATGAGAGGCCCCAAAGAGGGTCTGTTGGGCCATTTCTTAGCATCTGATCCAATTGGTGAGGAAAGTGACAGCAGTCCAAAGAAGGCTCAAAGAAACAGAACTCTTGGGCTTCCCTGGTGGTACAGTGGTTGGGAGTCTGCCTGCTGATGCAAGGGACGTGGGTTCGTGCCCCAGTCCGAGAAAATCCCACGTGCCGTGGAGCAGCTGGGCCCGTGAGCCATGGCCGCTGAGCTTGCGCGTCCGGAGCTTGTGCTCCACAACAGTGAGAGGCCCTCGTACTGAAAAAAAAAAAAAAAAAAAAAGAAACAGCTCTTCTAGTGGGGAGGTCTACTTTGGGGGAAGAAAGAAGGTCTGTAAGGGAACAGTCTTCCTTCCTAAAACAAAACCAAGCTCTTTGGAGCTTTGAGCGAGGGAAGGTGATCACGAAGGGGAGGCGCGGAAGAGGCCACTTTGCAAGCATCTCTACCTCTGGGCTTTGCCTCCCCTTTGAGTACAAAACTACCCCATTCTTCTGGTCAAATGAATTGGACTCAGTTCAATGAGGCAGGTTGAAATTCTAAAAGGGATTCGACCAAAAAATTTTTTAAAAAGTAGAAGAGGAAAAGAAAATAAGTACACAAACAGTTGCAATATCCAAATATAACTTATTGATGCTATACCAGAACTTGTGTTACCCTGTGCCTTCCCCCCAACCCCTTTGAAAATCCCTAGAAAAATCTCTCCTTTGTAGTGTTTAGGCTCTTCCTAAGCTGGAAGCCTTGGAAAACAGGTTTGTAAATGGCCGGTGGGTAAACAGGAGAATGATCAGTCTTGATGGGTCTCCAGCAGCAGGAAAAAAAAAAAAGCCATCCCACCCAGAGGACAGCCCCTAGCCATTGGTACCGAAGGCTGCTGGAAAAGCCCAAAGGGGCTTTTAGACAGGGCTGCCCAAGAGGCTCATCCGGTCCCCTCTCCCCAAGCAGCACTGGGCATGCTCACCCCGCACTGTTCTGGCTGCTTGAAGCTCCTTGGATTATGACATGCATATGTCAAAATGTTGACCTTCAGTGGTTTGGGGAGAGAGCCCAAGGAAACATCATTTTCCATTCGGCACCAGGGAGCCTGTTCTGGGCCCCAAAGAAGAACTCAGAGAGGCCCTGGGAGGTGGGTAGGACAGGTTAGGTCCTGCCCAGAACTAGACCCTCTCCTCCTGAAAACATGGTGATGCCAGGCTGTGGTGCAGGAGTATTAGCTAGGGACAGAATGGGGACTGGCTCCCCAGCTCTGCATGAGGACAGAAGGAGCACCATGGAGCAGGCACTCATATGCTTAAGTGCAATTCACTCGGTCGGTTCCAGCCTGTGAAACAGAGGGGAGAAATGACGAGCTAAGAAATTTAAGTAGCCGATCAGGCTTTGTGTCATCCAGATTCCCACACTGCTGCAGGCTGAACTGAACTAAACAGACCTTGAAATATTCATAGCCTGGGGTAGGGGTCGGGGGGCCGCAGTGCAGAACAAATCTGGTCCCACAAATAAATCCAACCCGTGAATGTGCTTGGAACTCCTCCGCCAGCATCATCCTTCATTGTGGATAACCCTCCTTGGGTCCTTCTTATTGGCTGGGTTTGCTCTAAGCACTTTCCACAGGATAACTCCTTTGTCTCCCCAGCCGCCCTGGGTGGTAGGTACTATGACTGTCCTCATGTTGCCAGTGAGGAAAACTGAGACTCAGAAACGTTAAACAACTTGTCTCGGGGCATTAGGGGCAAAAACCCCATAGGGGACAGGGCTGGGGTTTGAACTCAAGCAGCCTAGCTCCAGTCTACTCTCAGCTATTGTTGAGACTTTCACAGCTGTTGTTGCTATTCCTGGCCCTGCCTGGCCCCTTTGCTAAAATTCACTCTTGGTGATGGGCCCCGATTCTCCCCCTGAAGTCCTTGGCATTTGTACCCCAAAGGACCTCACTACTGGGAGATATCCGAAATCTTGGCTTCCCTCACCCCTGAGGGCCACAGGCCTTGATGCACTGTTGTCATGGCGGCATTTGCTCCTTTTGAGGTCCCCTCACCATCGCCTGGTTAGTTCCCCCAGGGCACCCCACTTTCTCTCCTTGGCTCGCTGGGCAAGCCAAGTAAACAGCATCCACCAAGGGGCCTGTAGCAAAACAAATGGCAGCAGCCCCAGAGGCTTCTGAAGCTTCCACTTAGCAAGCAGCCTGCAAGCCTCCACAGGCAGCGCCCTTGGGGAGGGCTGCCATTCATCACTTGTTTGGCTGCAGGTGGCTCGGGAGCCCATGTGGGGTGGGGTCTGCTGGGATGAGGGATGCTAGCTTTTTGGGAGCTGAGGGGGCAACTGGGAGGGGTTGGGGATGAGTGGGGCTGCTCTTGGACCCCTTCAGGCTGCTTCAATGTCAACATCTTTGCTCCATTCTGATGTGGAAGAATGTCGTGTTTGCTTGTTTGCTATTTATACTGCAGGTGCTGTCTAGGGGTTTTCTTTGAAGCAGTGGTAAACTCTGAGGCACGTAAGTACATTTCTGGCTCATTGCTGTGCTCACACACATGGGTTCAGCTGATCCAAGGCCCATCCTTACCCCCCACCCCTCACTGCTTATGGACATGGGTCCTTCCTAAATCTGTACATTCCAGATACTACCACTCTCCCCGTGCCCCCCAGGAACACACTCCTAAATACATGCAGAATCTGGCTCCCGCTTCCTTCCCTGAATAGGGAAATTTCATTTCAGCCTCTCTTAGGATTGGTCATGCCATTAGCCACGATCTTGTTCTCTTCCTGTTAGCAGGGTGTGACCCTCTAAATTCAGCGGCCGTTTTTAATCCTCCCTGACACACTTCCCATCTACCTCAACTCCAGGACAGGGCCACCCACCTTCCGAGGAAGCAAACACCGCCTAGGCCTTCCTATAGCATAGTATCTAAACCATATCATATTTTTTTTCTAGTCAGTTTTATTGGGGTGCAATTTACACAGAGTAAAATATACCCTTTTTAGTGTACTGTTGTATGATTTTTGACAAACACGAATGATTGTGTAATCATCACCACAATCAAGATACAGAACAGTTCCATCACCCCAAAAGGTTCTCTCGTACACCTCTGCAGTCAACCACACCTCCCACCCCTAGCCTCTCACAACCAGGGGCTGGGTGGGCTTTATTTCTTCCCTTCTAGTTTCAGAATGTCACATGAATGGAATCTGGAGCCTGGCTTCTTTCATTCAGCATAATCCTTTTGAGATTCATCCAAGTTGTTGCATGTATCTGAAATCCATTCCTTTTTAATGCTAGGTAGTATTCCAAAGTATGGATGTACCACAGTCTGTGTATCCATTTGTCAGTTGAAGGACATTTGGGTTGTTGCCAGTTTTAGACAATTATGAATAAAGCTGCTATAAACATTCATGTAGAGATTTTTATGTGGACATATGTTTTCATTTTTCTTGGGTAAATACCTAGGAATGGGATTTCTGAGTTGTAAGGTAAGCATATATTTAACTTTTAAGAAACTGCCAAACTGTCTTCCAAAGTGACTGTATTATTTTGCATTTCTACCAGTGTTGTGTGAAAGACCCAGTTGCTCCACACCCTCACCAGTATTAGGTACTGCCAGTTTCCCCAGCCCACCTTCCTCCATGCTAAAGATGTGCTACATGGTACTTTAATCATCTATTTCTGTGTTTCTTGACCTCAAGTGGCAGCCTAGAAGGCAGGAGATGGGATCTGTTTATTTCTACATTACCTACACAAACTACATCAGGGTAGGAGCTCAGTAAACCTTGAATGGATGAATGAATGAATGAACACTTTCCAGGTTGCTTGGAAGTTTCTAGAGGACAGAGCTATTGATGTTCCATCACTCTCACCTGGAAAACTGCGATTTGACCACCTCCCCTCCAGTGATGGGGCCATACCTGGTCCACCTCTTCCTCACCCCTTCTTGAAGTCATGCCGCCCACACAGTCCCCTCCTGGCCCCTTTCTCTTAGGGCGCTGCCCATTTATTAGCCTCATTCCTTTGAGAAGAAACTGAATGTAGAGAGACCCTCCAGTACCAGGTATGGCCAGTGGGTCCCCCAGAGGACAAGCTACTGGGGAGATATGAGGACTGTGGGATTAAGAGGGAACTATAATGAAGGACAGATGCTTCTGCCTGGAAAGTTCAAACCAAAGCCAAGGAGCTGGGTGAGGATACACTGATACCTCAGGGTGGACTGAGAGAGAGGCAGCCCAGCAGCCTGATGACCCTGAATCCACACATTCACCATGAGTCCTGTGAGTCATCCCACAGTGTGGCCACTGGGCTTCGTCAGTGAGATAAGCTGCTCATTGGAGGGTCTGAGCACAAACTGGGAATGTGAGCAAATGCACTCCCAGAGAAACAAGGAAGACAAGCAGAAGCACTATGTGACGGGGGACCAAGGCTGCAAGCGGGGGAGGGATTGCCTGCTAGAGCAGGCCTGGGTCCTCTGATCCACCCACACAACATCAGAGGGCAGCAGCCAATCAGTGCCCTGAGGGCCTGACTGCAGGATGCGGGGCCTAGCCTGGCAGCTGCAGTGCATCCTTCATCCTCTGCAGACTGCGGCTCTGCGGTCGCCTCAGTTCAGAGTTACACATTCTGGGACAATGGAGGAGTCTACTGATACGGAAGATCAGCCCTTCAGTAGGTGTAGACACCGGGGAGCTGAATGGAACTCTCCTGAAGGATCTTTTCAGGAGGGCATGGGGGCAAGCAGAGGGATGCTGAGGACTGCAGTCCTGCAGGAGGGTAGAAGTGGCAGAAAAACAAAACAAAGAGTAACTCTCCAGAGTCAAGGGCATTCCGATCCCCTTGTGCAGGCTCCAAGGGTCACAGACCAGCCGGGTGCCAGAGCAATTAAGCAGAGAAGAGAGCAGTTAAACCTTCAGAGGTGGGGTGGCTGTGAGTTCAAGGTGACCTGCTGAGGTAAGGAGGCTGAGTACGGATGTGTGGTCCCGGTAAAGGCTGGGCAACTGATGGTCAAGAAGAAAAGAGACGTAGAGATCATCTACTCCAAATTCCCTCTCCTAGAGGTGAAGAATCTGATGTCTAGCGTGGGGAAGGGACTTGGCCCTGGTCACATGACTAACGTAATAGCGACAAAACTGGAACCTAAGTCTCTGGACTCTTAGAAGAGAGTTTTGAATCCAGAAACCTGCCTGTTCATCAGGAAAATCCAGTATAGAAAACTTCTCTTAAAGAGCAAAAAGCTAAAAATAGGAAGCAAAACGCGTTTGAGCTCAGATCTGTTTGGACTGGTTCATTCCTAACCCCAAATACCTGCCCTTGTGTAGCCTCTGGCTACAGGGGTTTAAGCCTGAGAGTGTGGTGCAAGGGGACAGTTTCTCCTTCTTTAGAGGACATTGCAACGAAAAGAGGGCTAGCTTTTCCTGGAAATATTTAGGCCCAGATTTGCCAGAAAGCAGACAACCATGTGGGGTTGTTTCTAGTTTAGGGCATGGCAGAAGGGGGGTGGGTTATGGGATGGGGGAGGAGACTGTCCCTGCCACATGCTTCAGGAATCTTCCCTCTCACTGACAATTGTACAGTGACTCAGGGAGGCAGCTGGTGGTGGAGGAGGAGGCTCTGCTCACACATAAAAGGCTAAGAGTGACCTGAAGCCAAACCACACAATCGCTCACAATTACCTTACATTTCTTTAAATTATCTACACCATGACCTGGACATGTCCCCTCTTCTGCCACGATTTTCCCTAAAGTTGTGGACCTTTAATGACCTCAGGACGGATCTAACATAGTTATTTTTTTTCTGGAGAACTCCCCGCCCCCCGCCCCGCCCCACGCCGAGCTCTTTCTTGTTCTATAAACCCTACTGAAGGGACAGGCTCAAGCTGCCATATTTGTCCCATGTGACTCCACTTCCCAACCCCCCACCCCCAGCTACAGCTGATTGGACCAGAATCAGATCCTGTCTCAATGTTGAACTATCTATTGGCTGGTGTAGGGGAGGAAACTTTTTTCCCTTTTCCCTTCTTGATTCTTTGGCTGGTCTATTAATTAAATTGACACAAGACAGATTAACAGGAGAAAAAACACACTATAATTTTGTATGTACAGGAGCTCACAGAAATATGAGACACAAAGAAGGGACCAAAGCAGGCAGCTTTTCTACCTTTTAGACAAAGAAACAATAAATTTGTGAGGAATTGACAAGACAAAGAAGTTTGGGATTGGGGTAGTAAATTGATAAAGAAGTAACAAAGTTTGTTCGTACAGGTTCCCCTGCTGTCCCAAAGTAGAGCATTCCTATGAAACCTTTCATAAACGGAAATGGTATAAAGCAAAGAAGCCACTACCTTAGGACATATCTTGCTAACGAATACACAAAATAAATGGAGATAAGGCACAGATGCTTACAGACACAGTTCAAAGCTACGGCAGCTTGATGCCAAGATGCTGAGTGTATTTCTTGGGGGAGGAGCTTGGCAGTACCACTCTTGCCATTCGGGGTGCACGCTGCCTCTATGACAGCCCACTGCAAAACAATTGCCGAATGCTGTTTTTGCTTTTCACACATTTTTATAAAAGCAAAAATCTTCATCATATCTCTTCCAGTTAGCAAAAACAGATGCAAATGTGGGTCTTTCGTAAAAGTGACGTGGCATAAAGCGAACTTTCCAAAAGTAGAGATACCTGTATAGCCTTCTCAGCTCTCAATTCCCTATCTCTGGTAATAAGGATGCCTTCTATCTCCCGGAACAGGGAAGGTACCTTTCATATGGGAGATTTATTTCTGCTTTCAGGGAGCAAAGGAGGGTCAGAGTGTCCTTCTTGCACTGGCTGCTGAAGTAATTTTAATTCAAAATAATCAATATGTCAAAATGGCATGTGGGGGGCAGCTTGCCCTGAACCCCATCGCTGGTCAATAACCAATTAGATTCACCATCTCAAGAATTTAAAGTACAGAGCCAGAACTCAATCGGAATTCAAAGATTATTGTGGGGACTTCACCCACACCTCAGGCTGAAGGTATCAGGAAGCAGAGAAGCTTCTTGAATAAGCGGCAGAGAGGAAAATGGCACCCACTGTAAATAGACAAGATGCCGTGGAGGCCTCAGAGGAAGAGAATCAAAGACAGTGTCTACCTTGAGCTCTAAGAGTTCAGATTTCCCAGATCCAATTTCCAAGAGACTGGGCTTTGTTTCCATGAGCTGCACTGTAACCTTATAATAATTACCTCCTTTATTTTGTCTTGCACGAGTGCTTTTCCATTCTTTGCATCCAGTAAACCCATCCTAAGATGCCTTTATCTTCATGTCATCTGACTTCACATATTATTAAAATGATCATTCCCAAATCTCCAAGGGATGGCCCTGGAGTTGGTGGTGGTGTCTAAGTCTCTACAGCTCCCATGACAATTGCCTTGGCAGAATGAAAGACCATTAAGAAGCTGAGTGAGGAGAGAAAGGAGGAAAGTTCCTCTTCTATAACTGCATAAAAAGTTTCCTAGAGAAAATGAGCCCGGAAGCCAAAAGAGGGCATCTAGTTAGTGATGGAAAGTGTCTTCCACCGACTTGGCTTGGTCCCTTCATTCATTCTGTAAACATTTATTGCGCACAAATGTGGGCCTGACCCTGGGTCTGGTGCTGAGGAAACAGAGAAACAAAGACACAGTTTCTTCTCAGAGTTTAGTGAGGGCGGCAAACGTGCTAGCACTTTGTTGCTTGGTTCTGCAACTAAGCCTCTGTTAGGGTCTGTCTTCTGTGAGAGTTATTTATCTCTGTGTCTGTCTTGTCTATGAGATGAACGGTCCAGAAAGAACAGGAACCCTTGGTTATCAACTCTCTCCCCTACCAAGACTTGTGCAGAGCCCGGCACCCAGGAAGTAATTGGAGAATTGACTACAGGGTCTGGGCTGTGGGTTGTATGGCTCCTCGATGGCCACTGATGGTGACCCTGGCCCTGACCTGCTAATCTTGGAAATCTGTGCTCCTGGGTCACAAAAGGACACCTCAGAGGGGTGAGGAAGGTGGTTAAAACCACTCAAATCCATGCTGGGGAAAGAACTCAAAATACATGCCCTCTGGGTGTGGGTGAGTGGTATTGTAGAGAGGTCCCCTGGGACACACAGATAAAGCCACTCATCTGGGAGATAAAGCCAGTAGCAAAACCAGTTGTTCCAAAGCACATTGGATGCTCTAAGTTTTCTAAGGGAGTCACCAGACTTAAGAATCTAATGGGTTGTAGTGAGGATCAGAGATACTCCCAGGACTAAAATGTCATTAAGAACTGTATGTATGCTTTATGACCTGTATACATGAGGAATGAGTTAGCAGAAATGGGGTAGCTTTCATGGTGCCCAGGCAAATAAAAGCCAGTGAACATGAGTGTTTCTAACTCTGGCAGGAGGTGAGGGAGCCCTGACCAACCCCCATGGGTACCCGGACTCGTTGGCAGGAATTCTTCTAGAGCGGAGACGTAGGTACCTGGATCTGTGGCATGTATGTTAACCATTAAAAGCATAAACCAACATCCTGCCCCCACATTCTGCCTCAATACCATCCAAACAACTGATTCCAGGCTGTTTGGGAGCAACGTTTCTCAAGACAGTTCCGATTTACCATCAATCTCTTAGGAGGTTAGTTGTCATGAGTTAGTCCTCTAGTGTGTGCATCTAAATGTGACAGCATCATCTCCAGGCAGAGAGAGCAGGACATTTTGTATTCAACACAGCATGAAACCAAGTGTCCTAACAGCCCCAGCAGCCTAATATCTCATGCAGAAATGGTGCATCATGTCACCAAGCCACAAATAAACTCAAGATCGACAAACGTGGAATGGCAGGGGGAAAGCTGCAAAAGTGAGTTGATAACAGGCAGTTCCCCCAATAAGCTCTCAAGGTGCTGAGACTGGGTTCCATGTATTTACCAATACAGCTATTTTTAATTCGTTAGAGATTCAAGTTTAACTAAATTGCTAAGGACCTGTAAACTGTCCTTTTCTTCTGAAGCTTCTGCTTTCAGTATCACCTACCACCCCACATGCTGGCAAAACCTAAATTTAGCCATCTCCTTCAACTATGTCAGTAATCACAGGGGCTAGACTCACTTGATAGGGGTGATATTATAAGTGAAGTCAAGAAAGAACACATCATTAAAAATGTTCAGGGCCAGCAAAATGCCTTTGAAATGGCTTGCTTTTTAGCTGGAAATGTGAAATAGCATAGCGGCATGATGCCTGCATTAGGAAGATAATAGAAATGTAATGCTATTCCCTATGCCACTTTTAAAGCCCTGGGCAACTCTGGGCTCCAACAAATTAACAGACGGATGCTCTTTTCTTTAAGAAAATCAGATTTATTGGCGAAATGGAAAGCACGTCACATTTCCTAGTCAGTCACCTCATCCACCCCTTTAACAGCTCATCTACTACTAACCTCGGGGTTCTTTCCTTCTGATGAAACCTAGGTCCTTCATTCCCCTTTAAGTCTGACAATCAAGGCGTCAGCACTGCCATGGGAGCTGACAGTGACAGTGTTTCCATCTCTAAAACCTGGTACATTTTGTTCTAAACCAGTTTCCGAGAAGGTCTGAGTAGGAAGCCATACTGTGAAGAGCCCCAGCTCCAGCAACCCCGGGAGAGGGTACAGGAGAAGGGCCCACCTCTGATCAAATGTAGGCTGACCCTAAAAATTTTTATATGGTTGTATTATAGTTATAGGATCACACTAGGTGCATACTTACAAGGCCCTTTCTTTGTGTGAGAGGTAGTATAAAGAATTCTCCAGGGAGACTCATCAAAGACCAAACCAAAGTTACCTTAGGAAGGACAGCCCCTCACAACAAAAAAAATATTTGGCTAAAATGTCAATAAGTATCAAGGTCGAGAAACCCCGGAGTAGATAATCTCTAAGTTACCTTCAAGCTATAAGAATATCTACCCTTCTGCATGAGTATTAAAAACTCACATGAGCATGTGTAATTAGGACCCCCTGAGTTCGATGGCAAGGCCCAAGGCACTTATCTCAGGTACAAGGAGGGCATCCTGCTTCTGTCCCTACCTCCTGGGGTTCACCTTCCAAGCTAAGCAGACCCAGGGCCATCTGTTGCCATCTTATCTCTCACCCCAGCATCAGCAGAACATTCATCGTCAAAGAAGGCATTTTCAGTTAGAGAAGCTTGATGGGGGTAGGGACAGAGTCCATGATGTCATCACTCCATCAGTCTGCTAGGTTAACACTTGTCACTGGACTTTTCTCACTGCCAGATTTCCCTCATTATCTGGTGAACTCTGTTCCTGTCTGTCAGCCATGCCTGCCAGGGACCCAGGAGTGCAAACTTACTTCACTGTCTCATGTCCATCTCTTTCCCCCTTTAGGACTAGGATCTGCCAGCTCTAAAGACTCACCTTCCCCTGAGCTGGGGACTCAAGCTCTTCACTTCTCCCTGGAGGCTTGGATTCACAGTCCTAAAGATAGCATCAAGACTCAAGCTGTGAGCTGGGATTTAGAATGCAAGGAAATGTTTAATGTGAATATCAATGGCACATGTGGTGCCACTTCTCCCTCCTGCACTCATGGCAGACATCAATAATCAATCACAAAAATTTTTCCCATTTGAACTGGAGCATGGCTAAACACAGCAAAGGCAGGGGGATGAGAACTTCAACTAGATTGTAAGTTCCATGAGGGCAAGGACACGGTCTGTTTCATTCACTAGTCTATCCTCAGAATACACAGGAGTGGCCTAATAAAAGTTTGTTGAATGAACGAAGAGCCTCCCAGCTCATGGTTTCCCTAAGATGCACACTGCCTGCTTGGCTCCAGGGGTGAATGGACTCTAATCTGTAGCTCATGCTCTAGGCTAATGCTGGATAAAGGAGCCCTGGGGAAGGAAGGGAAGGAAGGAGGAAAGGTGATTTAATGAGCAATACTCTCTGGTAAAAAAGGGGACTGTGGGAATGATGGTTTTCATTATTTCCAAAAGAGGGATAATAGGTGTAAGTGAGAGCTTTGAAAGAATCTGGTACTTGTGTAACTTCCCCACATATATTATTTTTTATTATCCCTTTCCTGTGGTGATTAGAGAGCTTTAGGTATTTTAAGCTATCATTTAGTGAGTGCTATGCTCTAACAGCTTTATAAACATTAACCCACTAGACAATCACAAAAGGTCGGTTCTATTTTCACCCCCTTTTCTCAGAAACCAAGGCTCAGAGTGATTAATTACATGCCCAGATGCACTGCTAGTGGGGGACTCAGCTCAGATTCATACGTAGGCCAGTGTGCCTGCAAAGCCAATACCACAAATCCTTCAAACAGAAAGAGTCCGAGTGCTTGTGTTTGGTGGCTGCAGGGTGGGAGAAGAGGGTGTTCTGGCTCTCTGCCAAGTTTGAGGAGAGAGAAACCTCAAGGGAGGGAGTGGCAGGGGAGCAGCTGAGGGCCTGAGACCTTAGGGAAGGCAGAAAACAGTCTCATGGAGTTGGCCTGGATAGGAAATAGATCCTTAGCACCCAACTCTGGGAAACTCCTGGGGGCGGAGGGACGACTTAGAGGTCCAGAGTGGTCTATTATATTTCTGGTCTACTGCCCCATCATCCCCATCATGCCCTGCTTACTGCCCCACCATCCCCTATTCTACTATCTATTACCCCCTTGTGCACCGTCCCACCATGTCCTGGTTGTCTCCCCCACCATTACTGCTGCCTGATTTAACAAATAAAAATACAGGATGGGGGCATTCCCTGGTGGCGCAGTGGTTAAGAATCCGCCTGCCAATGCAGGGAACACTGGTTCAAGACCAGTGTCCGGGAAGATCCCACATGCTGTGGAGCAACTAAGCCTGTGCGCCACAACTACTGAGCCTGTGCTCTACAGCCCATGAGCCACAAGTACTGAGCCCACGTGCCACAAGTACTGAAGCCCGCGCAACTAGAGCCTGTGCTCTGCAACAAGAGAAGCCACCGCAACAAGAAGCCCACTCACCGCAACGAGGAGTAGCCCCCGCTCGCTGCAACTAGAGAAAGCCCACGCGCAGCAGCGAAGACCCAACGTAGCCAAAAAAAAAAAAAAAAAAAAATACAGGATGGCCTGCATTTTTACAGTTAACTCTGATATTCAAATCACAACAAATAATTTTTCAGCATAAGTATGACCCATTGAATATTTGGGATATACTTAAACTAGGAAATTATTCATTGTTTATCTGAAATTCAAATTTAATTGGCCATGCTATATTTTATGTAGCAATTCTATCCACTAGATAGCATCGTTACTGGCTGGCTGTCTCAACATCCCTCGTTCTACTGCCCCACCATCTCCCAGTTTACTGGTCCACCATCCCCTGTTCCACTGCCCTACCACCCCTAGCGGAAGCTCCTGAGTAACTGTCACGTAGCCTGCCCAGAGCTGCCTGGTGATCTTTCCCCATTTTAGCCTCTCCTGGAGCCCTCCTTGAAGCAGTCAGCTGCAGCCCTGAGGACAGGGACCTAAGCATCCTTTCCTAAATCCCTCAGATCCTCCCAGGGGAGGCAGCAGACTCAGGCTTCCTGTGGGGGTGATGAGGGGGCTTCTGGCCAGCAAAGTAATCAACCTGATGAGCCAAGAAACATTGCCTTACTGTTTGGAAAACTTCATCACTTCCCTGGCTCTGGACCCAAACAATCATTTTAAGGTGTTTCGAGGATGCGGGTGGGGGATTGAGAGGACGGTGGATTGTTTCTCCCCCAGACTTGCCAACTGCAGACAGGATAGGTTAATGAGCCGTGGAAGTAGAATTCACCCAGGAAATGATGTGCGGCCACCCCCTTGAGCGTGTGCCTGAAGGCTGTAAATCTCGGGGCTTGGAGCTGGCGGAAACTAGCAGCTCACTGCCTGTGGGGTGCTCCGACCCCTCCCTTCAGACATAACTGTAGAGACAGGAAAGGACTCAGCCTTCAGGCAGGAATCCCATGAATTGAAGAAGACAGGGAGCAGGGCGGGCGAAGGAACTGGAGAAGCGGCGTCTTCTGTATTCCACAATCCTGGGTGTTTTATCACCCAACACAGGCACGCATGCACATGCGCACATGTGCGCGCGCACGCTCATGCAGCCTGCGCATGCTCACAGCACGGGAGCTGGGAGCTGCTTCTTACGCCTCTTATGCTGCTCGCTGTCAGCCAGTTGCTTTCCCAGTCTCGGCCTCCGTGTGTTCATTTGTCAAATTTAGGAGAAGGACTAGAATCTCTCAGCCTTGCCTGTAAAGGTCCCGGAGTTTGGAATCCCCACCTGACTATAAACTCCCCGAGGGCAGGAACTTGGCTTCAGTCCGGACTTGGCTTCAATCCCCGGGTGCCTGAGCGCCCAGAAACCTCAGGAGAAGCCTCTGGAGGGTCCACCAATGCCAGCTTCTGTTTGCGGCCGCTGTCCCTAGACCTGGAGGCTGCCCACAGAGCCAGAGGCCTTTTTCAAACGTGAGCTGGGACCCATCCAGACTACTCTGGCAGAGGCTGAAGGAGGAACCCGCTTCCGAAGTCAGGATCCTGAATTCCCAAGCGGGTCACGCATGGCACCCTGCGCTCCAGTGCCTTGGGACCAAGCAGGAGACCCAGCAGAGGGTGAGAACACATCTGGCAGGTCCCACCCGGAGTCATTCACACACTCACAGCCACTGCAGATGCCTTTTGATTTAGCTTAATTATGCCATCTGCCCACATTAAATGGTAAAATATCTCAATCACTCCCCTAATCCCAGAGGGAAGAAAGAGATAAGAGGGAACTGTCATCCCTGGAGTGGAGCTGAAGGACCCTGCCCGACCTGTGTGACTTCTCTCCCTTCATGAGAGACAGCCTCCAGTATTTACAAATTCTTCTTTGTCTCCAAAACTCTAACTCCATCTGTTGCCTCACTGCTTCCTTTTTTTGGCGGGGGTGGGGGGGTGGGGAAGGGGAGGAGCAGGGCTCACGGATGTCTGACCATAAATAGGAAAAAGGTCAGAGCTTTTCTTTGTTTTCCCTCTGCCTTTGGGTACTTCAGTGCCTGTGACACTGTTCTCTTCCAGTAAGTCTGTGTTCTTTTGGCCCTCCCTTAGCTCTTGGTTCTGCTGAAGGAGCCCTGTGCAGCCACAGGTCGGGGGACTCTGGCAGAGCACCACTGAAGTGACCTGTGACCCTCACTCAACTCTGCAGGTATGTGGCCAGAGACTGAAGGATGAGGGATAGGGTTTGTGTGCAAGTTGGGTGGGAGAGTCTCCCAGGGCAGAGGCACCTTAGCAGGGTTGCTGTGGACCAGGGGATGGCCGTTGCTCTGCTTTGCCGTTCCAGATAATAAATTTATAAGCGTGCTTGTAGTTCAAGCTCTAGAGGCATTGACTTACTATCAGTAAATTCCTAAGACACTGATGAACTTGAGGCTAGTATAAAACCAGGGAACAGAGCTCAAAAGGGATTGATTCACAATCATTAAATTCCTAAGAGACAGAAACTCAAGGCAAATGTAAAACAGGGTGACATTCCTACCAGGTATCCCCTTTCTAGTATCAAGCTAACCCAGAAAACTATATACACTACTATGTATAAAATAGATAACTAATGAGAACCTGCTGTATAGCACAGGGAACTCTAAAAAAAAAAAAAAAAGACAAGTACTAGGATATAACAACGTGATAATATAATTGACATTGCTGTATGTTCTGTATGTAAATTGAGAGTGGATCCTAAGAGTTCTCATCACAAGGGAAATAATTTTTTTTTCTTTTCTTTTGTATCTCTATGTGATGATGGATGTTCACTAGATTTATTGTGGTAATCATTTCATGATATATGTAAGTCAAATCATCATGCAGTGCACCTTGAACTTATACAGTGCTATGTGTCGATTATATCTCAATAAAAATGGAAGGGGGGAAAAAAAAAAGAAGGTTGCTTAGTAAGTGCAGAGCAAAGGGACATTTTGTCAAGGCATTAGAAAATTGTAATGAACTATGCCAGGCCCACAGCAGTCTCTGTATCCAGAGCCAGTGTCTCTTTAAAGTGCAACTGGAGCCACACTGACTGCCTCCTTTCCAGGGCTCTAGGCAGATCACAGACCTTCAGTTAGCATACCCCTTTTTCAGTCAGCTCCAGCACTATTGATTGGGCTGCAAGTCTCTTTAGCTACATTTCAGTCCTGGTCACCTTTTTTGGTCTTGAGTATTTCCCAATCTCTTCATTACACATCTACAAAGCATCATTTAGAGTGGATTTTTTTCCATAAATGGCTAAATGTATCCTCTTTTTTGTTAATTTTAGCTGTTTTACTTTCTTGAAAATGACTTAAGCTCCAGGTTCTGGGAGTATCTTTCTATAGCACCTAGGTAAAAAGAGTCCTTGCCACCCTCTCTCAGACAGAATTTTTATATTGTTTCAGGATGCTCTTGGGTGTCTGTTTGAGGCTTAGCTCAGCCATTTGCTAGCTGTGTTACTTTGGGCAACTAAACCTCCATGAGGCTTTGTTTCCTTGGAACAAAATGGGGATATCAATGATCTCACAAGGTGTGAGGATCAAGGGAGATCATAAAGTGTTGTTATCTCAATCATGTATTGGAATGGACTATGTCCTTATGATTCTGACACCAATTCCAATGTGTGGGGGGGTGGAGTTTCCCACACGTCCAAGCAATTCTCAGACACCAGCTTGGTTTCCCAGTTTAACTCAGTTCTGACCCTGTTTACCTGGAGATGGGATCAGATCCCACACGAGAAGGGCTCAGTCCCACGAGACTGCCCCTGAGCTCCCACTTCAGATGCCAGTCAAAGTCTGGGTTGTCACCTGTATTTGTGACCACACTGCTAGAGATTGGAGGTTCCAACAACCCCCTCCTTGAATTCAATTAATTTGCTAGAGTGGCTCACAGAACTCAGAGAAACATTTTACTTACTAGATGACTGGTTTATTTTTTTGTAAAATGATACAACTCAGGAAGAGCCAAATGGAAGAGATTCATAGCACCAGGTGTCGGGAAAGGCTTGGAGCTTCCATGCCCTCTGAGGGGACCACCCTCCAAACCCTGTCCTTTGGAATTTTTACGGAGGTTTCATTACATAGGCCTGCTGGAATAAATCATTGGCCATTGGTGATTGAACTCAATCTCCAGCCCCTCTCCTCCCCTTCCTGCAGATGAGGGGAGCAAGGGGACTGAAGGTTTCAACTCTCTAATCACAAGCATGGTTGACCTCCCTGGCAGCCAGCCTCCTTTCCTCGGGTGCTTTCCAAAAATCACCCCATTAACATAACAGAAGACACCTTTATTGCTCTTGTCACAGGAAATTCCAAGAGTAGCTTTGTGCCAGGTAATGGGACAAAGACCAAACATGTATTTCTCATTGTAGATCACGACAGCACAGTTCTTATGGTGACTGTCATCAGTCAGGAGCCTGAAGGGATGCTTTCCCAAACCAAGTATGCTTACCTCATTTATTCAAAAAGCATTTATCAAGCACCTACTATGTGACAAGCATCATACGCACCCTGATAGAAACAATTTTCTTAAATGTTGAAAATAACTACTTTGCTGTGGGAGGTGAGGATAGCATATTGATAACTAATATTGGGAATTTACTGTGTGCCAGAGTACTGGTTGCAAGCATCATTCTGTTTAATCCATATAACAATCCAGTGAGGTAGATATTTTTATTATCCCCATTTTGCAGATTAGCACACTGAAGCTCAGAGAAATTAACCAAATTCCTTAAGGTCATACAGCTCGACTGTGGTGTTTTTGGAGCCCAGATCTTTGCGGCTGCAAAGATCATGCTCTTAACCACGGCTTCAGAGAGGTATAGATTACAAATGCAAAGTCAAGATTGGTACAAATTAGGTCTCCTTGCACTGTATGTGTGATTCTCTTGCTTGGTTATTTAAATTTAATGTGTTGTATTCAAACATGACTGTGGGTTGGGTGGGTGGGTAGAGAGAGGATCTCCCCTAGTAGGGTGAAAGTCATGAAAGAAGCCGTCAGGAGGACCAAGAAGATTCTCAGACCAGAACTCAGGAGGTAGACCCTAGGTCTATGCAGGGGGATTTCCCCATCTGGGGAGTGGGGCAGTGGGTGTGGGTGTGGGCTCCAGGAACGTAGGTTTGAAGATGGCATCCACCATTTTGGAGCATCTGGGAACTAGGAAGGGGGGAAGGGCCAGTGAACCAGGAAAACTTGCCATCTCCCTTAATAAAATTCCAGACCTCCAAAGCTAGTAGTAAGGGGGCCAGGCCTCACCGCATCTGACTCAGAGATTCATACCTAACCCCGGGGTTGTTTGGATAATGACTGCTGCCTCTCCTGTGGACTTTCACTTCCAAAGGTCCAGCCAGAGAGAAGGCACAAGACTGTCTTTGAAGGCCATCCCTGAGTGGGCAGGGTATCTTGAAATCATGTTGCATGGTCGTGTTTCACTGTCTGCATTTAATTTTCATTTGTTATTCCTTTAGTCAAGTCTTATCTAACTGGCCCAGCCTGGTTTCTGCCAGGCAAAGGGAAAGGTCTTCTGTTCAGGCTCCAGCATTAAAGAGATTGCAGGTTCCCTGAAGCTCTGCCAGGCAGAGTATACTCTGCATTCTCTTCAGGAGCTATACTGAGAATATATAAAGTGATAATTCACTGAATCACTTGAGGCCCTGACCCCACCCTTCCACCCTCAGGCCCAGAGCAACTGATGCTTCTGCTCTCAAATTCCTGATAATGGTTCTGGGTGGTAACCATCATCTAGCACCTCATACCCAGAGTGTGTCCCTGTCCCGGGGAACCATTAGCCTAGCATCGCAGGACATTTTAAAGAATGCAGAGCCTCAGGCCCACCCCAGACCTACCGAATCAGAATCTACATTTTAACAAGATCCCCAGGTGATTCATATGCACAAGAAAGTTTGAGAAGCACAGACCTAGGGCAGGGGATCTTAACCTGGGTTCCATGAACTTGAATGGGAAAAAAATATTACATCTTTATTTTCACTAACCACTAACCAAAATTTAGCATTTACTTCAATGGTGGATGTAGGCAACAAGTTACAGAAGGTATTAGCAATACCTGTGACTTTGTCACCAATAGAAATCATGAGCATTTTCAACATTACAGTTGTTTTAGAGATCTTGAAATAGCATATATTTCACCATTATTGCAAAATTACATTAGTTATTAGATCTGAGGCTAGATCATGCTGTTTGATAGTAGTGAAGTATATATATTATATGATAAAAATTTAAAGTATTTTTGATAACTATCTCAAAGGAATTGACTTCCTATATAATCCTATGTATTTTTTTTTTTTAATACACTAGAAACTATTCTAGAAGGGTCCATAGGCCTTGATGGAAGAAATTTTCACATATTGAGGTTAAAGGGAAGTCATTCTGGCTTATACATGATTGGACTTGAACTTTATGCTAACTAGAACAGCCTGTCCTATGGCCTGTCAAACATGTATTATATATCTGCTTTAACCATGAAGAAAATAATGCATTTAAGAATCAGAATGGAGTAACTGCTGTTCAGGCATCCAAAATGAAGCCAAGTAGCCATTGTGGATGTGGATTCAGACACGTTCCTGCATCACTGAGACCTTGAATTTTCTAAACTGTATCAGACTTAAGGATACCACCAGCAGTTGTCAAAACAATATCTGCTAGCAGCTGCCAGCTGCAACCTTATGGTCTCAAGGTGTCCCCTTGTAAATATGCATCATCTCAGACCCCAACCAAGCCTTGCTTAACAAGCACTGTTACTTCTTGCCAGCTCCAATCCTAATTTCTGACAATTTATGTAAGTCTTGCAGTTTGGGGCTATATAAGCCTCCTCCATTTTGTAGTCTGGTAGAACACAATTCAAGTGCTTCTTGAATCTGTCTCTGGGCTATAGTCATCAGTTTGGCTTGAATAAAAGACCTAAAATGGCATGGTTAAAGATCTGATTATGGGCTTCCCTGGTGGCGCAGTGGTTGAGAGTCCACCTGCCGATGCAGGGGACACGGACGGGTTCGTGCCCCGGTCTGGGAAGGTCCCACATGCCGCGGAGCGGCTAGGCCCGTGAGCCATGGCCGCTAAGCCTGTGCATCCGGAGCCTGCTCCGCAACAAGAGAGGCCACAGCAGTGAGAGGCCCACATACCGCAAAAACAAAAACAAAAACAAACAAACAAAAAGATCTGATTATAATTCAGTTGACAGAGAAATTTGGTTATCTCTGATATGTAACATTTTAAGATAACAACTAGAATTATGACTGGTAGCATTAAAGTAGGAAATAAGAATTTTAGAAATTTCATATAATTTCTAGAACACTTATGTTGATAAAATTTACCCATACAATATAACCGAAGATGGTTTATTATCATTCATTTGACAATGCTTCCCATGTAATTTAACATATCAAATAAGCCTAATTAGTTAATATCTCTTTAATAAGGAGAGAAAACAGATCTCTTGAGGTGTTCCAGGGACCCTCTATAAAAACTCAAAATTATTTCCAGGTCAATAACACTTCATTTAAAATTTGATTTCTTCAAAGTTTGTCAAACATATCAAAAATGTTTTAAAATACTTGGTCGAGTAGGATCATAGGTCACTGTTAAACAATACTTAGCTATCTATTCAACCAAGTGACAAAAGATTTCAAAGGCAAGTACAGAAAGTTACAGCAGATTACTTAAAAGGTAAAGAAGCTTTTACAATCTGTTATCAAAGGCAGATCAATAGTTCAAGAAAACTTTGTCCTCTCAACAGAGAAAATAAAATTCCAGCTTTGTACCAGCTTACTTTTGATATTAAAATTCACTCACTCGAGAATTCCCTGGCAGTCCAGTGGTTAGGGCTCTGCACTTCCATGGCAGGGGGCACAGGTCAGTGAACTAAGATCCCATGCTCTGTGCAGCATGGCCAAAAATAAAAAAGTAAAAAAAAAAATAAAAAAAAAAAACAATCACTCACTCAATTAAATTCATTCCAGTCTTAACCAGCTTGACTTTTTCCTCAGGGTTCCTTTTTCACAAACCTTCTATAACTTCCTTTTTTACCTTCTGATTTTGTCCTGTGCTTTCCCTTTCTCTCTTTTTTTAATTAGTCTCTCTATAGGACAAACTTTCTTTTTCCTTAACAAAATGCATTTCCATTCCTTATACCTTTTTTCCCTTGTGTATGAATGTTTTCTTATTAATTAGTACTTTTAATTACATACACTAATTAGAATTTTTAACCCTTAGAAACATTAATTTCTAGTGAAAACTAAGAAGTAAGCAATTGTAAACTGCTATACTTGCATTTTTTCTTGATTGACAATATGAATATGTCTCATAATTTCTAAAAACATACATTCCTCAATAGCATATTTTTTCCAGTGTGGTACAAGACATGTTTCCAATAAACCCAAACATCTTTAGTTTTTCTATAATAAGACAAAAATAGGTACACTTAGACTTATTTAGCAATTAATGTTTCAGTATTTTATCTTATTTGGAAATGATCTAGACATTCAACAAATTTCCATCATTTAACTTAGCAAACTCTAAAGTTTTAAGTTACCAAAAAGAGAAGAAACTATTTTTAAGTAGACATACCATAAAACATAATTATTCTTAAAGAATTCACCTAAAAACTCTTAACCCATTTACATTTATTTATTTTATTTCTTCCCAACAATTATGTTTAGAATACCCATAAAAACTTCATGAGACATTAGACAAAGTCAACCATCATCCCAAGCTATTTTTGTTCCTGACAAATTTTGTAATAGAGGTAACATGATCTTATCTGACTTCCAGTAAACCTAGGTACAATAAAAGTATTATACTTAATGTTAATGACTCTAAAGACATGTCTGCATTGAACCAAGAAACTTAAACTAGCTTTAATATTTTCCCAGATCACATGAAGCTGGAATTCATTTGGGTTAGTTTCTCTTATATTTCTGAGAATTTATATAGGCACTTAATTTTCTTTAAGCCAACAAAATAGAGCTCTCTTACAAATTAATTTTGGCAGTACCATCTGCAGGTATAAATTACCACACATCTGTAGCACATGTACATAGACATGTATATAGACACATACAAACACACAAACAGATGCAAAGAAACCACACAGTCCCATTCCAAAATTTCAGCCATGAATCAGATACAATAATACAAAACCCATCAGTTACAACAGAGGTTGAATTCAAGTTGGATTTCTGGAAGACGGAACAAATCAAGGTCATCTGTTTAGATTTTTAAACCCTCTTTACTAACATTTATGGAGAAGACACAAGATTTATATTTGTCCTTGACAAGTCAAGTTTCAATAACACATCCCCCTTTTGTTGTTTCTTTGGATAAGAATTACCTTCCTGAAATTTGCATTTTAAAGAGCTGGCCTAAATAAGAGTTCCTGGAGAAGACCAGGTAGAACATTTACATCTCAAAGGTACAGGGAGAGAAATAGAAGTTCCTTCTAGGAGGACTTTTGTTCCCTTAAGGCCAGAATTTTTTTTTTTTTTTTCTTCAATACTTACAAGCCTCTTAAGATAAACAGGGGAGGTTTGGGGAGTGGTAAAAAGGATAGTGGGCTTTAAATTGTTTCTGGAGCCACACCTCTGGTCCTGTAAAGACTAGATTTGCACAATCAAGGACAGCTGTTTTTAATTCCTCAAAGAATTGGGTGGCCACCTAAATGACAGACCAGTGGCCTCTCATCTTGGTAATCCATTTACAGAAATTTTTGAGGATCTTCCCTGGGTTTAAGACTTTAACTATGGTCCTCAGGTTGGCCTTTGACCTGAAGAGAATCACCTACAGCCTCAGGTGATCCCATTTCTAAAGGTACCCTTCCAATAGTCTTCAAAGCGGAAAGGCAGTTCAGACAGAGAATTACTAGAATGAGTACGCAAAGGAGGATGGAGGGGAGCAGTACATCAGTCCATCAGTCTTATAGTTTTTTTTGTTTTAAGTACCTATTATATCGTTAATCTTTCATTAGCTTTCTACAAATCCTTCAATGAAGCTATTTTGAAAATTTGAAGCCTTTGGGGGCTTTTGCATAACAATTAAAATAGGTACAATTGGTTAAGATGATCATTCTCTAAAATTTTGACAATTTAGAAGTCTTTCCAATTCAAAGAATCCATTGTCTGGCCACTGACAAGTAGTATCTTAATAGCTACTCAAACCAATAAGCCTTTTTATGGCTTAACCAAGGACATAAGAGGCATCCCACAAGAGAGTGCAAAGGATGCAGCCCTCGTAAGATCCAGAAAGTTCATTCCCAAGGATAGTCTAAGACAGTAAAGACCTTCCAGGTACAAGTGGAAACAACAAAGGTTGAGACCACAAAGGCCCCTTATGGACTGAGATCCCTTGTGACGAACTCCCCTGAGAGCTGACATGGTTGAACAAAGAACAGTCAGCTCAGAATCCCAGTCTATTCAACTCACTGCCAAATGCACACCAGTACGTACACCTGCCAGATGGCGGAGACCAGAGAGAATAATATCCTCACTGGTCAACAAGTCAAGTTCCCAGGACATATAACAAGATGAAAGGAAAACCTAATCAGACCTATGGTTTTCCTCTTTGTGACAAAGGACACAAAAAGACAGTGACCATCTCTGGGAGGAGGAGAATCAACAAACCAAGGGTACTCTCTCAGATTTCAAACCAAGAGTCCAAGGAACTGGCCCTACAAATATTTGCTTCCACTAATCTAACTTTAAAAAGAGAAAAACTCTCGCCACTCTTATTTTCAACAGACCCTGCAGGCAGAGATCCGGGAGACTGATTGACATGGTAAGAATTCTTACCTTCTGCCGGCTTTTGTTAGGTGTCCTAGGATTTCTTAACTGCAGCAGCTCTGGGGCGAGTAGTGTCCGGCTGAGATAGGAAGGGGCAGGGCACAGCCTTTAAAAGAAAGACATAGCCATTGAAGACACGACATAAACTGGTCCAAGGTGGCAGATGAGTCGACTTCCACTAGACCTTGAGCCTCAGTATTGTAACACATCAGGAAGCTAAATGACGCACCCACAGGTGCTATGACAGTTCCAAGGCCGCCTATAAAAGGTCAAAAAGTGGGCGGTGGCCCAATTCCTGGAAATCCCTACCCCTTTCCCAAAATAGCTGGAATACTCCTCCCATTCATTAGCCTATGAAATTACCCACCCCTATAAAAACTAACAGCCCCGGACCCTGGTGCTGCTTGCCTTCTGAGGTGGTCCACACTCTGTATATGGAGTGTGTATCTCCCTGAATAAACCTTCTTTTACTTTATCATGGCTCGCTCTTGAATTCTTTCCTGCGCAAAGCCAAGAACCCACACTCAGTGGTGGTTCCAAGGACTTGCCTGAGACCTGGGATGTGACCACCCTCTCTGGCCCCACTTTCTTTCCTGCAACACAGCCTGTAAAGTTGCATTCCACCTTCGTTGCCGATTGTCAGGGAAATTGGAAGAGATTTTCCTAGGTTCTTCTGGCTGGCCTAAGAATTCAATTGACATGAGACAGAGTGACAGGAGGAAATCAAACAAAGTTTAATAACGTGTATACATGAAAGAGACCCAGGAAAGCTGAGTTAACTCACCAAAATGGCCAAAGCCCTCACCTTAAATATCATTCTCAGCTAAAAATAAAAGAGGATGTTGAGGGTGGTGAGAGTCAGTTATGGGAAGTTACCAGGAAAAGCACAGTAAACAAGGGGAAGGTTGTTATGTAGATTTAAGTCATAGCTTTCTCTACTGATGAGAGTTTCTAGAGTTTTTTTTTTTTTTTTTTTTTTTTTTTTTTTTTTTTTTTTTTTTTGCGGTACACGGGCCTCTCACTGTTGTGGCCTGTCCCATCGCGGAGCACAGGCTCTGGACGCGCAGGCTCAGTGGCCATGGCTCACGGGCCCAGCCGCTCCGCGGCATGGGGGATCCTCCCAAACCGGGGCACGAATCCGTGTCCCCTGCATCGGCAGGCGGACTCTCAACCACTGCGCCACCAGGGAAGCCCAAGAGTTTCTAGAGATTTGGTCATCCTCCTCTTCTAAGTATACAGAAGGAGACATCCTTACAAATGGAGATTTCCCTTATACATATAAATGTTTCTTACAAAAGGCCAGTTCCTACTTGGTTTTCAGAGCCCTTCCCGTGTCTGCTGTTTCTCAGAAAATCAACAGCTTAAAACAATATGCCAAAGAGACTTGTTTTATGGTGGCAAATTCTGCTCCCCTACAACCCAATCTTGAAAGCCCCAGAAATCACATGCTTCCACAGACTGGTGGCCATTGGAGTAGTCCTGGCTGGCAGCTAGCAGTCTACCTTGATGGCATCTTCCTTCTCTCTTCATTAAAAAATGGGTTTGATGGGGCGCATGCCAAGGAATAGAACCAAGATTCCAAGTACTGTTTGCTGTTGTCAGTCCAGCAAGAAAATCAGAGGTCCAGTTGGGTGTCAGGAAAATTTTTTAAAGCTTTGGAACGTACCATGGTTGTTACTTTAATCATTCACCCTCTATTTCCGTGCAGTGATCCACAGTAAAAGAGGAAAATGGCTCGTGTGCCTGTCTTTAGGGACAGAAAGTGAAACGCAGTCCCCCTAAAACCGAGTTCCCCTGCAGAGCTTATGATTAACCTGTCTATCCAAAGCTTTATTTTCTTTCTTATCCCACCCCTCTTCCCCTCAGCATTGAGGAGCATCAAAGAAAAGGGGGGACTGAAACTGAGTAGGCCCCTGTGGGGCCTTCCTGGGTATAAGCCCCTCCATGTCTGTCCCCTGATTCTTGTTTGACCTCCCCCAAGTTCCAAAGAGCAGGCTCAAGCAGTTAAGAATTAGAACAATAGAGTCATAGGACTCCTAGTGCCTCAAGGAATATATATAACAATCTGCTGCATATCTTTGAGTTGTCCTGCAGAAACTAAGACCCCTAGCTGGTGGAGGATGGTGACTACATGCTAACCACCAGCATGTAGACCCCAGACTAGTTGGAACCAAAAGGTTGATGATTAAGATTCCCAAAGCATCACTCTGTTACCTCACCACCAACCAATCAGAAAAATGTCCAGGAGCTGATCACGTGCCCTGCAACCCTCACCACTAATGCTGCCTTTAAAAACTCTTGCCGGAAAGTCACTGGGGAGCTCGGGTCTTTTGAGCACTAGCTGCCTGTTCCCCTTGCTTGGTGCCCTACGATAAATAAATGCTGTACTTTCCTTCACCACAACTGCGGGGTCAGTAGATTGGCTTTCCTACACTGGGGTGAGCGGACGGGAGTCCAGTTTGGTAACAAGAGGAAGGAGTCACTGGGGACTCTGGCTCCCTTGCAGCCAGGGTGGAGTGAGTAGGAGAGTCATGGGCATGAGAGTGGGTGATGGCAGCTTTAAGAAGGAAAGCCCATTGCAGGAGGGTCACTGGGGTCTTCATGAGAGAATGGTTGGGGGGTGTCTGTGTGAGATGTGACCCTGAGGTATAAGAGCAGGCCTGGGCTGGTCTCCAGAACTCTTTCTTCAGAAGAGAGAAATGGCCACTCTTTGGGGAAGCTCCTCTGGCCAGGGTGGGGAGACCAAGAGTAGCTTGGGTGAATGCCTTCCCCAGGTCCTGAGCTTGGGGCAGGGTGGGCACACAGTGGTTCTAGGAGCTCAGATGGCTTAACAGTCCCCTGCTTTGGGGGGCCTTGAAAGAGGTCCTATAGGATCTATGGAGCTGTTTTGTGAGTACAACAGGCTTTAGCCTTGAAGGCTGGGCTCTCCTGGAGAAGACTAACCGCATGTTGTTATTCATGAATAATGATAACAACTTCACAAATCACATAATATTTTGGACATTTCAAAGCTGCCTTAAGGCAGCCTGACATAGTAGTGGAAAGACACCAAAATTGAAGTCTGTTTCTGCCCATAGAAAAAAAAAAAAAAAAAAA